>NW_027532408.1:281198-398921 GCF_008692635.1 Crocuta crocuta
GTGCCAATACCATACTGTCTTGATGATGACAGCTTTGTAGTAGAGGCTAAAGTCTGGGATTGTGATACCTCCCATTTTGGTTTTATTCTTCAGTATTACTTTGGCTATTCGGGGTCTTTTGTGGTTCCATACAAATTTTAGGATAGTTTGTTCTAGTTTTGAGAAGTATGCTGGTGCAATTTTGATTGGGATTATATTGAACTTGTAGATGCTTTGGGTAGTAATGACATTTTAACTATATTTATTCTTCCAATCCATGAGCATGCAATGTTTTTCCATTTCTTTGTGTCTTCTTCAATTTCCTTCATAAGTTTTCTATAGTTTTCATCATACAGATCTCTTATATCCTTGGTTAGGTTTATTCCTAGGTACTTTATGGGTTTTTTTGTGCAATTGTGAATGGGATCAGTTTCTTGATTTCTCTTTCTGTTGCTTCATTTTTGATGTATACAAATGTAACTGATTTCTGCACGTTGATTTTGTACCCTGCAACTTTGCTGAATTCTTGGATCAGTTCTAGTAGGCTTCTGGTGGAGTCGGTTGGGTTTTCTATGTAGAGTATCATGTCGTGGATTTCCTTCTTTTTAAAGGATGACGAATATTCCATTGAATTATATACCACATTATTTATTTATTTGTTTGTTTGTTTGTTTGTTTAATTCTCAAGCTAGTTAACATACAATGTAGTCTTGGCTTTGGGAGTAGAATCGAATGATTCATCACTGATATATAACACTCGGTGCTCATCGCATCAAGTGTCCTCCTTAATGTCCACCACCCATTTTCTCTACCCCCATCAACACTAAGTTTTTTCTCTGTATTTAAGTCTGGTTTTTAAGGTTTTTTTCGCTGTATTTGCCTTCCTCTCTGATTTTAACTTATATTTCCTACCCTTCCCCTATGATTATCTGTTAAGGTTCTCAAATTTCATATATGAGTGAATTCATGTGATATCTGTATTTCTCTGACTGAGTTATTTCACTTTGGATAATACCCCCCAGTTCCACCCATGTTGTTGCAAATGGCGAGATTTCATTCTTTTTCGTCACCTAATAGTATCCCATTGTTATATACCACATTTTCTTTATCCATTAATCTATGGATAGGCATTAGGTTATTTCCATATCTTGCTATTGTGAATAATTGTGAAATGAAAATGGAATTACAGATAGCTTTTCAAGATCCTGATATCAATTCTTTTTTATATACCCAGAAGTGGGATTGCTGGATGGTATGGTGGTTCTATTTTTAGTGTTTTGAGGAAACTCATGCTGTTTTCCACAGAAGCTGCACCATTTTACAATCCTGTCACCAGTGTATAAGGGTTCCAATTTTCCCGTATTCTCACCAAAACTTATCTTTTTTTTTTTTTGAGAAAAATCAAGGAAACTTGCATTTAAAAGTTCTGTCATCAGAAAGCCCATAGATTAAAAGAAACTTAAGACATATTAGCCAACCATAATATGTATTTTATTTCGATCCTGAATCAAATAAGCTATAAAAATTAATAACATTAAATATATGAAAAATTTAACATTCAATTTTTCTTGATATTAAGACATTATTGCTAGTTTTTGGTGGAATATGCTTTATGTTTTGGATTTTTTAAAGTATTATTAAAGATATGTAAACTGAAATACTGATGTATAGGACCTGATTGTAAATGATATAGAAAGGAAGTAGGTAGAGATAGAGATGAAACAAGACTGCCCATGAGTTTATAAGTAAGGAAACTGGGTCATTACATCTATATGGAGATTCACTACAAAATTCTGTTTTGTAGGTGTTTAATTTTTTACAATAAAAAGGTTAAATAAAATCCTGCCATAAATTTTCATGACAATTGAATCCTTTTCAATTTTGTCCTTTTTAAAAAGTACAACCTATTTTGAGTTGCCTGTGTGGCTCAGTAGGTTAAGCCTCTGACTCTTGATTTTGGGTCAGGTCATGATCTCACGGTTCATGAGATCAAGTCCCATGTGGGGCTCTGAGCTGACAGTGTGGAGCCTGATTGGGATTCTTTATCTCCCTCTCTCTGACCCTCTCCCACTCACTCACATGTTTGCTCTCCCTCTCTCATTCTCTCTACCCAAAAAACAAATAAACTTAAAAAGAAAGTGCATCCTGTTTTATCAGACTCCCTTCCACAGTAATATAAATCCTCACCAACAAATTAAGTCCTCTTGGCTTACAGATATTTTGCCTTGGTAAATCCTTAATCAATGATTCCTGGATACATTGCAAAATACAAACATCTGATTTTTCTGGTGACTTTCAGAGAACTAGCACAAGGTTCTTGCTGTAGAGCTTAATTTTCAGTTATTTGTATCCATACTTACATCTAAAATATGAACTTCTCAGGGCACCTGGGTGGCTTAGTCAGTTAAGCGTCTGACTTGGGCTCAGGTCACGATCTCACAGTTGTGGATTTGAGCCCCCCTCTTGGGGTCTGTGTTGACAGCTCAGAGCCTGAAGCTTACTTCAGATTCTGTGCGTCTCTCTCTCTGACCCTCCCCCACTCATGCTCTGTCCCTCTCTCTCAAAAATAAATAAACTTTTAAAAAATTTTAGGGGCGCCTGAATGGCTCAGTTGATTGAGTGTCCGACTTCAGCTCAGGTCATGATCTCAAGGTTCTGGGTTCTTCCCAGCGTCGGTCTCTGTGCTGATAGCTCAGAGCCTGAAGCCTGCTTTGGATTCTGTGCTCCTCCCCCCTTCTTGCTCTGTCTCTCTCTGTCTCTCAATAACAAATAAATGTAAATGTTTTTAAATTTTAAATAAAATATTAACTTCTCTTGGTGGGTGTACAGAACTGAGAGAAGTGTACACCCTTGTAAAACATGGAGAAACAGTACTTTATCCTGAAAATTCATCCCCATGAAAGAGCTCTTTGCCGAAAGAATGAAATCTGGCCATTTGTAACTATGTGGATGGAACTTGAGGGTGTTATGCTGAGTGAAATAAGTCCGGTAGAGAAGGACAGATACCATATGTTTGCACTTATAGGAGGATTAGGAGAAATTAACGGAGGACCATGGGGGAGAAGAAGGGGAAAAATAGTTGGGGAAGGGAGGGAGGCAAACCATGAGAGACTCTTGAATGCTGAGAACAAACTTAGGGCTGATGGTGGGGGGAGAGGGGAAGGCGGGTGATGAGCATGGATGAGGGCACTTGTTGGGATGAGCACTGGGTTGACAATAAACTATTTAAGAAAAAAAAAGAGCTCTTTGCCTTACCTTTTATTTGCTTGCTGCCCTTGATCATTTTGAGCACTTTCCTCAAAAAACAGGAAACTTTGTTTGGGAAAACTGTAGGAATGCTTCCAAGGTAAATCAAGACAAAATTGTTTGTAGCCCAATGAGAAGTAGACATCATAAGAGGCAAGGACCTGGTGGTAGCCACACCTTCAACTTCTGAAATTAGTTCCTACTTCTCTGACAGCAGGATCTATCTTTTAGCCCAAGTCAAATTGCTTTGTAGCTCTTAAATAATCTGTAGATGGCTGATATCCTTCAGAATAGCCATTCAAATGACTTATCAATCACTTTGAATATATGTTGAAAGAAGGTGAGCGGTAATCAAAAAGGGTGGGAGTAGGAACATCGTTTGCTATTTTTTTATTTTTATTTTTTTTAAGTTTATATTATTTATTTTGAGACAGAGTGTGCACACACATGCCAGTACAAGAGAGGGGCACAGAAGGGGAAGAGAGAGAATCTCAAGCAGGCTCCACACTGTCTTTGCAGAGCACCACACAGGGCTCAAACTCACACACTGTAAGAACATGACCCTAACCGAAATCAAGAATTGGAGGCTTACCTGACTGAGCCACCCAGGCATCCATTTACTAGTTTATTTTAAGGTAATATGTTAGGTTTCAAGGTCATCTTCCAAAACTGCACAAAATTAATTCATGTAGTTTGTTTCTTATCACTAAGTACTTCTTCATTTGTAAATGCCCTGTCATTCCAAAGATGTCTTATTCAGTCATCTTTGGCCAAGAATTATTTGGAGATTGAAGTTAATTCATGTGGCAAAAACTACTCAAGTATCTCTCAGTATAACATTGTAAATATTATTTTTGTCACTAAATACCAAATTGCACACTTTCTTTTTCTTAAAACACACACACACAAAACACAAAATAGAACTTGAACCAAAACCAAACAAGAAGATAAAACTAATTGTGAGTTTCAGGTATATATAAAAATATAATCAAGGATTTTTGGTCAAGTAGGAGAGACTAAAATAGGCCAGAGAGACACAGGTACTGAAATATACTGTTTCACCTCTGGAAAACAAAGGTTCAAATTTGCATAATCATTAACTTTACCTATTTCTGGTCTTAGCTAGTCCTTTAAAGTACCCATTTTGTTTGATGTGGGCTCCAAAATATGTTTGGGCAACAACTATAATAAATGTTTACCCTAACACGACATCAACCTTACCCAGTACAAGCTTTAATAACCTTCAACGACCTGATTCATTCAAAAGTATGCATCTTGTTGAGAGTGCTTTAATTTTTCCACCGCTATGGGCGCTTTCCATACTAATTTAATACCACATAAGCTTTACATTAAACATCAAATGTGATTTCAAAATAGAACCCAAGCATTTTTTTTGTCAGTCTTAATCTGTACCGCATTTTAGTTTGTGGGGACACCTTTGAAATTATTGATCTATTTTTCTGTGGACCCAATGCCCTTGTTGAAATTGGCCTTACAAACTGTTTACTGTGCCCTGCATGGTTCTGATTTTGAAATTCCAATTTTGAAAGCTTTATTTATTCAGATTCCATGATGCTAATCTGGTGGTCATTAGGAACAAATTTTGTTCCTTCTTTTGTGAGGCCGTGGAAGAAAAGACATCAATACATTCTTTTCTCAAGAGGCTATCCAGATTCCTGTTGGCTTTGGAGCAGTCAGCAAAACAAAGCAAACATCATGAACAAACTTATCTCCTAGTTTGGTTTTTGCTCATCTGTGGCACTCCTCTTTATACTCCTGGTTGATGCATCAGGAATGTTATGCAGTCAGTGTAACATAAATCATGCAGCTTGAGGAAACTGATTACCTACCATTAAATTTTTGAGTCGCTCTGGCAGTATAACGTGGGGTATGCTATGACAGTGGGCAAGGCTGATCCAGACTTCTAGACACCAATGTTGTCATGAGCATGAAGTTCTCTGTGTACATCCACGTGATGGTAAGAAAATTGGGGAGCTCTCAGGGGCTCTTGGGAAGAGCTCACTATGGGCCTCACTGACTTCCACAGTCACAGCAAGTAACACTTTGCTGCCATGTATTGATAACACCACTTTTAAGTCTTAAGTATTAAGCATGTGGGGCTCCCAAAACATGTGGTGTTTTGCAGCCAAGAAGATTTATTTGTTTGAGCTCATTGTAACATATTGCAGACAGGGCAGTAAGTTACTTCTTTTTATTATGCAACTAAAATATTCATATGGTTAAAATTTTTTGAACATCTTAAAATGATATATAATGAAAAATGAGTCTCCCTATACTTATTTTGAATTTCCTATGTAGTAAGCACAGATATATATGTATATATANATTTAATGAATTTTATTTTGATGAGCATTTAGGTCTTCCCAAAATTCTACAGTTAACACTCTTGTGCAATATATTTGTATTATGCCTATAGATTATTGGTTTCTGGGAGCTGAATTACTGGATCTAAAAGCAGAGAATTTTGGTTGGTAGATGGGCCAAACTTCTCTCCAAGGAGATCCTATGAATGGTGTATGAATAGGTCTGATTCTCTACATCATGCTGGCAATTGATATTATCAACTGTTTTCATATTTCATGAAAACACATTATTTACTAGTATTTCTTAATGAATAAGTTTGAAAACATCTACTATATTTATACACCATTTGTATTTGCTTGGTGTGAACTCACCTTTTGCCTATTTATCTATCTGTTGTTTATATTTAATTATTTTTAAAGTTTATTTATTTTGAGAGAGAGTGTGTGCATGTGTGTGGGGGGGAGGGGGGCAGAGAGAAAGAATCCAAAGCAGGCTCCATGCTCAGCGAGGAGCCTGACTCCAGGTTCAATCTCAAGACCATGAGATCAAGACCGGAGCTGAAATCAAGAGTCTGTTGCCCAACCAGCTGAGCCATCCAGACATCTCAGGTTGTTTGTATTGATTGACTGATTGATTGATAAGAATAAAGGAAACTAATATTAAAATGATCTTCGTCTTTGTAGTTAAACCTAGTTTATGACTATTTTTCCCCCCTTAGGGGTCAAGCAGAAAATGTTAATTATCAGGTGGTCAAATTGGTCCATCTTATTCTCTCTGGTTTCTAAGTTTTTGTGCCTTGCTCAGAAAGGTCTTTTCCAATCCAGCATTATGAAAATATTTGCCTGTTTTAATAGTTTTACAACTTCATATCTTTTCTTTAACATTTGAGTCATCTGGAAAATGTTATCTGTAAGGAGTTTGGAACATTTTTGTTTTTTCTAAATTGCTTGCCTTCCCACAACCTTTATTGACTATTTCATCTGTTACAGCATTGACATGAGATTCCACTCTTAGCATATGCCAAATTCCAAAATGAGTCTGTCTTCATGTCTGAATTTTCTGTTTTATTCCAATGATCAGATTAATTTTCATGAACTTGAGCAAAATATTTTCATTTGAATGAACACTTGAATGTCCTATATATCTCTGGATATTTCATTTACCTATTTCTATACGATAAGTCATTTCAAAGCTTAATAGCTTAAAATCACAGGTTATTAATTATCATGATTCTGAGGGTTAGCAATCTGCTGGGCTTTCCTGGGATCACTCATGTGGCTGTAGGCATCTGACAGCTCAACAGAGGGAAAGAGGCTCCGGGTGCATGCACTCACACATCTGGTAACTGGTGCTGATTGTTCACTGAAACATCATGGTTCATTCTCTCATTGCTTTTCAACTCCAGAAAGATAATCCTGGGTTTCCTCACATTGCAGTAGTCTCAGAGTTCCCAGAAGCCAAGCCACATAGCACAAGCACTTACCCAGTCTCAATCCTCCCAACCCCCACCGCACACGTTAGCTAATGTTCCTTTGGACAGAACAAGGCACACGGCCAAGCTCAAAGGCCATGTTTGCCAGGGCTTAGACTGCTCCACTGTTGGTTGAAATGGTTAAGAATTTGTGGACTTTTAATCATCACACTGGCTATTATCTTAAATTTTATTTCTAATTCTGTATGGTTGTGTTTTATTTCCCTTATTCTTGACTGAGATTACTTGCGGTTTATATATTTTATTGTCTGAGGGAATTTCTCTCCAGACAACTTCCTTTGGGAAATTTGTTCAGGCTAAATTTGTGTGTCTGCATGAAATATATATGTATTTTTCTTTTTATATGTATGTATAAATTTTATATTTTATCTATGTAAAATTATGTTACACATGATATACACATTCTCCCCTCTAAGAGGACTGCTTTCACTTGATTCTATTGATCCTACGTCTATTCTCATTATTTTCTAAATGTTCTGCAATTGTAATTCTGATTTTGTTTTGCATTTCATCAGTTAAAAAACGACAATATTTGTATATTTATTATAATATTTTATAATCAGAGACTAAACTTTGTAATACATTGAAATTTTAGCAATTATGCTATTAATTGTGGCCTAATTTATGACCCATTTTTATAAATTGGAAACATAATGAATAAGAAAGATTTATTCTGTATTTTTAGACTATAGCCTTTTTTTTTTAATTTTTTTAAAAAATGTTTTATTTATTTCTAGGAGAGAGAGAGAGAGACAGCGTGAGCAGGGGAGGGTCAGAGAGAGACTCTGTTTCACAGACTGAAACAGGGTCCAGGCTCTGAGCTGGCAGTCAGCACAGAGCCCGCTGCGGGGCTCGAACTCACGAACCGCAAGATCATGACCTAAGCGAAAGTCGGACGCTTAACCGACTAAGCCACCCAGGCGCCCCTAGACTATAGCCTTTAATGTGTATGTATGTATAACTAATAAGGGAAATTGTATGAATATATATGTATTTGTACACATATTTGCCTATGTAATATTTTCAGAACATAGTCTTTGACATTTTAGAGATACAAGTGTGAATAATTCATAAGGGAATTTGTATACATATAATATTGGTCATAAACTAGTTCACAAAGATTTCTCAATAATTTCTAAATTTAAATATAGTGCAAAATATAACTTCTGATTTTAAATAACAAATAGTAATAAAAATACAATACCAAAAAAATTCTTCTCTTAAATGATGCCATTCAAAGTGGAAGTAAAAATTCAAATTGCAGAATATTTAGAAAGTAAAATTAGAATGAAAATAGAATGAATAGGATATGTATATATTCATGTCCAAATATATATATGTACACACATATATAAAACACATATGTGTATTATGTGTTAAGCCTGCTTAAGTTTCTGCATCTTCCTATCTCTCTGTCCTCTGCCTCACCTCCTGTGGTCTGTCCTCAAAAATAAATAAACATTTTAAAAAAATTTTAAAAATTAAAAAACATAACTTTTCCCCCTAGAATATATTTCAAGTTTAAAAATTAAAATTTTCCCTTATTTTGGAGACATTTTCTTGTATTGGTCTTTGAATATTTTATCTTCCATTTATAGAGTTCTCTATTTCCCAAATATTATGCATCACTGTTTTGGTTCTTCTTTCTCTGAGCTTCACATTTATGTTTTTCTCCTGTTTCTTTAATCTTATGGTCATTTACATTTTCATACACTGAAATGTTTCTTTTACATCAACCACTGTATTTTTAACTATATATTTTGCTTTATTGCTTTTAATCTGTGTTGGTTACAAAATGATGTTAGTTTGATTCTTAATTTGTTTCCTGATGCCTACACTGTTCTTTTGCCTCATTTTGTTGTTTTACATTGCAAAGGAACAAAAAGTTTTCCTTGATCCTCTTAGGGTCCCTGGCTGTGTCTGAAAATTAAAATGACAGATTAACAAAAGAGAAAAACATTCAAATTTATTTAGTATAAATTTTACATGACACAGGAGACTTCCTACGGAAATGAAGACATCCCCTCCGAAAAATGGAATGAAGGCCACCCCCCAAAAGAAATGAAGCCCCAAAGAAGCAGTTAGACCTGAACACTTTTATGTTGGGTTTGATGAAGAATAAATCATCATGGAAGAATACGACAGGTCAAGGAGCATGAGATAATTATAGTAAACTGAGGGAAATTTAGCAAGGCCTATTTGCTCAGATTCTTCTACATGTCCCTTTGTTTTCAGAGATAAGGATGCTCCTTTCCTCATGGTATAGGACGTGTACTCCTCATATGAGCATTTTAATGCTTATTTCAAGGGAGAAGGACAGAGGGAAGGTCAGAGTGACTTTCTTGCTTTGTGATTTTCTCAAATTCCTTTATCTTAAAGTATTCAGTATCCCAAGGTGCCACATTTTGAGGTTGCATGTCCTGAATCCCATCAGTATCTACCATTTGAATACTCATTTTTTTCACTTTGGTTCTCATTCATTTGTTCCAAAGCTTGAAGCACTTGTGACCAATTTCTTTTTGTTTCTTGGAGCACATTTTCCTCCCACTGGATTCTTCACCTATTCTTTTCTTCATGATTTCTCCTTTCTTTTGTATATTCACGTTTTGTTTGCTTGTTTACCTAGACTTCACACCCAGCACAGAGACCAACACAGAGCTCGAGCTCACGATCCTGAGATCAGGGCCTGAGCTTTGAGATCAAGAGTCAGATGTTTAACCTACTGAGCCACCCAGGAGCCCCTTTTCACCTTTTTGATGCTACAACTCAGCAGTGGTTTGACAGAAAATCTTGGTGAAAATTGAGACATCATTTTTTCTTCTCTTAACCCCAGTCTATGTTAGAAGTAGACTTATGTATAGTACGCTGTGTTTACCACCACCTTAGCTTTTCTATTTCATTGTAATTGCTTATTTGTCTGTATTTCCCATTAGATCATTGCTGATCAGAGAATAGTTCCAGTGTTACATCACAGTCATTCCAGGGGCTTACTGAAAATAAAGATGATTGGGTCCCCCCCATATCTATAGAATCTAAATTAGTGAGGGTGGAGCTCAGGAATCTGTGATTTATATTCAAGCCCTGGTGAGCCCTTTTGCATAAACTTTGAACTCTCTGGAGTTATCTTGCTCATCAAGACATCTCCAGACATTAATATAGTGTCAAACATTAGAGTAGGGGTCAACATATCAGTATTGGATAAAAAAGTAAGTGAATAAAGATGTCATCGACTACATGTACCTTGCAGTATATGTGTTAGCCAAAGAAGATGACAACGGTAGTTAAGTTTCCATTTTGTTTTCTTACCTTTACCTAGTCTTGAAAACAATGCAATGTTTTGTGAAGACTTCCCATGAGTTTTTTGGTCTAGTTTTATCATCATCAGAACCCTAAAGAATCACTTCAATGAAATGTAAGAAAATGGCCCTTGCAATGAAAACTCTGTACTGAAATCAATGGACTTGGAATGTCAGGTAGTGTTTAATAACTATTTGGCTGCAGAAAGAGCATCATCAGCCATTCATTGTTGAAAGACTGACATTTAGATTTGGCAAGTACCTTTGCCTTTGGTTAGAACAGCAAGGAGGTGATTGCAGTAACCATAATGTTGTGAAATTTCCTGGCATTGGAGGCTTTTAGACATGTGCTTAAGTCTCATTTCCATATCCTGCTATCTGAAACTTAGTACCTTTTCACAAACTATTATCATGATGACACAATGAGATTACACATGTAAATAATAAAACATCGAGTATGTACTCATAAGTTACAATTATTATTTTTAAAATTATAAATAGCTTGGGGATAAAATATGAATAAATAATTACATCCAAGAGGTACTGTAGTTTAATAATCATAGCTATAGGGGTGCCTGGGTGGCTCAGTCAGTGACTTTGGCCCAGGTCATATCTTGCAGTTGTGAGTTTGAGCCCCATGTCAGGCTCTGACAGCTCAGAACATGGAGCCTGCTTCAGATTCTGTGTCTCCCTCTCTCTCTGCCCCTACCCCACTTGCACTTTGTCTCTCTCTCTCAGAAATAAACATTAAAAAAATAAAAACTTAAAAAAATTGTAGCTATAGACAAATATGATTTCAGCATCAAATATTAGGTTATTTATGTAGAAAATATTTTTAAATCTTTAATGTGATTTGCATAATGAACACTTGGGAAAACAGGTAAAAGTATAATATAATATAATATAATCCCAAACGACCAATAAAAATGTTTTTAATGGAAAGGCTTCTGGCAATTAGCATGAGCGTCATTCCAAGTGCCTGAGTGGTGATCATGGAGGAAGAGAGGGTGTTGCTTAAGTTGGCAGAAGATTCTGTTCTCTTCAATAGGAACAGCTCATCAATCAAAACAGTTGATAGGTTGTGTTGAAAGTTCAGAAGGATTGGACTACAAAACTCCTAGTGGCTTGAGCAAACATATGACAATGAAGATCTCATATAAGAGCCGAGAGCGACATGCTCCACATTGATGTGGAGATACAATTCTGCTGTCTTTACGTTAGTTTTGCTGAAAATCTGGTTCCTGGCTAATGTTACCATACACAATAAATACAAGAATCAAAGATAAAATTTGGGAATAATTTTTGATGGGTGTGTGATGGAATTAAAGCATCCAATAAACCTCTTTAATCTGTGGCCAAATCTGTCTAAGCAATCTGTTTTGAAATTCAGCCTTATAAATATCACATTTTCAAAATTTCTATTGGATAGTCTTTGACCAATCTTACCTCACCTTCAGATTTCAATACCAAAGCAATTACATAGCTGCTATTTGAGTAGATAACCATTTTTATTTTCTTGAGGAAAAATGAGTATTTGTAGCTTTAAGCTGAATTCATATTGAGGCTAGATCAGATCATCTTTTCTTCTTCCACCATGTGAATTTCTATTCCCTTGGAGAATATAAGCTAGCAATATATTGGTCACTCTCACATCTGCTATGTTCCATAATGCTGTTCTGACTTTTCACTTTCTATCCACAGTTATTTTAGAAAGCACATCAATCCTGTGGGAAATATCCCAACAGAGGATTTATTTTCTCTCCTTTTCCCCTCCTCACCCTACCCGATGGTTTACCTGCAAAAATGACTTGTAAACCGAGTATGGCAAGAAATAAATATATTCTTTCAATAAAACATCACATATCTTTGCCAAACACAGAGAGTTTCCCCAGGCCTGAAGTTCATCAACTTGGTTGAAATGTACATTGTATCTTTATATTTAGACTAGAGAATAAGTATTAAGACGCAGAGTTTCTTTATTTTTAAGTTTATTTATTTTGAGAGAGAGAGAGAGTGAATGAGGAAGGGACAGACAAAGAAGGAGAGAATCCCAAGCAGGCTCTGCGCTAGACACAGAACTCGAACCCATGATCTGTGAGATCATGACGTGAGCCAAAATCAAGAGTTGGACACTTAACCGACTGAGCCACCCAGGTACCCCTACATCAAAACTTATTTTAGAACAAACTTCAACCTAGAGACATGGGGATTCAGTGGTGCTAAGAAACTCTGTACTTGGGGAAACTTCGTGGTTCAGTTGACTAAGTATATGACTCTTGATATTGGCTCAGGTCATTATCTCACAGTCATCTCTCTGCTTCTCTCTCTTACTCTCAAAAATAAATAAATAAACTTTAAGATAAAATAACTTTTGATGGAGGACAATTCTTAATTCATAGTGCCTGTAATCACAATTGTCTATAACACACATTATTTATAATGGTGTAACAATAACAGTATCATTTATTGAGTGGAAGCACCATATTCAATTCTTTACACACAATTTCACTCTTTATTGCCTTCGTTTATCTCAGCACTAAGCATAGTGCAACACTGTTGAACAAATGAATGTATGCGTGACTACATGGATTAAGACGTATAAACTTGATTTCAGATTGTTTGTATTTCTGAAGCTAAAACTAAGAATAGGTTCTTGTAAAATTAAGAAGTTGGCTTTTGGGGCACCTGGGCAGCTCAGTTGGTTAAGCGTCTGACTTTGGCTCAGGTCATGCTCTCACACTTCGTCGGTTCAAGCCTCATGATAGGTTCTTTGCTGACAGCTCACTGCCTGGAGCCTGCTTCGAATTCTGTGTGTGTGTCTCTCTCTCTGCCTCTCCCCTGCTTGTGTTCTGTCTCTCTCTCTTTCAAAAATAAACATTAAAAAAAATTAAAAGAAAAACAGTTGGCTTTTATCAAATATTTATCAACAGCAGGCACTGTTCTATACCCTTTATATGCTTTATCTTAATTGCATCCTCAGAACATCCCTCTTGTAAGAATAGGAAAATAGAGACAGAATGTGGCTATTGGGTTAGGCAGTTTGCCTGTGGGCATAGTGGGTATAACATTCAAGTGTAGTGAAACTAGGATGAGGAGCCTTGTGGCGCGGCACCCGAGAACACTGCTTACCCGAAATGCACCGCTCTGCCTCCCAGAAGCAACTTTGGTGGGATTTACACAAGGAACACAGCTTCCTGATGTCAACTCCTGTTAGCCCCAGGCCCAGGGAGAAGGAAAGGAGGACACTCTAGCCCAAGCCTCTCCGCTCCAGGCAAGATTAGCAGTGCTGCCAGTAGAGAAGAGGAAAATATGTGAGACTCTNACCATCTGGGCAGAAAAGTGATTAGCAATCGCTGTAGAATCTGGTATGTGCACATGTGTTTTCCTTTTATAGAACTGGAAGGAGACTGCCCCAGATTGAAAACAAGCACATTTTAAAGGAGTCATGTGGAGGTAGTCCTGGCTCTTGATAAGATTGGCTAGACATTCAGGGACTAGGCTGACCAGGCACAAGTACCTACTGATTTTTTTTTAAGTTTATTTATTTATTTTGAGAGAGAGCACACAAACGGGGAGGGGCAGAGAGAGAAGAGGAGAGAAAATACCAAGCAGGCTCCACACTGTCAGCACAGAGCCCAATGTGGGGCTTGAACTCACCAACTATGAGATCATGACCTGAGCTGAAATCAAGAGTCATACACTTAACTGACTGAGCCACCCATGTGCCACCCACCCCACACTGATGTTTTTAAAACATGCCACTACAACATTCACACCCTCACATTTTAAATACAGTATTTGAGAATAAATTTAAACCACTGTGTTATAATTAAGTTACATAAGCCTGATTCATATTTAAGGTCTAGAAGCATCAACTAATTTAGAGTACAGTCAGGGGAGAAAGCCTCAGTATAAAGAGGTGACTGCAAGGGGAACCCAAGATCCATAAGGGATTTTTCCCCTTGTCTCCCCTTTGCAATACATTTCCTTTGTGCTGTTAAGTATCCAAACCAGAAAGGCTTCAGAAAGAGAAAAATATAAAGAAACAACTTCTGTATATGAGTTCTAAGTTAATTTATCCTTCATTAGTCAAGAGTCATTTATTTATACCTTTTGACCTAGTAATTCTACTTTTAGGATCTTTCAGGACCATCACATAGATCACCAGAGTCATAAAGATTTGTGTTGGTGTTATTCACTGCAGCACTATTTATAATACAGAAAATGTAATGATGGAATTATAGTAAATTATAGTCATTTATACAACAAAATATTCTATAGTGATTATAAATCATGTTATCAATGGTAAAGGGCAATAGGAAATGTTTCTGATATTATACCAAAGTGAAAAAAGATATATGGTATGATCTCAATTTTGTAAGAGAAAAATATATATGCATAAAAAAGGACTAAAATATATTAAAATGTAATATTAGATATCTCTAGATGACAGGCTTATGGGTGATTCCTATTTTCTTTATACTTTTCAGTCTTTCTCGAGTTTTTTACAATGATGATATATTATTCTTCACTTTTACAAGAACTAAAATCAGAGCGGTTATTTAGTTTATTTTAGAAGGAAGGGAAAAGCATTCAGTTAATTCCCTCAATTCTTGATACTTCTTCACCGGTAGAAAACAATGGTTTTAATGTAAAGCCCATTTGTACATTAGTAATAGGAGATTCTCCCATTTATTTACTCATTAAAATAAAGCCTACTAAGTAACATACAATCATGAAGTAAAGCCAGTTGTAGAGAAGTTAACTGGATTGTTTTCACAACTATGCAGTGAAAGAAGTATTATTAGCCTCATTTTACAGAAGGGAAGTTGAGGCACAGAGCGGATTCAGTAACTTGACCATAACTAGCAACTGGTAGACCTGGGTTTGGACTTAGATACCTACTTGACTGACTCCCACAGGTGATGATTAGAACCCACCCAAAGTTTCAACTGCATGGCAATGCTAACATTCACATAAACTTTAAAAATATACTGTGCTGGAGCACATGGGCGGCTCAGCATCCAACTGTGCTCAGGTCATGATCTCATGGTGTTCATGAGTTTGAGCCCTGCGACAGCTCTGTGCTGACAGCTCAGAACCTGGAGTCTGCTTTGGATTCTGTGTCTCCTTCTCTCTTTGCCCCCTCCCCTGCTTGTTCTCTTTCTCTCTCTCAAAAATAAATAAATATTAAAAAAAAATTTTTTAATAAAATAAAAATATACTGTGCTAAGGAATTTATGTCACAGCACATTTTAAATGTACAAGTCAATAAATTATATACACAATCCTTTAATTTGGGCTATAGTAAATAATGATTGAAACACTGTGTAATTATATAAATATTATGAGTTCCTGCTTTGAAAATATTTTGCATTTATCATCTGAGTAAAAATAAGTATGTCAACTTAATGATTTTGAATTTCTGGTGTTTCTTACTCCAACATTCTTTGATTAATTTTGAGTGTGTTGGCAGAACATAAAACACATAAGGCAAAATCAATACACAATGATTTTTTTTGAAACTTTGATTATGAATAAATAGAACTGAGTTAGAGTAGATTCTGAGGATGTTGTGTGCATACATATTGCCAGTTGGTAATAAAAGAGGAATTTTTCTGAAATGAGTTAGAGGAGTATAAGGATATAATTTGCAAAAAAGGATTAACTTTAGGTTCCAGCTGTGTTCAAGAAGGATAGAAATTTTTTGCATGATATTTGCTTTCCTGATTTTGGTTTTCTAAGACCAATGTAAAATACAATTTCTACTTTCGGGACCAGATAAACTGATGGTAAGGTGAAGCAGTCTAGCTGTTTTTAAGAGGAGGCGATCACCTGGGTTTTTACCATCAACCTGTATCTTAGGACTCAGGATATATGTGCTCTCTATACTAAACCATGTTACACATGACTGAACTGGATAGAGGGATACTCCTTTACAACCTAACTGACCAAAACTGATATATTGGAACAGATGGACCCCACCTCCACAGACTATCCCATTGGCAGTTAGGGTTTCAACATTTGAATTTGGTGGGAGGACGCAAACATTCAGCCTATAGCAACAATAATACACAAAATTCAATCATAACGGTAATCATAATAAATTATTTGCCTATAAAATGTCATGGATAAAGAAGCTTCTGTTTGTAACCATCTTAGTTTCTCCTATAATTTGCAATAGCATTTTCCATAATGCCTCAACGGGGGAATATGAAAGGAGAAAAAACTCCTAATGAAAGATATTCAAAATTATAATACATTCTGTGGTTTGATCCTAACCAAGTCCTTAGATTAACTGCGTTCTATATTACGGAAGAGACAGCCTTTTCAGTGAGATCCTTTTGAAATTCAAGTAAGCAAATGACTTTATTTTTTTTTACAAATAGTTTATTGTCAAATGGTTTCCATATAACTCCCAGTGCTCATCCCCACAAGTGTCCTCCTCCATGCCCATCCCTCCTCCCCCCCACATCCATCAGTCCTCAGTTTTTGTCAGCATTCAAGAGTCTCTCATGGTTTGCCTCTCTCCCTTTCCCCCACCATTTCCGCCCTTCTTCTCCCCCTTGGTCCTCTGTTAAGTTCCTCCTAATCCTCCTATACGTGCAAACATATGATATTTGTCCTTCTCTGCCTGACTTATTTCGCTCAGCATAACACCCTCAAGGTCCATCCATGTTGCTACACATGGCCAGATTTCATTGTTTCTCATTGCCATGTAGTATTCCATGGTATAGATAAACCACAGCTTCTTGATCCATTCGTCCATTGATGGACACTTAGGCTCTTTCCATGTTTTAGCTATTGTGGAGAGTGCTGCTATGAACATTGGGGTACATGTGCTCCTATGCATCAGCATTTCTGTATCCCTTGGGTAAATTCCTAGCAGTGCTATTGCTGGGTCATAGGGGAGTTCTATTGTTAGTTTCCTGAGGAACCTCCACACTGTTTTCCAGAGGGGCTGTACCAGTTTACATTCCCACCAACAGTGTAGGAGGGTGCCCGTTTCTCCACATCCTCGCCAGCATCTAGAGTTCTCTGATTTGCTCATTTTAGCCACTCTGACTGGCGTGAGGTGGTATCTCAGTGTGGTTTTGATTTGTATTTCCCTGATGAGGAGGGATGCTGAACATCGTTTCATGTGTCTGTTGGCCATCTGGATGTCCTCTTTGGAGAAGTGTCTGTTCATATCTTCTGCCCATTTCTTCACTGGGTTGTTTGTTTTTCGGGTGTGGAGTTTGGTGAGTTCCTTATAGATTTTGGATATTAACCCTTTATCTGATATGTCATTTGCAACTATCTTTTCCCATTCCATTGGTTGCCTATTAGTTTTGTGGGTTGTTTCCTTTGCTGTGCAGAAGCCTTTAATCTTGACGAGGTCCCAATCATTTATTTTTGCTCTTGATTCCCAAGCAAATTACTTTAAACAAAGTCCTTCTAAGATGGACTAGACTTACACAATTCTAAAGGACTACTCCTCATTAATTGGAATTCTCTCTGTCTCTCTCTCTCTCTCCCCCCTCTCTATCCCTCTCTCTCTCCCTCTCTCTCTCTCTCTCGTCCATTCCTCCTCCTGCCTTCCTTTCTTTTTTCTCTCCCTTTCTTTCTTACTTTTTACTTTTTGGAGGTGTTAGAACTGATGTGTCTGGTGTGAGTCACAACTACTGCAACCACCTCCGCGTGAGCAAGACTGTCTGTCTGGGACGAAATGGTAGCAGCTTCCAAAGATCTATTAGCCAGCCAGATCTATACATTTTTCAGAAGGGAACCCAAGGAAGTTGTTTCAATTTAACTACTTTACGAAAAGAAAATTCCTGTCTCTTTATTGCCTCAAAAAGGCCCTGAGAAGTTGCTATTAAGAACAGGTAAAAGCAAGGGATGTGTTCAGTGGAACACATGACCATGAAATCTAATGTTTTGTAAACTGAGGAGAGGTTTCCAAACATCTCAGTCAGTTTTCCCTCAAGGGTAGCATGATGTCCAAAGTCACTGCAAATGCTCTTCAGACTAAAGTGAGAGGACAGGACAGAAAAATCTAATTACTTCAATCTAGCAACATGTTAGCTTTTCGATAAGAAGATGAAAAGAACATGCATATGTAATTTTAGGGTTTCCTCAGAGACGTTTTCATTTTGGACTGGTGTAAACTCACTTAGTCCACATGCAAATGCTTTCCTATATGAGACTTAAGAGACTCAACCAAAGGTTAACTTGAGGAAAGACCCAGCCAATGGTTAATTAGAGGACACCAATGCTATAACTTCTTCATAGGGCAGATCTCCACTAGTAACAGGTGACATGTGCACAGTTGTCCTTGCATGGGGACCCTTATTTTCTGCCTAAGTGTTTTCTTCATCATAATTATAAAAATTACTTATAACATCATTGTGAAATTATAGGAGAATTAAGCACCTTCTATATTCTACATGACACTGTGCATAATGCCACATTTTCTCATTGATTACTACATTGTGAGTAATTCTCTAACTTTACTTAAATAACTCACTGAAACTATAAATCCTGTTCGTTATATGTAAAGAAGAAACAACCATAGACCAAAACCAAACATACATAATTCTTCTTGTTCTCTTATATTTTCCCTATAGACTTTTCTTAATCTATCCTAAGACTTTTCTCTCTTATCCTAAGCTAAGTGTATCTCCTTAAAATTTATTTAGTGATTGGATAGAAGTGCTTTTTATCACTATTGTTAAACTAGATAGTACTCACCATGCCTGAGCCAAGGATGAATTTAAAGAATGCTCTTTTTGAGGCATCAAAATTGGCAAAGAGGAAGTCAAACTTTCACTCTTCGCAGATGACATGATACTCTACATAGAAAACCCNTCTTTTTGGTTATATAGCCTGAGAAATTTATTTGGATGTTATCTGGAATTTATTAATCACTCATTTATTCAAAAATACCTAGTGAGCACCTATTATATGTGGGCACTATTCTAGATACTGGGGATACAGTAGTGATCTAGGTCCCTATTCCAAAGGGACCTGAGTCAAGTGAGGGAGAGCCATGTGGATATTTACAGAAAGAGCGTTCGTGGCAGTCAGAAGAGTTTAAGGCAAGACTGAGGAGAGGACACATACACCATGTTTGTGAAAGAGCAGAGAGATGGTGTAAGAGGTGAAGGAAAGAAGAGAGGGACTGAAGATAGAACCAGAAATGTGGCCTCCAGGATGGCCTCCTAAAGCTGCCTCCACTACCTACACTGTTGTGCTGTCCCTTCCCACACGGAATAGAGTGACCTATGTAACCATAGGATCCTGTGGAAATAATGATGTATGGCTTCCAATAAAGACAACGAGGCTTCCGCCTTAGTCACTGCTGAATAACTCACATGAGGTGAGGTGGTGAGGACAATCAACAGTCCCCAGGGAGGTGAGGCTTCCTGCCGGTGGCCAGCTTCCCCTTGCCAGCCCCATGAGTAAGCTGCAGGTGACTGCATCCCAGCTGACATCTCGACTGCAATTTGTGAGAGGCCCTGAGTCAGACCCGCCCAGCTAGACCCCTCCGTAATTCCTGACTCACAGAAGCTGTGTGAGATGAAAAATGGTGATTCTTGTTTAAAGGCAGTACGTTTGGGGAGGGATTTATTACTCTCCAAATAAATAATAAATAAAGGAAATACTTGACTAATACAATCGCACTTCGCAGACGATGGTGAGGACTTTACATTTTATTCAAAGTAAGATGAGAAGATGTTGGAGAGACTTGGTCTAATTTCAATTGCTGAAGAATCTCTTTGGCTACCAGAGACATAATGGAGGACAGAGAGAGAGAGGATAGAAGCAGAGAGGCCAAGGACAGGTGTCTGTAACGACCTAGGCCAAAGATGACTGTGGACCAGGTAGGACATGGAAGCCGAGAGAGTCGTCAAAAGGAGCTAGATTTTGAATAGATTTTGAAAGTAGAGCTGAACATGAAAAAACTTACAGGAGATTAGTTCTGAATTTACCACTACAACTTATATGTATAAAATAATTTTTCCAGAAGTTGAAAATACAGAATTCTTCAAAAAGCAGAGAGCTCCTAATTTATCCATCACAAGCTTCTGCTCATGGTCTTCATTTTATGTTTCATAAATTATAAATAGACAAATTATAGAAGGATTCAATGATACTTGCTGACTGTTAGTGTCTGACAGAAAGTTCATCACCGATTCTGTGCATCAATATGGTGACAAGTTGCATGATTTAATAGAACACCTTTGAATAGCAACTTTGCATGCAATGGGACAGAATCACTTTTTTAAAAATTTGCCAATGAATCTGGCTTAGGACTGTAAAATAATGAAAATAATAGGAGCTAATTACAGTAATTCACATGGTTTGAATACATTTCATGATGGCAACCTGTTTAATATGTGTATACGTGTATTTTAAATTACTATAATAGAGAATATGAATATCAGTTCTGGTTTCATTAAGAACAATGAGAATTAGCAAATAAAATTAGCCTGTAAATCACCTAAATATTACCTGCGTACAGACTGTTTGAAAAAGAATGAAAACGTTTAAAGAAAAAAAGGGACAACCTAGAATTAAGAAAAGATACAAATTTCTCTTCTTTTTTATTCTGAGACAGAGAATGTGCAAGTGGGTGGGGGCAAAGAAGGAGAGAGAATCCCAAGCAGGCTCTGCACTGTCACTATCACCTGCCCGTGGTGGGTGGTAATGAAGGGGGGGTGGGCAGCAAGAGTCAGAGGCTTAACAGGCTGAGCCACTCAGGCACCCCACTGCTAACGTATTTTATATCCTGCCTTGAAGTTTGATGTAACTGCATTTGGACAGTGATATGTGAATGGAAGTGATAATGTGGGGTACCACTTCCTTGAAAAGACAGCTGCCTGCCGCCTTATTCTTCCCACAGACTAGGATACAAACACAGGGACGTAAGCAAGCATCCACCATGTGTCCAAGAACAACCCCCAGAACATGGCAGAGGAGCAAGATGGAAGAAGCCTCAGGCCTTTCCAGCCCTGGGATGTTCACCTCCCCTTTGACCGTTTTGAAAAAGGGAAAAATAAGTTTTCCCCTATTTAAGCCACTGTTACTTGAGTCTCTTGATTAACTGATCTTATACCCTAACTCCCACAGGGGAGGAATTTTTTAAAAGTTCTCTCGTTCTGTTTCCATTAAAAAAAATGTTTAATGTTTATTTATTTTTGAGAGAGGGAGAGAGACAGAGCACATACAGGGAAGGGGCAGAGAGAAAAGACACAGAATCTGAAGCAGGCTCCAGGCTCTGAGCTAGTTGTCAGCACAGTGCCTGACGTGAGGCTTGAACTCACAAATTGTCAGCACAGAGCCCAACGTGGGGCTTGAACTCGCAAACTGTGAGATCATGACCTGAGCCGAAGTCGGATGTTCAACTGACTAAGCTACCCAGATGCCCCATTCTGTTTCCATTTTTGAATGGCTCCTATCCGGTTGGGCCCTGAGCATAAAATGGTGACCACATCTAACCACTGCCATCATGAAACTTAGAGAACAGTGGAGGAGAAGCACATTAAACAAAGACTCATGCAAATAAATGTAAAACTACAAACTGTGACAACAATTCCCATCATTTAGGGACATTCAGGACAAGTTAGATCTCTTTGCATGTAATAACTCTCAAAATATTTGAAATCTCAAGTCCTCGCTGTTTCTGAAGCAGAAACAATTATTTCCAACATTCTTCTCATGATGTGTTTTGAGGTTTCTTTATAATTTTAAGTCATTCCAGTAAACTGACCTCCTTCTTGATATTCAGTGATGCAAATGGCATTTAGTAATTCAGATATGATCCAACTAGAACAGAGTCTGAATCTGTATTGCCTTTCTATGGCAGCTGTAACTAACTACCACAAATGTAGTAGCTTAAAACAATACAAATTTATTCTCAGACAGTTCTGGAAGTCCAAAATGAGTCTTATGGGGGCGAAATCAAGGTGTTGGCAGGATTGGTTCCTTCTAGAGGCTGTATGGGGGAATCTGTATTCTTGCAGTTTCTAGCTTCCAGAAGCCAAGGCATTCCAAGGCTAGCAGCCCCTTCCTTGAATCACATGGCCTTTCTTCACCCACCTCTGTTGTCACTTCACATTCTCCCTCTTCTACAGTCACATCTCCATCTCTCTTCTTCTTGTAAGAAGACGAATTATAAGAATTACACTTCAAGCCCACCTGACTAGTTCAGGATAATCTCAGCATCTCAAGAATCATAATTTAATTGCATCTGCAAAGACTCTTTAGCCATATAAGGTAATATTGATTCCAGGCATTAGGACTTGAATATCTCTGGAAGCCATTATGCAGCTAACCACATACTCACACTCTGGACTACAGTTAAATTTATTGACAGATAAGACTTCAAAATTCTTCATACATGTTGTGAACAGGCATTTGTCTTACCCTATAATTATGCACTTAGGTTTTCAGTACTCAAGTGAAAGACCAGATATTCAGTACCCTAATTCAATTCTACCAGTTGAATTTAATCCATGAACTTTAAAAAAAAGATTTTTATTTATTTTTGAGAGAGAAGGAGACAGAGTGCAAATGGGGGAGGGGCAGAGAGAGAGGGAGACACAGAATCTGAAGCAGCCTCCAGGCTCTGAGCTGACAGTACAGAGCCCAGTGCGGGGCTGGAACTTGCAAACCATGAGATCATGACCTTGGCTGAAGTCAGACGCTTAACTAACTGAGCCACCCAGGCTCCCCCCATGAACTTTTTGAATCCATACTCTTTCATATGGCATATTTAATAATCAATCCACTTCACCTCGAAGTATCAAAGGATTTCAACCCAACATGATTTTGTTTGTTTAAAAAAATGTTTTAATGTTTGTTAATTTTTGAGAAACAGAGAGAGACAGTGTGAGCATGGAGGGGCAGAGAGAGAAAGAGGGAGACACAGAATCTGATGCAGGGTCCAGGCTCTGAGCTGTCAGCAGAGCCCGATGCAGGGCTTGAACCGTGAGATCATGACCTGAGCCAAAGTCGGATGCTCAACCAACTGATCCACACAGGCACTGCTTTTTTGTCTGTTTTTAAAAGTCTGACATGACAAATTTCAGTGTCTGTGGGCAGGGGAGTCTCATGGGTCAGGAGTCCTGAGAGCAAGGCTGAGCAAAGTAATGGAGCTGGCAGGAATGCTACTAAAGAGTGTTGTTCAGAGTCCGCTCACAGTCTCCCCAGACAAATATTCTGCCTGGTATTGGAATCATAGGAGTCCTATCCATTGTGTGGGCCCGGGATGTGAAAACCACTTCTCAGCAGGGATAGCTAAGGCCAATGGACTTTATTTGCAGCAGAACTCGGTCTGAGGCTGAGGGCATAGGTGATAGAGTCCAACCTTTTCTGGGCAGAGAGCTAGCAAGATCCAAAAGAAGAACCAACCTGACTGAAGTTCAGATTAAAAGCTTCTAGCCCAGTAAAAAACGGTACTCACCGGAAAAGCAAGGCAGAAGTCCAGTCATGCTTACTGAGCCCACATGAGGAGGCTGCAGCTTAGTCTGTGGGCAAATGCCCTTCTCTGTCACTTACCAGGCAGATGTGGTGAAGAGAGTTTCATTCTCTGATGTGCTGGTCAGGACTGAATCAGAAACACAGATGATGGAAACTCCGGGTTGGAGGGCCTGGAGAGTGTCTGGAGAAGAGAGTGTCTGCATGCACTAGACTTCTGGCCCTAGACAAAGTGTGGAAAAGGAACTAGTTCGTTACTTTCACTCTTTAAAATGCATCTACTCTTGATACAAACCTCTTATTAGAGTTGGAAAACTGCCCTTCTGCCCCTAAAGGGGAAAGGTCTGGCAAAGTATTTAAGATGCTCCCCAGAACAATGTCTGACACACACAGAGTGTTTGGTATTCTTCTCAGTGCTTTGTGGTACCGTAACCTATTTAATCCACACAAGATTATGAGGAGTTATTTTACAAATGAAGAAACTGACGCATGAAGAGAGATTAAGGAACTTGTTCAAGGTTACACAGCTAGTGAAGATTTAAATGCAGGCATTTCCCTCCAGGGGTCATGCTTATAATCACCAAAGTATGCTGCCTCTTTTGTGTAACTGTCTCCTGGTATCCCTCACTCTGTAAAATGCCTTATGCATAATCAAAGCCCGATAAATATTCGTTGCATTGACAGATAAATGAGGATGGATGCCTTGCTGAATGGATAGATGAAAGAAACACCAGCTAGGAGAATGCAAGTCTTTATTTGATTTTAAAAAAGTAAACAGGGGCACTTGCATGGCTCAGTTGGTTAAGCGTCTGATTTCAGCTCAGGTCATGATCTTGCAGATCCTGAGTTCGAGCCCCCCATCAGTTCTCTGTGCTGATAGCTCAGAGCTTGGAGCCTGTTTCAGATTCTGTGTCTTCTTCTTTCTCTCTCTGCCCTTCCCCCACTTGCACTCTGTCTCTCTCAAAAATAAACATTAAAAAAAATTTTTTTAAAGAAGACAAACCCTCCTCAGAATCCTCTTACTACAGACACCTTCATAAAGCAGAACAGTGTCATTTCACTAATGGCAGACCCGTCCTTACTGCTTATTACCAAAAGCTCTCTGTGAAGCTTCTACAACTAAAACAGGACCACATTTCCTAAGTACCACAAATAATATGTGCAGCTCTTTTCTTTTTAATTTAGAAATGAAAGGGAACATTAGAGTAAGTGGAAAAAGAAATGTTCTGAGCCAAACATAGGAAACTGCCTACACTCTTCCGTTACTGTTTTTATGTGTCAAAAATAGTTCTTTAAATACTCAGTCTCCGTATTTCTAGCACAAGACAGTGTTATGTTCTGACGTGAATGAAGGGGGATGACAAGAGAGCTTTGACATCAATATCCTCCAGGCTGGCATAATTTTTTCTTCATTACATTGTGAATGTAGATTATAAGTGTTTTTTTCTTCCATTTTATAATGCTTGGTAATAGATGGCCTTGCTACTATTTTTGCTTATTTTATTTTGGTATTTTGCTATTTGGGTTCATTGAACATAATCCTATTATGAATGTTCTTGACAAATAAAGAATTTTCCCCAGGTATCTTTTGGCTTGTGATGCTATATGAACACATTGTGTCTAAAGTAACAATTCTAATCCCAACAAATATTATCCAAATGGGCTTGAGTGAAAAATGTCTTTCTAATTCCTCTGAATTAATATGTAATGTGGGATGCAAACATACAGGGAAAATAAAAGACATTCCTTAAGCATTTAAGTTTTCATTCAAGTATTGTTAACCTAGTCACTTATCATGGCAGATTCTTTGAACATATTTAAAATTTAGGGTTTAGCAGATTTTCAAATACCTGGAGGCTGTATGGTACCCTTGGTAAAAGTTACTTTGTACAGAGAATCTGTGTGGATTGACTATTGAGAAATTATTTGCATGTTTTGTGGCTTTTGGCTTCCAGCCCATTTAGCTTAGGCCTTGTCTGGTCATCTATCCTTATTTTCACAACAACCCAAGTGATAGGATCTTTCCCAGTATCATTTGAAATGCCTTGCAGCTGTCCTTGTGAGCCTTTTTATTTACCCAGACATAGAGCAAAGGGCAAATTGTTTTCTCTGTTGAACTCAAGCAAAACCACAAAAATTTTCTTTATTTTTATTTGGAGTCTCACCTAGGTCATATATGGCTGTCTTTTTTACCCTCTCTTCAAAAATGAATGCCTTGATGCCCTGATCTCTAAGTCAAGGTGGTTTTCTATAGTCATTCTTCCTATCATTCATTCATTAACTTGTTCATTCAACAGAATTTCATTGAATGCCTGACACGTGTCTAGTTCTACAATACACAAGTGAATAATAGTTGATTATTGCCCTTGAAGACTTGGCAGTCTGATGGGAATGAGAGGTGTATAAACAGGCATCTGAATGTCATGTGCAAAGTGGTATTATAGAGGTGAGTAGGAGTGTTGTGGGATCTCAGATGAGAGAGCAATGGGGAATGTGGAGGCATTGGGAGGGAGGACCAGAAGTATTTAATATCATAATGGCTTTTATTCTAACATTTTTATTTTGAGGGACTTTCCAATGGTTTTGATTCATTTCCATCATCATTATACTATGTATGAGGCAACACCACCTACTAGAAAAAGATGCAAAATCCAGTTCTGTCACCTACTACTTTGCATCTTTGACAAACGACTTAACCCTTCTATTCTTGGTGCATTAGAGTTTGATCAGGATTATATGCTGGCTGACCCAAGTCCAAACTCCTCTTTATTTACGAGAATCTTCTCATTGCCTAAGTCTTGGTATTGGTCAATTTGTACTACAAAAATTAAAAGATAATTATTCTTGCTCTTCTACTCCCGGCAGCTGTGCTCAGCCAATTGGTGCTTCCAGTGGAGCTTAAATCTCAAGCAAATGTTATAAGGCGCAGCCTTAAGTTCAGGGCACTGGCACCCAGGATTGAATGCAGTGATTCCTTCTCATCAATAATATGTGGCAATCACACTCAGAACAGCATCCAGCGAGGCTGTTTTTTGCGTTTCCTGACACCCAGCCTCCAATAGCACCTGCATCTAGCCTTCTTCACATACTTCTAATAAGTTCCTTTTCTGAATAAGTTAGCCAGGCTTCATTTCTGTTGCTTGCTACCAAGAACAACTCAATAAGATACTCAGTTAATGCCACAGTTAAGGCTTTGTTGATTCATGGGTGGGGTTTGTGGTTTTTTTTTTTTTTTGGTGAATTAAAATAATAACGTGAGTAAAGTTCATAATGCAGAGTTCCTGGCACACTGTGGACTAGTTATCAGGGTTGAATTTTAAGGTGTTTGCCTGGAGAGCCAGGATATCATAACGTTTATGTCCCCAAGGCTTCTCAATAGATACTGGATACTGAGGATCAAAATACCACTTTAATGATAACTGTACCTAATAATAATCAATGTAGAGCTTTGATGAAGCTGGTTTAGAGCATGTGACTTTGGCTTTGAGTAGTAAAAGAGTGTATCACATTTTTGAGCCCAAACTCAAATTTGGAAATCTTCCCATATCCTGGTTAAAGATATAACCATCTTTCTCAGAGAAGCAAGAGACAGAGAGCTCTGTGCACTTAAATGTGGCAATTATAGCACAGTGAAGACATCCACTAGGAAATACAAGTGTGTAAATCTCTCTTTCTCTCTCTCTGCATCCCATTATTGCACCTCAGGCATAGGGAATTAAATTGGTCCCTACTCACTCACACACCATTGTTCCTAGCATAATACCATTTTCAGCCTGAATGAGAGAACTCTCTCCTGTTTCATTTTAATATAACTCTCACCTTTGTTCTCAAATATCAATTCCATTCCCTTCCACCCAGAGGCATGCTCTAAGATGTTTGGTATGTGTCCTTTATATATCTTAGTAGACTCTGTAGCTGTGATTGGGTGTGTGTTTAAGAGTACATTATACTGTTGAGCTAAATATCTCTTAGGTTTCTGGGGTGTCTTGGTGGCTCAGTTGATTAAGTGTTAGACTCTTGATTTCGGCTCAGGTAATGATCTCATGGTTCCTGAGTTCAAGCCCTGCATCGGGATCTGCACTGACAGCATGGAGCCTGCTTGGGATTCTCTCTCTCTCTCTCTCTGCCCCTCCTCTGCTTAGGCTCCCCCCCAAATAAATAAACTTAAAAAAATTTCTTAGGTTTCTAACTGTCTTAACACAATGCTGTTTTAAAGATTTATTAGCTTGTTTGTGCTTCTGGTACTTCTCTCTCTCTTTTTAATGTTTATTTATTTTTGAGAGAAAGAGAGAGGAGAATGAGTGAATGAGGGGCAGAGAGAGAGGGAGACACAGAATCTGAAGCAGGCTCCAGGTTCTATGCTGGGCACAGAGCCCAATTCAAGGCTCAAACTCATGAACTGTTAGATCATGACCTGAGCTGAAGTTGGGATGCTTCACTGACTGAGCCACCCAGGCGCCCCCTGGTACTTCTCTTAACTACCACACAATATCCCGCAGTATGCATCTACCACATTCCTGTTGATCCATATTGCCAAGGTAAGTGACAACTAAGCTGCCTCCTACACCTACTACCTTAAACATCATGAGGACAAACATTGTCGTATCCATCCCTATGTGAACCTATTGAAGAGTGTCTCTGATATACACCTTAAGAGGGTAATTGTTGGGCTATCAGACATAACCATATATTGTTTCTCTAACATTTCTTTCTAGAATAGCTATAATCATTTACACTTCCACTAATAGGGCATGAGAATTCCTATCTATACACATCTTGAAAAACATTTGACATCATCCACATTCTAATTTTTGTCAGAAAAATGGTAAGAAAATGGTATGTTATAGATATCTAAATATGTATTTTTCTGATTACTAATGAGTTTGAGCATCTGGTCATGTACATGTTAGCTATTTCCCCATCATAAAGTATCTCTTCATATATTTGTCCATTTTCCTACCTGCTTTTCTATTATATACATGGAACTATTTATGAGTTACCTATTCTGTTCCATTAGTTTATTTGTCTCTTCCTGAATAAGTACCATACTGCTTTTATTTCTATGACTTTGCACTGTGTCTTATTGGGTAAACTTTCCAACTTGGGTCTTTATTTTCAAAACTAACTTTTTATGAACCCTTATAGTTCCATATACTCTTTAGTATGAGTTTGTTGAGTTCTATTTTTTAATGTTTATTTATTTATTTTTGAGGGGGGAAGTGGCAGAGAGAGAAGGAAAGAGGATCCCAAGCAGGCTCTCTCTGCATTGTCAGCTCAGAGCCTGATGTGGGGCTTGAGCCTACAAACCACAAGATCATGACCTGAGTCAAAGTGGGATCCTTAACTGACGGAGCCACACAGGCACTCCAAATTTGTTGCATTCTTAAAAAGTATGGTGGAAATTTAGTATGAGTAAACAGATAATATTCTTTATATTAATCATTGAAAAAGAGTTTTCTAATTTTCTAGATTTCTACAAATCTTTGTATTTCATACAGGCTATAATATTTTTTTGCAAATAGAGATCAAAATATAATTCTGAATTAAATTTTAGATATTTGTTTTGTCTAGTTATTTCATGCTTTCACACTATGTTTATTGTTTAAATTTATTTATTTATTTTGAGAGAGAGAGAGAGAAAGTAGGGGAGGGGCAGAGAGAGAGAAAATCCTAAGCAGGCTCCATGCCGTCAGCACAGAACAGGGCTCAGTCCCATGAACCATGAGATCATGATTTGAGCCAAAATCAAGGTCAGACACCCAACTGACTGAGTCAGCCAAGTGCCTCATTCACACTCCATTTTTAATTTATATTTTCTTTCTATATAGCTTGGTTTTATAAGAGATTTATGCATTTTATAATTCCTTTTAATGATTTATTAAAAACGTTATAATTTTCCCTCTAATCACTGCTTTAGCTCTGTCCCACACAGCGTGACATGTACTACTTTGTCATTTGAGTCTAAATATTTCATTATTTCTCTGATGATTTCTTCTAGAAGTCCAAGCTCCAGAGTATTGTGGTTTTTTGTTTTGCTTAGTTTTTAGTTTTCAGAATTGTGTGATTTTATTAGTCAGATTTTTGCTATTAAATTCTAATTTTATTGAATTATAGTTGTATAATGTTAATTCTTTGGGTATTATTGATATTCCCCATGGCTTTACTTATGATTTGTTCTTTGCAATTGTTCCATTTGACCACAAGAACAACTACAAGGGGATAGGGGAGGGGCACAGAGAAAGGAAGAGAGAAAACCCAAGCAGACACCACACTGTCAGCACAGAGCTTGACATGGGGCTCCATCTCATGAACCATGAGATCATGACCTGAGCCTAAATCAAGAGTCAGATGCTTAACCAACTGAGCCACCCAGGCGCCCCTATAATTATTGATTTATCTTTTTCTCCTAGTAGTTATGACTTATGTGTTTAAGAATATGTTAATGATTTTATGTGCTCTTATCTTTTTAACCATTTTTAATAACCCTTAGTTTTTCTTCATTTTTTAATCCTTGAATTGTACTTTGTCTGACACAAAGTTCCCACTCATATTTTTGTCATGTCTTTTTCCATCTATTTATTCCAACAATCTGTGACCTTTTGTTTTAAGTACGCATTATAACTGCTGGTCCTTTATTTTTTCTGACCTGAGCCCCATTGTGGGTTTTTTTTTCTGTTTCAAGGTTTTATTTAAATTCTAGTTAGCTAACATATATGATAAAATTGGTTTCATGTGTAGAATTTAGCAATTTATCACTTATATGTAACACCCAGTGCTCATCACAAATACTTTCCTTAATACTCATCACCCATTTAGCCCATCTTCTGTCCACTACCCTCCCTTCTTCCCTCCATCTGTTTGTTCTCTTAAAGGTCTGTTAAAGGTCTCTTAGGGTTTGCTTCCCTCCCTTTTTTCCCCCTTTCCCCTATGTTCATCTGTTTTGTTTCTTAAATTCCACATATGAGTGAAATTATATGATATTTGTCTTCCTCTGATTTACTTCATTTAGTATAATACACTCTAGCTCCATCCACATCACTCAAATAGCAAAATGTCATTCTTTTTGATGGCTGAGTAATATTCCATTGATGGATGAAAGACCTAAATCTGAGACAGGAAATAATCAAAATCTAGAGGAAGACCCAGGCAGAAACCTCTTAAACCTTGGTTGTAGCAGCTTCTTACTAGTCATATCTCAAGAGGCAAGAGAAACAAAAGCAAAAACAAACTATTGGGACTTCGTCAAGACAAAAATTCTGTGCAGCCAAGGAAAAAATCAACAGAACTAAAAGACAACATATGGAATAAGACAAGATAGTTGCAAAAGATACCTTATAAAAAGGGTTTGTATCCAAAATCTATAAAGAACTTCTCAAACTCAACACCCAAAAAACAAATATTCCAGTTAAAAAATGTGCATGAGACATGAATAGACATTTTTCCATAGAAGACATCCAGATGGCTAACAGATACATGAAAAGTTGCTCAACATCACTCATCATCATGTAAATACAAATCAAAACCATGATGAGATACCACCTCATACCTGTCAGAATGGCTAACATTAACAACACTAAAAACAGATATTCACAAGCGGAATTCCTTTATGCTCTTAGTGGGAATGCACACTGGTGCAGCCACTCTGGAGAACTACTCAAGAGTTAAAAATAGAACTACCCTATAACCCAGCAATTGTACCACCAGATATTTACCCAAAGGATACAAAAATACTGATTTGAAGTGGCATATGCACCCTGATGTTTATAGCAGCATAATCAACAATAGCCAAGCTATGGAGAGAGCCGAAATGTCCATTGACTGATAAATAAAGAAAATATGGTGTATACTATATATATATAATATGAATATATATATGAATATGAATATTACTCAGCCATCAAAAAGTAACCCACTGTGTTTTAATATTTTTATGTTTATTTATTTGAGAGAGGGGTGCCTGGGTGGCTCAGTCGGTTAAGCATCTGACTTTGGCTTAGGTCATGATCTCAGGGTTTATGAGTTTGAGCCCCACATCAGGCAGCATGTTTATAGCAGCATAATCAACAATAACCAAGCTATGGAGAGAGCCGAAATGTCCATTGACTGATAAATAGATAAAGAAAATGTGGTGTATACTATATATATAGTATGAATATACATATGAATATGAATATTACTCAGCCATCAAAAAGTAACCCACTGTGTTTTAATATTTTTATGTTTATTTATTTGAGAGAGGGGTGCCTGGGTGGCTCAGTCGGTTAAGCATCTGACTTTGGCTTAGGTCACAATCTCAGGGTTTATGGGTTTGAGCCCCACATCAGGCTCTGTGCTGACAACTCAGAGCCTGGAGCCTATTTCGGATTCTGTGTCTCCTTCTCTCTCTGCCCCTCCCCCACTTGTGCTCTATCTCTCAAAAATAAATACATGTAAAAAAATTTTTTTAAATATTTATTTGAGAGAGAGAGCACAAGTTGGGGAGGGCAGAGAGAAGAAGACACAGAATCCCAAGCAGGCTCCACACCATCAGTGCAGGGCCTGATGTGGGGCTTGAACTCATAAAGCACGAGATCATGACCTGAGCTGAGATCAAGAGTCAGACACTTAACAGACTCTGCCACCCAGACACCCTGAAATCCTCTGTGTTTTAAACCATTGTTTGTGCTTGGCATTTATATCAGAGCTTATTTCTATCATATTGTTTTCTACTTATCTGTATTTTCTCATTTTGTACCTTCCTTTGTAGTGATAAAATTTTCTTCTACTTGTTTAAAGATTAATTTCTTAAACTTAATGCCTCTATCTTCCCCTTCAAGAAGACAAGTGACTTAGCACCCTCTCCCTATCCCCAATTCTTCTGTCTCACTGATGATTCTGGAATGTCAAGAATATATTCTGTGGCCTCCACTTCTTCACTAAAGTAATTATTCATATTCTCTTTTCCATATATTGCCCATATTCTTTCTGGATTAATTTCTCTTTGCTGCTGCAATACTTCCTACAAAAATGCTTTCATCTTTCCCTGGAAGACCTTCTGAGGCTTATGTATCTGAGAATATCTTTATAGCACTTCACATTTAAATAATTATTTAACTGGATATAAAGTTCTCAAAGTTTTTCAGCACCTAGGAAATATTACTCCGTTATCTTCTTGTTTCCTGTGTCTCTCCTCCAAAATTTTACATTAATCTTATTTTGTTTTCCTTCCAAGTGTTTTGATCTTTTTCTCTGGAAGTTTTAAGAATGTTCTCTTTGATGTTTTCAAATTTCATAATAATCTGTTTATATGAGGTATTTCTTTTTTTACCCCATTTGATTCTAGATATGTTTGACTCTTAATTTCTTCTCATATTTCCAATATTATTATATATACATCATCATACCTCATCTTTCATCACCTTGTTCGTTAACTCTTCTTTAAGGAAATATATTCTCTTTTTTCCATGACATACTCTCTGGTAGAATTCTTAGACCAGCTCATAAGCATGCTTGAGTTATATATTTTTTTTATATTTAGCCCATATTTTCAGTTTTTTATGTCTCCTACAATGTTTTTCACACCCATTATTTCCCATTAGCTCTTCCTATTAACTGCATGTTCCTGTCTCTCTTTTATCTCTTGGAGGAAATTTATTATGTTTATTTCAAATTTTATTCAGTCTGTTTCATTAATCCTACCTCATCTAACATAAAACATTCGTTTATTATCTCTTTTATGAAGTATTTGTGTTACTCTTATGTCTGGTTATTACTCCTGAAAGCTCATTTACCTTTGGGGTATCAACCACTCAGTCTGGCAATGGAGCAGGAGAGCAGAGCACAGGCACTCCTTACTCAGGCCTGGTGACCCTTAAGTGGACAGGGAGGGGAGGTCATTTTAGCCTCAGAAAACCATCCTATTATTTTGCCCATTTATTGCTCTTTTCCAAAACTTTAAAACCCTAACTATAGTGTGGCAGGAAGTAGAGGAAAGGGTGAGATCAGGAGACTCAGGGACTGGATACTCATCTGCATCCCCTAGTCAAGCCTCTGAAACTCTCCTAATTTACCCCTATCATCCTAAGCACCGGATGTTTTTCTAACCCTAGTTGCAGTGCTCCAAGTAATAATCTTCCCAGGGCCATGTGGAGATTCTGAATGAAAATCACTTCAAAGTCTTCCCCAGTTCATCCTGGGACCATGGTAACTTCTTATACCCTATTAGGTCACAGGCTGCTTTTCCTCACCACCTATTAGGTCACAACTACTTTGTCTTACTATTGTATCCTTGATTTTTCAGATTTACATATTTCCTTATCCCTTTGAAATCATCATTCTCTGATGTCAAGTATATAGATGAAGGCTTCAGACTAATCAGCCATCATGATATTGTCCCTACTCACCTACCACCCTTATACTCTCATTCTTCACCACCTCCCTTACCTCTTCCCCTAAAGAAAGCATATGTATACAGGGGCACACATTAGAATAGTTTGCTCCATTGAAAAAACAAAAACAAAAAACAACCAAGAAAAACAAAACCAAGCACACACACACAAAAAAACACAAACTCCTGGTAGGGCAGAGGGAAGAAGTAGCATGTGAAAGATGTACACAGAGGAAGAAAGATATAAGGATTTGTATCCCCTTGCAGCTCAGCGTTTGTCTTACAGATTTCTACTTGAAGCAGATCCATTTTGACTACAGTTTTTAACCCCAGGTACACATTACAATCATCTGTAGTGTCAAAAGCATCTAATGTACAGCCAGTGTTGAGAATCTCTTGACTTACTGCAACCTAGTTATTCCCTATTTTCATCTTTTGTGTGTTGGAAAGATAGAAGTTTTAGAAATTCCAAATTGGCTTCAGTTGTACAGGCAGAACACTGCCATTGGCAAAGTTGCAAATTTGGGGATTTGAAAGGAACCAGATACAGCTGAGATACACAGGGTAAAAGTAAACAGATGTAAACTTCAAGAGACAGCTATTTGTCAAATTCACTTTGGTAATAATAGCACATGGTAACAATTCATGATAGGACATTTCATAAGATGATAAAAAAAAAATCCCAGTGATGCAAGAAGACATTTTAAAGCAACTGAGTAGCACTTAACAATTTGCCATTGATACGTGGAACATCACTAGAACACTGAACTCACAGGCAATATTTACTCCCTGTGACAAGTAAAAACACATAGTCATGAGTGCATCTTTTTCTTTTTTTAGTTGAGAACAAAAAATGCTAGAAGCAAGAATATAGAATGGGGAAAAGACGGGCTTTCAACAAATGGTGCTGGGAAAACTGGAGTAGCTACATGCAAAAAAATGAGATTGGACCACTTTCTTACACCATACACAACACTAAACTCAAATTGGAATAAAGACTGAAAAGTGAGTTTAAAACCATAAAACTCCTAAAAGAAAGCATAGGCAGTAATCTCATTGACATTAGCTTTAGCACATTTTTCTAGACATGTCTCCTCAGGCAAGGGAAACAAAAGCAAAAATGAACTGTTGGAACTATACCAAAATAAAAAGCTTTTGCATAGTAAAGGAAACCATCAACAAAACAAAAAGGCAACTGAATGGGAAAAGACATTTGTAAATGATATATCCAGTAAGGGGCTAATATACAGAATATTTAAATAACTTGTACAACTCAACACCAAAAAAACAAATAATTCTATTAAAAATGAGCAGAGGACCTGAATAGACATTTTTCCAAAGTAGATATACAGATGGCCAACAGACATGAAAAAATGTTTAGACATCACTAATCATCAGGGAAAGGCAAATCAAAACTACAATAAAATATCACTTTATACTGTCAGAATTGCTAGAACCAAAAATTCAAGAAATAACAAGTGTTGGCAAGAATGTAGAAAAAGGCAACCCCCGTGTACTGTTGATGAGAATGCAAATTGGTGCCGCCACTATGAAGAATGGTATGGAGGTTTCTCAAAAATTAAAAAAATATATATTTATTTAGACTCAAGTTAGTTAATGCAGTGCCTGGGTGACTCAGTCAGTTAAGCATCTGACTTCGGCTCAGGTCATGATCTTGCGGTCCGTGTGTTTGAGCCCCCACTTCGGGCCCTGTGCTGACAGCTCAGAGCATGGAGCCTGCTTCCAGATTCTGTGTCTCCCTCTCTCTCTGCCCCTCCCACACTCATGCTCTGTCTCTGTCTCTCTCTCTTTCAAAAATGAATAAAACATTAAAAAATTTTTTTAATTCAAGTTAGTTAACATACAGTGTAGTATTGATTTCAGGAATAGAAACCAGTGCTTTATCACTTATATACAACACCCCGTGCTCATCCTGAAGAAGTACCCTTCTTAATGCCTATCACCCATTTAGCCCTTCCCCCACTCTCCCTCCACAATCATCAGTTTGTTCTCTATATTTAAGAGTCTTTTATGGTTTTTGACACAATAATTCTACTACTGGGCATTTATCCAAGGAAAATGAAAAGATATACGCACCCCTATACTTACTGCAACATCATTAGTAAAGATATGGATGCTACCTATGTGTCCACTGACAGTTGAATGGATAAAGAAGATGTCAGATACACACACACACACACACACACACACACACACACACACACCATATATATATGTAATGGAATACTACTCAGCCATGAAAAAGAAGAATGAGATCTTTCCATTTGTAACAACATGGATGATCCTAGAGGGTATTATGCTAAAACACATATGTCATACATAGAAAGACAAATACTATATTATTTCACTTATATGTGAAATCCAAAAAACAAAACAGATAAACAAAAAGCAGAACAGATTCATAAATATAGAGGACAAACTGATGGTTGCCAGAGGGGAGAGGGTGGGAGGAGGACAAAATGGGAAAAGGGGACTGAGAGGTACAGGCTTCTGGTTGTGAAATGAATAAGGGGGGAAAAAGGCACGGCATAGGGAATACAGTCATTGATATTGTAGTAGGGTTGCATGGAGATGGATGGTAGCTACACTTGGGGAGAGCATAGCATAACGTATTGGCATGTGGAATCACTATGTTGTACCTAAAATCTACACCTGAAACCAACATAACACTGTGTGCTAACTATGCTTTTAATTTAGAGAGTTTAGACATCTGTTTTAAGCCTGTCTATAAATATTTTCAGATAATAAAAATAAAACAAGTATTTTTTAAAAGAACAAAAATACTAATCTTTTTGGGTCCTTAATTTTCACATTTATGAAATTGCCCTGTTAGTTCTATAAGGTGTTTTAAGTATTCATTAGGGATATTGGGTGTTTTGTTTTTAATCTACAGATAATGCAAGTGGCAGTTTGGTCTATAATGTGAGGGCTGCTATATTGAAGAATGTTCTTTACCTAATGCCAAAAATGTATTGCCTAACATTGCTTCAAAGAATGCCATGTGCAAAAGCAACACTGAAATTGCTTAGAATATTCGTTTTGGTGATAAGAAAGAATCAGCTGAACAAAAGTAAATGGTTGCCTTAGATGTAGAAATTAATTTTGAGCTCTTTTATCAAAAACTCAGCAAATATTTATTCTAGGCTTGTAATATATGAGGCTTTTGCTAAGAACTACCCTTTGGCATTAAGCAGCTTAAAGCTGCTACTTTTCCTTTAATATCAATATAAGTATGCTGGTGGACTTTTGGTTTATCAGATTAACTCACCTTTTAGGTAAATATTCTGTTAATTCAGAGTTCAAATTTCCTATCCAGAATCATTCTGTTTTAATCATTCTGTTCTGTCAAAGGATCCCCTCCCCCTCCTTCTTCCCACAATGATGGCTAGGTTCAAAGGGTTAGGCTTTCCAAAAAGGGGACTCTCCTTCTTCTCTGCTAATTCCTACTGGCTTCTGGTTAAAGTTTAATGAATTTTTCCTTGCCTCTACACAGAAGCCTTGATGGATTGCCTGCTAATGCTCTGTAGCTGATAGAATCTGAGGTGTCTCCTCTTTGTGTGTGGTAAGGGACCCAGCCTCCTTCTGACAAACTGTCTCCGCCATGGCTCTCACTGGCACTCAGGTGCTCTGAACCTGAGGCTCATCCTTCATCCAACCTTTGGCTTTGGCTGTCCACATTCCCAGCCTCCACCTTCAGGTTACTTCATGTCTCTGCCACTGGAGTACCCTACAGGGGCTGGCCCCTTCCCATGCCATGCCAGAGCACCAGGGTGCTATATCTGAAGGCAATTTATTAAGAGCCAGTTTGTAGAAAAACTGATTTGCATATTTTCATAATTAGTTTTTTGTTAACTGTTTTTCCCCCCACACCATGAAAGCACATTTATAAATGGCTTTGCCCAGGTCTTGCTTTCCAGTTGAAGCCTAAGAAATATAGGAGAGGTGGAGGAGGGAAAAACNAAAAAAAAAAAAAAGAAATATAGGAGAGGCACAGTGGAGCAATGGGCAAATTGAGGGACATGAGAAAAATGCATTCATAAAATGACACATACCTTTTTATATCAATATGAATATTATAAATACACCTCCATGAGTACATTGATTTTTATACATTTATAAGAACATATTATAGGATATCTCAGAACTTTTAAAGTGCCATCAGATTTTCTGAGTATCTCAAACTTATTTGATCACTGACATTTTACCTTGCAGAATTCTTTAAAGAACTGTTTTTCTGCCAAATTCACTTTATGAAAACTGTTTCAGCGAATTCAAGTGACCAAGTGCCCTCTTTCCTTTAGCGTTGACGTATTTTAATGAAAATTATAAGACAACTATGCTGTCTGTATGCCTAAAATTTATTTTCCTACAGTCAGAATACACCACAGATTCAATGATGATTAAAATAGGGGTGCCTGGTTGGCTGAGTTGGTTAAGCACCGACTTTGGCTCGTGTCATGATCTCATGGTTTGTGGGTTTGAGCCCTGCATTGGCTCTGTGATGGCAGTTCAGAGCCTGGAGCCTGCTTCAGATTTTATCTCTCTCTCTCAGCCTTTCCCTTGCTTGTGCTCTTTTTCTCCCTGTCTCTCAAAAATAAATAAATGTCAAAAATTAAAAAAAAATAAATAAATAAAATCAACAAAAACTCTAGTATATACGTGCCTGCTCTAAATTCCTAAACCACCACTCTGGCCTGACATTCTCATACCCGTTAACATGCTAAGGGATGGAGTTTAAAGAAGGAAAACTCAACATCCACTTTGCCTTTTCTCCGACACTGGTAGCCCACACCCTAATGCCTTTCGACAACACTTCTCAAATTCAATAAATAGTATTTTCTCCTGAACCGAAAACATTATTGATTTGGTCTTTGCCATACTATGAGTTAGTTGGTCAGGCAAGAAACACTTGATTCTAATAAGAGGGAACTGAGGTGCAACCTGATCAAGGTAATTGGCCAAAGTCACACAGCCCCTAAGTCAGAGGTAAGACTAGAGCCTACGACTCTCGGTTCCTCATCTGACCCACACTCATTCCTCAGTGCATCTATTACACCTGGAGACAGATGCCTTTGCATGGCATTACTATGACTGCGTGCACAATAAACAGAAGTAAACCTTCAAATACACTTGCCAGGATACTGGGGTGGAATTCTTATTTAATTAGTGAAATAAATAATTTATATATCTTTATTTTAAATTCAATTCTAATGGCAAATTATCTAAATTAGTCATAGGATCAAATTAGTTATGTTTTCTCAACCAGTGCACTCAATTTATTAAGCAATGCTGAAACAAATAAACAAATTATATCTGGAATGATTACCTGACAATAAGAAAGCATGAAACTGCACTAGTCTAAGCATCTAACCATATATTGCCATACAAATACTGCCTATAATAATTAAGCTTAAAAAGGAGTAAATTAATTCTTCCACAAGGAAAGTCTACATAGTTACCTTAAGCCATACTCTGTGTAATTTAATTTCTCTCAGAAAGAGATCCAAAGTGGACTCTCCATTTACATTTTACATGATCTCCCATGATTCTTTCTTTCATTACATTCTAATCTGTATCTCAGAAGAAAAGGGAATTTATTATAGTCTTTCTGAACAGTCAAAAGATATCTTCCCCTTATCTATGTCTGCTCACATACAACAGTTACAGCCTAATAAAGCAATAAAAAGCATCTCTAGGAGGGAGAAATGTCACATAGAAAAATAATTTGCTATCAACAATAGCCAAATTATGGAAAGAGCCCAAATGTCCATCAACTGATGAATGAATAAATAAGGTATGGTATATATATATGCAATGGAATATTATTTAGCCATAAAAAAAGAATGAAATCTTGCCATTTGCAATGATTGGATGGAGCTAGAGAGTATTATGCTGAGTGAAATAAGTCAGAGAAAGAAAAATACCATTTGATAATGTGTGTGGAATTTAAGAAACAAAACAACAGACATGGGGGTGGAGGGAAGGAGAAGCAAACCTAGAAACAGATCTCAACTATAGAGAACAAATTGATGGTTACTGGAGGGGAAGTGGGCAGGGGGATGGGCTAAATAAGTGGTGGGTATTAAGAAGGTCACTTGTTGTGATGAGCCCCGGGTTTTGTAAGTGGGTGATGAATCACTAAATTCTATACCTGAAACTAATGTTGCACTCTATGTTAACTAATTTAAATAAAAACTTGAAGAAGAAAGAATTTGCCTTGGCTCTATATGGCAACTTTCTGACCTCAAACATGGCTTGATGGAATTACTTGCAGGAGTAATTCTCCTAAATTAACTGTAGAACTAAAAAGTTACTATTTAACATGCTATCTAATGGAAGAAGGAATAAGTTGGGTTGGCCAAGTGTATCTAGAATCTAAACCTGTACCATAATCTCAGTTCTATGGAGGAAGGGGATTGATAAAGTGGGTAGGGTTAAGGGCTAAATAGCAGTCTATGATTGGTAGAACACCATATTGGATTCAGGATTTTTCTAACTTTACCTCTTATCATTTGTGAGGCTTGAAGAAAACCTATAGTCTACCTAGACCTGAGCTCCCTCATTTGTAAAGGAAGTGGCTCCTTCAGAAGGCTTCTATGAGTCTGTTTCCTGGCTCTGCTGCCCTGTGCCCCATATGCCTGGGGCTAGGTTCTGGCATGGATAGCCGAGAATAAACCTCATTCAAAGCCACATAGCTTCATTATGCCAGCGCTCCCAAACTCATTCTCAAGACCAGAATTCTCTACCTTTCTTCCTCAACGTACTATAGCCACCATCCTACCAGTCTATCTGCAATGCTCTCCTAACTGGTACCTCTGCACTTGTTTTTTCCCTCCACCCATTTGCACATAAAATCAGAATACTCTTTTTAAAAGACACTTATATTATTATGTGCATCCCTTGTTAAAATCCCTCAAGTTCTTCCCTTTCTTTTTTTTTCTTTTTTTTTTTCAATGTTTTATCTATTTTTGAGAGAAAGAGAGATAGAGACAGCATGAGCAGGGGAGGGTCAGAGACAGAGGGAGACACAGAATCCGAAGCAGGCTCCAGGCTCTGAGCTGTCAGCACAGAGCCCGACGTGGGGCTCGAACTCACAAGTTGTGAGATCATGACCTGAGCCGAAGTCGGACGCCCAACCGACTGAGCCACCCAGGCGCCCCTCTTCCCTTTCTTGTAGAGAAAAGCCAGTATTTTTACCATGACCTATGAGACCACATGATTCCTGCCCACCTCTCCAACATCATCTTGATACAGGCTACAGTCATACAGGCTTTCTTTTTGTTCTCACAAATAATCCTTCCTCTTTTTTTCCTCAGGAATTTCTACTGCCTGTTCTCTGTTCCCTACTTAATGTCTGTCTCCCTGGCTGGAAGCTTCCTGCTGGCTGGACCTGCTATATCCCTCAGCTTCTTACACAATATTTTGAACATGGTAAGTATCAGTAAAACTTTTTTGGATAAATTGACAAAGTGACCTTGGCTATTATGTAGTTTTAACCCTGTGGCTAAACTCTGATGACTGTGTCTTTCCTGTGACTGACTTTCTGTCTTGACAACTTCCCTAGTTTCCTGCTTATGTTCATCATCACAATTCCTTGGCTTGCACACCAGTAAAAAAAAACAAAAAGCAAAAACCCAAACCAAAAGTTGAATAAAAATAAAGAACTGTTTTTTTGTTTTTTTACAATACAGAAGATGCACTTTACAATGCAATTTAAAATAGAGTTCTCCTAATGTAATTTATGTATTTGGTTTAAATTATTATTTGATTTTTCTAAAATTCAATTTACACAACATTCTTTGGAAACAAATCACTACATATTTGATCTAGAAGGAGTCTTATAATACACATCTGGGTCCTCATTTTCAAATTAATCAGTGACCATATAGGTCTGGAGGGTTGGTGGTTTGCCTCAGATTGCTCTGGGTTACAACTGGTAGAAAATGTACTAAGAAAAAGCAATATAATATTCAGAAAAAAAACTGCAGAGATACTTATGCTTAGTCAATAAATTCCTCTAGAAAATAATTTATTAGAGTTGACATACAGAAGCACAACCAGTAGAGTTCATATAAAAGGCCAGTACTGACTAGATGCTCAATGAATATTTATTGAGTCAATAAATGCTAAAAGGAAGTGAAAAGTTGGGAGCTCAAAGGGAAGCATTAGATTGTAGAATATCCTAGAGTTTCTCCAAATCAGCTAAACTTAAGTAGAACACGACAAGACTGGTGGGGACAAAATGGCGACCAAGATTTTAGAAATTTGGGGAGATGCATAACTGTTGCTAACATTTCAGCCTCCTCATTTTATATATGAAACTTGGAGGAATCTTTTTCCCTTTTTTATTAACCACTAAGCTAAATCAGCTACATCTTTCATTCCGTAAAGAGTTTTAGAAGGGATGCAACTAAAATAAACATAAAATAAGCTTCATCTCCAAATAAGTATAAAAATGTCCCCCAAAGCTGATATTTCTAGAAAGCTCTCTTTGCCTCCATCTGTTCTACCCTCTTAATCTCATCTCACATTTGTTCCCTATCCCAAGCCTTTACTCCTAATTCAGACAAATATAATACTATTTTTATTATTACTATGACACATTTATTTATATACAAAGTGCTTACTACAAATCCCACAAATTAAAAAATGGCTTATCATATAAAATACTATTCCCTAATTGCATTAGGTGGATATACATTATTCTCTTAATTGTTAGAGAAACAGGACTGTACCTAGCACAGAGGGCCTAAATAAAGACTGATGAATCCAATTAGACAAATGACAATATAGCTGGAAGTGTGGTATTCTTTATGTGGGATTACTTCAGAGATGTACTAATGAGACTAATGGCCATCACTGGGTATGACCAGGATTAAGACGCTTGGGTTAATACATTTTCCAAGAAATGATGTGCATGTGCCTTTATTATGCAAAACCAAAGTATTCAGTGATTGATATGAAGTTTCTTCCTCACATTTACACTGAAATAAACTATGAATACCAACAAATTCCTTCACAGACACACCATGTTTTGGTTATTTTGGTTGTCTATTATTGTATAAAACTAATTGTTATAAACATTTTATTTTCCTCACAATGTTGTGAGCTAAAATACTGCAGCAGCTAAGCTTTGCCTCCAATCCCCATCGTGTTGGATGTGGCTGGACCTGGAAGATCCCACCATAAGCAGGATGGTTTTTTCACTCACACATTTGGTGGCTTGGTTCTCCTTGGTGTCTCTGTCTTTCTGCATGTGATATGTCTTCCTCTAGGGGTTCCTCATCTTCCTGGACTTCTGACGGCATGGTAGTTAAATATCACATGGAGGAGCTGGTCTCCAAAACTGTTCCAAGAAAGAGGAAGAGGAAACTGTCAGTCTCTTCAGCTCTGGGCCTGAAAACGAACAGCATCACTTCAGCTGTATTCTCTGGTCAAGGCTGTCCTGGAGCCTGCCGCAATTCAGGTAGAGGGGACATATATACCTCCTCTCAATGGGAGGAAAATAAAAGAATCATGTCCTTTAAAAATCTGCCATATGAGTTTATTATTTTCTTATGAATTTAGGCTTCTGCATGGAAACTGTCAATTTGGTTTATCTTGGACACATGAGTTTCTGGACACATTTCGATCCTCACAAATGAACACTCATATTTAACTTAAATAGATTCCCTGGGATAAGATGTAAGACTTTTCTAAAACTGCTTTGGAGTGAATAAAGCCAAGATGTGCCTCTTCTTGTCCCAATCTACCCTCAACACATTCGTCTTTCTTGTGTCTTTCTGTTTTGTAGCCCAGATTCATAAGCTGGAATCCCTCGTCCTTCAGGAATGGATGTCAGAGGTTCAGAATCTCCTGAAATTGTAACAAAATTTTGTGTGCCTGCATTTTTTGAGGAAAAGACATATGCTGTAAACAACTTCTTAGAACATTTTTTATTGCCCCAAAATGTTAAGAACCACTCTGTTAGAGGATTTCATGTTCATTTTTCCCTCCCTAATTTTCTATTTTTGAAATGTATTCATTGTTAGTTAAAGACCCAGCTGAGAATCAGTCTGGGAGCAGAAGATTCAAACAAATCTGTTGAAGGAAGGCACCTAGTCCTCTGTGTTACTGTTTGGAGGGAGGCTGGCCAAATGCACCGGACTTTGCATTAGTAAGAAATACATGTTTGTGTGAATCCACAGAGATGTCAGGGTTTTCATGTTACCACAGGGCATAGCCTATTCTACCCTAACATGGTGATCAGTTACAAGAATTTTATTGTTGTTGTTGTTGTTGCTGAATTTGAATAAGGTGCAAAGGAAAACTAAACACGTATGTGTCCAAAAGATTACAATAATGTACATAGTGATGATGGACTATAGAGAAAAAAAGAAAGGTTTATCATTGGCAAAGTTTGGGGTTTTGTTGAGTGAAACATTCAAGAACAGCTGAGTATGTGACAATTTGGGAAAAAGGGAAATGTTCCTACAGAGTTTGAATTAGACTCTTTAATTGTTCTTTAAGCTTCAGAGGCAAAATTAGAATTTCTATTTAATTTTGACTGATAGACTAATCTTCTTTGAAAATAATCCCATGCATAGAATGAACCATGTAAGGTGCCAGCTTACACATATTGAAGGTGTTTGTCTATGTGTCTTCAATGTATTACTTTTGTGATTAAGAAAAAAATTAGATACTTTCAATGGCACTTTCTAGAATACCATTTTGATTTTCTTACTCTCCAACCTGTCTTTCCCTCTGAAGAAGAACATGCTATGAGTAGACAACTAAAATATCTAGACAGCTATCCACACAGACAAGTTCCAACTTGCTACTTTGCATCCTCTCAAGTAGTTTCAAGGAAGAACATAAAAGACAGAGTTATGCACTCTGGCTCCATCATATGTCATTTATATTCTAAATATTCATAGCATCAAGAGTTCAAAAATTACAGTAAAGGGAGATCTTGTTTTTGAGCTCAGAAAGGGAAAAAAGGAAATAATTGATGATAGATATTAATGGTGCTCCACAATTTATGTGGCTCCCTTCCCTGGGCATGCAAAATCTCATTTTCTTATCCCACTAGGTTAGGCATGGCCAATCATGTTGCTAGCTATAGTCAATAAAATATCAATGAAAGTGATGTGTGCTCCTTCTGGGAAAAATTGTGTAAGACCTGTGCCTGATTCTTCATCTTCCCTTCTTCCCTTTGCTGCAGTGACTGGTGACATTCCAGATTCCAGATCACAGAGCTCCCACCATCTAAGTGGGAGGAACACATGGAGTAATGCCTCAACTATCCATGATAGACAGTAGCATAAATAAAAAATAAATTTGGAATGTTTTTAGCCCCTAAGATTTGGAGGGTATTTGTTGTGTTAGCATGACCTGGCTGATGATGACAGATACATACACAGTGAGGATGGGAAGGGTGTTGACCTTAAAGAATTAGAAAGACATTCTTTTATTGAAAGCACCATCCTGTGCTTGGTATAATGCGCTGTCTTTCTACAAATTTTGTTAGCATCCCTATTTTACAAATTATTAGCATTTTACAAAGAGTTTAAGGCCATATTAAAAAATCATTCAACCAGAAACAGGATTCAAAGAAGACCTCTCTGAACAAGTTATAATCAGCTGACTAGTTGGTGATGCCAAAAGAGAAGTTATGAAAAATTTCAACCCTTTTAGGTATCTAGTAATTCTAAAAAGAGAAACCTACTCAAACTGAGCTAAAATATAATTTCTTCTTTTTAAAGGTTTATTTATTTATTTTGAGGGAGAGAAAGCAGGGAAAGGGCAGAGAGAGAGAGGATCCCAAGCAGGCCCCATGCTGTCAACACAGAGCCCAACATGAGGCTCAAACTCACAAACCATGAGATCATAACCTGAGCCAGAATCAAGAGTCGGATGCTCAACTCACCAAGCCACCCAGGCACCCCTAAAATTCAATTTCTTAAAAAAACATTTCTCCATCGATCCAAAGATGGATCTAGAATTGAAGATAGCCAGTCAGTTAGGAATCAAATAAGACACACACATGAAATACCATGTGGGAAAATTCCCAAAGGCAAATTTTTTTAAAAGAATGTTTCAATAGGTAATTCAAAATAAAATCTCCCTCCTTCAACAACAACCACTTCAAATTCTTTCCCAGTTAGGGCAGCACTCCCTCAAGACCATTGAGTTTGAAGACAAGGGGAGAGGAGTGAGTAGCCCTTGAAGAGGACCTTGAAGTCAGGCAACATTGAAGTCAGACAATCCATTCACTTAGTAATCATTCCAGATTAATTGAAAGTTCGTGAACTGCTACTATGAAAGGACGCCTGACATGAAAAGGCAAAGCTGGCTAAATATTTAAGAAACAGAGAAGGGAGAGAGAACTTTTTAAATAACGACCTTACAATAAGAAATGAGACTTCCCAGTTTGTTTAATCATCAGGTGAAGTATAGAGAGACATGGTATATGAAGGCTTATATTGTGCAGATCTTTATTGCACGAACAGAAGGAATCGAGCCAAATATTCACAGCACAGGGCTCACGGGACCATTAGAGTTGAATAAGCCCATGGCTGAATTTTAAGAAACAGCACCGGCAGCTCTAGGAGAGAGGGGAATAAAAGAATTAAGAGCTGTTCTGCCAGCGGCAAACTTCAGAAGCATCAGGATTTCTGTTTATGAGTGTGTGCTATACTGAGGATGAAACTGATACCCTGCACACCTGTTTCATTTGATCAGAACACCACAGATTTTTTTATTTTAATGTGAATATTTCCATGAAAAACATGGATTTAATTACTTATGTACAAATTCCCTCACTTCCTACTGTTCTATACCTGGAATAAATGTTACTTGTCTGGCCTCTGAAGGCATTTTTCTTCTTTACAAAAAAAATTAAAAGTACATTTAATTAAAATAGAATCTTCAGTCAGAATGGCACNGAGAAAGAGAAATAAAATGAATAGCAATAGATTAGTAAATATATCTTTACTCTGGTTTGTTCTGTGCTTCAGATTTATTAAAACCTCCTTAAAGAAAGAACACTCATATGTGGGATGTTTATTTAAATACTTCAGAAAAGACTCTGTTGAGAATTTCAAATATCACGGGAAAGGGTAATATACTTTTTAAAAGTGTTATGTTGCTTTGAATTAAAAGTAAATTTTCTAAAACCCTGAACTACAGGCTTGTGTTTTTTAGTGTTTTGCTTTGCACTGCGTGCACAAGATGAAGGACTGAAAATATTCTCTTGAAACTGCCTATCTTGGGAAGGTAGACTCCTCCTTCAAAGGGATGTGTGGGAGGATTTTCAGAAGTGTTTCAGAGCCAGGGTCTTCCGGGTGGCTCAGTCATTTAAGCTCTGACTCTTGATTTTTGGCTCAGGTCATGATCTCATGGTTCATGGGATCTAACCCTGCATCGGGCTCTTTGCTGACAGTGTGGAGCCTGCTTGGGATTCTCTCCCTCCCTCCCCCACCCCTGAAAATAAATAAATAAACATTTAAAAAAATATTTGTGAGTCATTTTCAAGCTACATAAGACCCGTCATATTGTTTCTCCTTCTACAATTCCCCAGGCTGTCTGCTATGCCAGCTCATTTTTCCTTTCCAGGGAAATCATGGTCCTAAAGAATTGCTACTAAGGGGTAAATGTCAGGTCTCTTGATGCTTTGAGGGTGGAGAAAAGCAGCTAACTACTGGGTTATGCTACCTAATAAAATGTATTAGAATATCTAAAACACTTCTAAAAGAGAAGCCATTCTGTGATTCTTAACAAGAACCACTTGGAGAGTATAACTTCATTTATAAGAGTTTATACATTCATTCATTTTGTTAGACATCTTATAATTTTTATTTTTATTTATTTCTAGGAGAGAGAGAGAGAGACAGCGTGAGCAGGGGAGGATCAGAGAGAGAGGGAGACACAGACTCTGAAATAGGCTCCAGGCTCTGAGCTGGCAGTCAGCACAGAGCCCGACGTGGGCCTCGAACCCACGAACCGCCAGATCATGACCTAAGCGAAAGTCGGACGCTTAACCGACTAAGCCACCCAGGCGCCCCATTGTTAGACATCTTAAGATAGGATTATTTTTAAATGCTATCCTTTGAGAGAGTGCAATTTATTATTTGTAATAAGAATATTAATACTCTCTGATGCTGGATCAAAGTGCAAAGAAGGATGGGGGGCGAGGCAGGAGGCTTCGTAGCCCATTTTCTAATCTGAGACATAGTAAGAGAGTTTTCATACACCTCCTCATGTGAAACTCCCAACAATGGGAAGAAACTGCATTAATATTATATCTTGAAAAGTAATGATGCATGCTGAAGTATCATCTGGTGTGTTTTTCATTCTCACGAATCCGTAACTTTTCATGTTGCCCAGCAGGGATCCTGTTGTAGAGCGGGTCATTCCCTGCTCTGGGACTGTGGAAGAAAGAAGACGGGAGGTGCAAGACCATCCGGAAACAAAACACTGTTCAGCTTTGAACTTTAAAATAGAGCAGGGAGGTGTCTCAGTAGGTTAAGTTTCTGACTTCAGCTAAGGTCATGATTTCCTGGTTCGTGAGTTTGAGCCCTGCATTCAGCTCCGTGCCGACAGCACAGATCCTCTGTCTCCCTCTCTCCCCCCCGCCCCCACTCATATACTCTCTCTCTTTCAAAAATAAACATATAAAAATAATAAAATAAATAAAGCTAGGTTTATAGCAGATAAACAGTGTAAAATACAAACAACGTTTGATTTGCAAATGCCAGGATCTTAGAAAAGAAGAGGTTTTTAGGTATTCTAAAACCTGGGTTTGTTTTTGGGAGCAAAGGCTGGCTGGCATAGGGAACAGAGCTTACCATGCTTTGGATGACAGGGTGGAAAGGACTTGGGCTGTAAGACTTCTGGAGAAGAGTTTTCCCACATAATAAGGACACTTTCTAGATAGTGGAGAGGGGTTTGGAACGAGTTTGGAGAAAAGATCAAGAAACTTGGATCTTAGTGTGGAACCCTCCTTTTTGCCCACCACATTTTAAGTTTGAAGCCACAAGGAAGAGGAAAAAGAAACTCCTAGATACACTGGGAAATTCAAAAGTAGAAGAGGGTTGTATCCCATTTCCATCTTGAAATTCTGGAAGTTCCAGAAGTCTTTATGGAGTGTCACTGGACATACCCATCATGGAAGCAATAGATTATATATGACAGTACAGTGTGTATAAGCAGAGAGAATCTGCAATCCCCAATGGGCTTAACTCCCTATGAACACAGAAGAGATAAAAAGACATTTTTGAGTCTCCAAGGTCAGAAAGAAGTAGCTGAGGACTTACAAGAGACCAGACAGTCAGTCTTCATGATGAAGGGTAGTGAGCTCCAAAGTAGATACTTAAGGATAAGCAGTCAAGCTGGGGACAGGTGATGGATCTAGGTTAGTCTAAGAAGATGAGCCATATTAGTAAGAGAGGAGATGAATCAAAGCAGAGGGAAAAACTAAGTGTTCCTCCCTCACCCCAATCCTGGAGCTACCACCACGCCTTGCCAGTGACAGGAGAACAGAGGACCAGCTAGAAAAATCATGGACCTCAACATGGGATGGTAGCAAAGATAGAGTCATATCTCCAAGACTATGTCGGACTGCTAAAGAATAAATTTTAAAAAAAGAGAATCATGAGTCTCATGCAAATGTAAAATGAACACATGGTAAGGGTTTATTCAACTTATTAATTAAGGAGAGAACAGGGAAGACATTAAAATCTGTTCAGAGTAGAATGTGAAGGAAAGTAATATATAGGCAGCTGGGAATGCTGAACTGAATTTGCTACTAGGTGCAAGACTGATGATTAACCTGTAGGACCATAAAACACAATGAATGGAGTTCTTTTCTATAAGGTAGAAATCAACTACATTTCTACTGGACAAAACTCACTTGCATTGTATGGACAAGAATCACTTGCATTATTATCAGTTTCCTACAACATGGTTTTTGCTTCTTACTTTAGCATTAAGTAAAATCATTTTTGTTAGACATATTGTCAATTTTATAAAAAGAAAGGATCATAAGAAAGCATATATTAAGGATAAAATCTTCAAGATTTTTTTATCTTGACTTTTTCATAGCAGTGGGAAGATTCTTTAGTTTTAGGAGACTGGCTTCTTTCTTTTTCTTTCTTTCTTTCTTTCTTTCTTTCTTTCTTTCTTTCTTTCTTTCGTTCGTTCGTTCGTTCGTTCTTTCGTTCGTTCTTTCGTTCGTTCTTTTGTTCGTTCTTTTAGTTTTGATTTAAATTCTGTTAGTTCACATACAGTGTAATATTAATTTCAGGTGTACAATTTAGTGATTCAACACTTCCATACAATGCCCATGCTCATCACAAGTACCCTCTTTAATCCCTACCATCTACCTATATTTCCCATTCCCCTAATCTCCCCCTCTCTATTAATCATCAGTTTGCTCTCTATAGTTGAGTCTGTTTCTTGGTTTTCCTCTCTCTTTTTTCTACTGTAATCATTTGTTTTGTTTCTTAAATTCCACATATGAGTAAAATAATATGATTTGTCTTTCTCTGATTGACTCATTTTACTTTGCATAATACATTAGCTTCATCCACATTATTTCAAATGGCAAGATTTCATTCTTTTTCATGGCTGACTAATATTCCATTTTATATATATGTATGTATGTATGTATATATATATATAGTTTCTTGAATTGTTCATTTTAGCCATTCTGACAGGTGTGAGGTGGTATTTCATTCTGGTTTTGATCTGTGTATCCCTGATGATGAGTGATGTTGAGCATCTTTTCATGTGTCTGTTAGCCATCTGGATGTCTTCTTTGGAAAAGTGTCTATTCATGTCTTCTGCCCATTTCTTCACTGGATTATTTGTTTTTTAGGTGTTGAGTTTGATAAATTCTTTATAGATTTTGGATACTAACCCTTTATCGGATATGTCATTTGCAACTATCTTCTCTCGTTTTGTAGTTCTCATTGAGGATGATATTAGCTGTGGGTTTTTTATTTACAGCTTTTATTATATTGAGGTGTGTTCCCTCTAACCTTACTTTATTGAGGGTTTTATCATAAGTGGACATTCTACTTTGTCAAATGCTTTTTCTGCATCCATTGAAAGGATCCTATGGTTCTTGTCCTTTCTTTTACTGATGTCATATATCAATATTTGATTGATTTGGAAATATTGGACCACATTTATAGTCCAGGGATAAATCCCACGTGATCATGTTGAATGATTGTTTTAATGTACTGTCAGATTGGGTTTGCTAGTATTTTGTGGAGAATTTTTGCATCAGTGTTCTCAGGGATATTGGCTCATGGTTTTATTTTTTTAGTGGAGACTTTACCTGGTTTTGGTTCTCATAGGATGAATTTGGAAGTTTTCCCTCCTTTTCTTTTTTTGGAATAGTTTGAGAAGAATAGGTATTAACTTTTCTTTAATATTTGGTAGAATTCACCTATGAAGCCATCTGGTCCTGGATTTTTGTTTGTAGGGAGATTTTTTTTAAATTGCTGATTCAGTTTCTTTGTGGTTATTGGTCTGTTCAAGTTTTCTGTTTCTTCATGTTTCCGTTTTGGCAGTTTACACGTTTCTAGGAATTTATCCATTTCTTCCAGGTTTTTGTTGGCATATAGTTTTTCATAACATTCTCTTATAATTGTATATCTGTGGTGTTGGTTTTTATTTCTCCTCTCTCATTTGTGATTTTATTCATTCAGGTCCTTTATCTCTTCTTTTTGATAAGTTTGACTAGAGGTTTATCAATTTTGTTAAGTTTTTCAAAGAACCAGCTCCTGGTTTCATTGATCTATTCTATTGCATTTTAGTTTCTATATCACTTATTTCTGCTACAATCTTTCCTTCTGCTGGCTCTAGGCTTCATTTGTTGGTTTTTCTAGCCCTTTTAGGTGTAAGGTTAGGTTGTTTATTTGAGATTTTTCTTGTTCCTTAAGGTAGCCAGTATTGCTATATATATACTTCCCTCTTAGAACCACTTTTGCTGCATCTCAGAGGTTTTGTGCCACTGTGTTTTCATTTTCATTTGTTTCCATGTATTTTTTAAATCTCTTCTTTGATTTCCTGGTTGACCCATTCATTGTTTAGTAGCATGTTGCTTAATCTCTATGTATTTGTAGTCTTTTCAAATTTTTTCTTGTGGTTGACTTCAAGTTTTATAGCATTGTGGTCAGACAATATGCATGGTATGACCTCAATCTTGTTGTACTTGTTGACGCCTGACTTGTGACCTAATATGTGATCTATTCTGGAAAATGTCCCATGTGTATTCTGCTGTCTTAGGATAGAATGTTCTGAATACATCTGTTAAGTCCATCTGGTCCAATGTGTCATTAAAAGTCATTGTTTCCTTGTTGATTTTCCATTTAGATGATCCATCAATTGATGTAAATAGGGTGTTAAAGTCCCCTACTATTATTGTATTATTATGTATTAGTTTCTTTATGTTTGTTATTAATTGTTTTATATTTTTGGGTATTTTCATGTTGGGTGCATAAATATATACACTTGTTTTATCTGCTTGTTACATTGTCCCTTTTATTATTTTATAGTGTTGTTCTTTATCTCTTGTTACAGTCCTTGGTTTAAAGTGTAATTTGTCTGATATAAGTATTCCTAGTTTTCTTTTGATGTCCTTATACATGGTAAATGTTTCTCCATTCCCTCTTTCAATCTTCAGGTGTCTTTAGGTGTAAACGAGTCTCTTGCAGGTAGCATATAGATGGATCTTGTTTTTTTAACCATTCTGACATCCTATGTCTTTTTTTTTTTTTTTTGAAATGTTTAGCCCGTTTGCATTCAAAGTAATTATTGATAGATATATATTTAGTGTCACTGTATCACTTGTTAAGTCATTGTTTCTGGAGATTTTCTCTGTTCCTTTCTATTCTTTGTCACTTTTGGTCTTTCTTTTGAACTCAAAGAGTCTCCTTTAATATTTCCTGAAGGACTGATTTAGTGTCCATGAACTCCTTGAGTCTCTGTTTGTCTGGGAAACTTTTTATCTCTCTTTCTCTTCTGAATGATAGCCTTGCTGGATAGAGTATTCTTGGCTATAGACTTTTCCCATTCAGCACCCATTCATTCACTCCCCTCTGGCTTGCCAAGCTTCTGTTGAGAAATCTGCAGTTGGCCTTCTGGGTCTTCCTTTGTAATATAGGGACTTCTTTTGTCTTTCTGCTTTTGAGACTTTTTCTTGATCACTATATTTTCCAAATTTAATTACAATATGTCTTGGTGTTGGCCTGCTTTTGTTGGTTTTTATGGGAGTTCTCTGTACCTCCTGGATCTAAATATCTGTTTCCTTCCTCAAATTAGGGAAGATTTCAGCTACTATTTCCTCAAATAAATTTTTTGCTCACTTTTGTCTCTCTTCTTCTTCTGGGACTCATATAATATGAATATTATTATGTTTGATGGAGTCACTGAGTTTTCTAAGTCTTTTCTCATGTTCCATAATTCTCCTTCCTCTCCTTTGTTCAGCTTCATTATTTTCCATTATTCTGTCTTCTATATCAGTTATTTGTTCCTCTGCTTCTTCCAGCCTCGTATTCATTGCATCAAGCCTGTTTCCAAACTCAGTTATTGCATTTTTCATTTCTGACTGATTCTATTTTAACTCTCTGTGGTAAGGGTCTCCCAAAAGTCTTCCATTATTTTCTCAAGCCCAGCTAGTATCCTTATGATTATTGCTTTAAATTCTCCATCAGGCATGTTATGTATATCTGTTTTGCTTAGATCTCTGGCCATGACCTTATCATGCTCTTTCATTTGGGATGGATTCTTCCATCTTGGTATTTTCCCTAAGTCTCTGCCTTCTGTGTGTTAGGAAAGCCCATTATGTTTCCTGCTCCTGAGATCAAAGGCTTTATGAAGAAGTCATATATTTTTCAGGGCCTGGTGCTTCAGGGAAAGTCTCTGGTAGTGCTCCATTGCTCTGCTATCGTGTTTTAGCTCCTCTATCCTGCAGGCCAGTTGCCTGCAGAAGCTCTCCTTGCATGCAGCAGGTGTTTGGTTCTTGGCCAGAATGTGGTGAGTTTTAACTAGGTGTGCTCTGGTCTGCTTGTGAGAAGAGACCTGATACTACTCCTGCTAGAACTAAAGCCCTGCAGAACTCTCTAGCTGGGAGATGTGGTATGGGCAGGTCTGTGCTGGTCTTCTGGGGAAGGGGCCCACTGTGCTGGGAGTAAGGCAAGCTTGACCAAGAAAGGCAGTTCCACTGGAGTGCAGGAGTGTAAGACTTGTATAGGCAGGCTAGGCATCCAGTGTTGGTGCTGTGCTGATTCCCATGTGTGGCTCTGTGTTAATGCTGAAGGGCAGAAAAGGGAAATGGCACCTGCCAGCCCCTTTGTCCCTGGAGAGCCATCTCTGTGAATGCTGCCTCTCAAAGGGAGCACTCTGAGAAGAGAAAATAATTTCCCTCCATATGTCCCAGGTGTTTTACAAATCACTGTTTCTCTCCAGGAGCAGTGCAGTGCTCCTAAGACTCTATCCCAGTCAAGCCTGCCGACTTTTAATTAAAACTCCAGGTTTTTGGGATGTGGTGTGGGCAGGGGTTTGTGCTCATCTCCAGGGTAAGGGGACCACTGTGCTGGGACTGAGGCAGGCTTGACTGAGAAGGGCAGTCATGCCAGAGCTCAGGGGTATAGGACTTTTACCACTTCTTTTCTTACCTCCCACTCACCTGGCTACCGATGTCCTCCTAACATATGACAAAGGTTTTCTTTCCATGACAGTTATAAGGCCTGAAATTCAAATACTCACAGGACAAGTAGCATATATATTTAATTTCATATCATGGTACAAATGACTTTGTTGTAAAATAGGCTAGTCAACAGAAAGTCAACCAAAGGTGCACACAATGACAACAGCGACCATTCTACTGAAAGGACACCCAGGATTTCCTTTCATCTATTTTTAAGTCTTGGACAAATTTTCCTGTTTGTGGCACTCCACACTTAAAGCCAGCAGGAAATCATGACAGATAGTTTTCTACTGATATCAGAAAAGCACATAATGCCCCAGGAACATTAGATCACCCGAAGCAGAAGTGGTGAACTAGAGAAATGCGGGTGCACACAGGGATGATGAGGCACTGGGCTAAGAATTTGAAACTGGAATCAAGTGTTACACCTGGGATTAGTCAGGGTAAGTTTTTCACCTTCAACACATAGAGCATTTTAGAGTTATGTTATGTCCAGCTACATCAAGATAGAGATGATTATATTCCTCTGGTTTTGTGTGTCCATGAGGTGACAGGCTTGTGGCTGTTACCCACACTTTGGCTTTCTCTTTCTGAAGGGAATAGGAATATAAATTTCTTTTCTTACTCCTTCTGGGATCCTTCTGTTTTGTATATGTCTCCCCTCAGACAGGGTGCCTTCAGCCCATTGGGGCTGCTCATCCAAGCCACATCCTCTAATCTAAGACTTATCAGTTATAGTGACACATAAATAAGTCATTTGTTTTCCATGATTCTGACTCTTGTACTTCTATCTCAATTGCTTCTGAAGACAAGAGAGACAGAAAAGCATTATTTATTAGTCCCCTAAAACCCAAATAGTTAGGTTTTTACTTAGTCAAGTTTGAGAAACTCAAAGAAAAAGATTTTGATATAAGAATTTCAATATTTAATTAATAACTAGAAGACAGAAGATCCACAGGGAGAAAAAAAAAAACAAGCAAAAAAAAACAAAAAACAAAAAAACAAAAAACACCCACAAAAAAATTAGTCATCCTCTTAAGGCCAAATCTCCCCAAATATTTTCAATTCTTATACTCTCTTCTCTGGCATTTCATAATTGCAATCACCACCTTTTTGAAAAGTCTCTCCTTCTTTGGCTTCTTCAACATGAAAAAAAGAAAGAAGTAATAAACTATTTTACAGAACTTATTTAGAACTTAAGAAAACAAAGATGACTAAAGATGTACTCTATCATCTTGGGCTTCCATGCCATACAAGATGATACAGGAAATATATGTATAATAAATACGATTTTATAAGTTATGTCATTGGAGTGATAAGAGAAGGCTGACTTTGTTCCTATTTTTCTTATTTTCTATAAATTTCTTCTAATTGTTTAATTTTGATATTTAATATCAAAACTTTTTCCAGGAAAAACGCTAANCCTGGAGCCTATTTCAGATTCTGTGTCTCCCTCTCTCTCTGACCCTCCCCTGCTCACGCTGTCTCTCTCCCCTAGAAATAAATAAAAATATTAAAAAAAAAAACTTAGCTTAAAAATACTGTGGTAGCGGAAAGAATATCCAATGGAAAAAAGACAGCCTTTTTAACAGATGGTGTTGGGAGAATTGGACAGCAACATGCAGAANGTGGTAGCATCATGACAGAAAAAAAAGTAAAGCTATATAAAATGCAAGTGATATTCTATGCTGTTGTTTTGAGACTCACATTAAATAATGTATTTTTAATCCTTTGAATTTTTTTATTGTTTATTTATTGTTGAAAGAGAGCAGAAGTAGGGGCAGAGGGGCAGAGAGAGGCAGATGCAGAACATGAAGCAGGCTTTAGGTTCCAAGCTGTCAGCACAGAGCCCGACTCAGGGCTTGACTCATGGACCATGAGATCGTGACCTGAGCATAAGTCAGTCACTTAACCAACTGAGCCATCGAGGCACCCCTGTATTTTTAATATTTTAAAATACAAGGTAAAAGCGGTAAGAGATTACAAACAATTGGTCTATTCTCAAATGATATTATAATTAACTATTAATTTCAAGCCACCACTGATATGTATAGCCCTTCAAGTTAGCTCACAAAATTATAGTTTATAAAAAATTTTTTTACATTTTCACAGTGAGAAGATAAATATTCTTGTATATATGTATTGGTTCAATTATTATATTTGAAAAGCAAATGATGATATCTGAGACCAAATTGAGGATAAATATGTCTTCTTTGTTCTACTTGTTCATGGACAATTCTATTTCAAAATACTTGTGATTTGGACTTTCCAATTATAGTTAAAGTCAGATTTTTTTCCCAATGGTTAAGGTACCTCTGTTTCACAAAGTTGTATTTTCCTCAAAGCCACACCACTAAGTTTACAAATTACATTTTAACTAATGTTTAAAAATTAGTTAATTTGTATTCAAAACGTATGAAAGACTAAATGTGAGATAGGAAACCATCAAAATCTTAGAGGAGAACACAGGCAGCAACCTCTATGACCTCAGCCATAGCAACTTCTTACTAGACACATAGCCATAGGCAAGGGAAACAAAAGCAAAAATGAACTCATCAAGATAAAAACCTTCTGCACAGTGAAGGAAACAATTAACCAAGCTAAAAGGCAACCAACAAACAGGAGAAGATATTTGCAAGTGACAGATCAGATAAAGAGTTATCCAAAATCTATAAATAACTTATCAAACTCAACACCCCAAAAAATATCTAGTGAAGAAATGGGAAGAAGACATAGACACTTTTCCAAAGAATGCTTCCAAATGACTAACAGATATATGAAAATATGCTCAACATCACTTATTATCAGGGAAGTACAAATAAAAACTATGATGACATACCATCGCACCTGTCAGAATGGCCAGAATTAACAACATAAGGAACAACAGGTATTGGTAAGGTTGCAGAGAAAGGGGAATTGCCTTGGTGACACTGTTGGTGGGAATGTGAACTGGTGCAGCCACTCTGGATAACAGTGTGGAAGTTCCTCAAAAAGTTAAAAATAGAACTACCCTACAATCTAGCAATTGCACTACTAGGTATTTACCCAAAGGATCCAAAAATATTGATTTGAAGAAGGCACATGCACCCTGATGTTGACAGCAGTATTATCAACAATAGCCAAGCTATAGAAAGAGCCCAAATGTCCAGTGACTGATGAATGGATAAAGAAGATGTGGTATATATATATATTCAATGCAATATTACTCAGCCATCAAAAAGAATGAAATATTGCCATTTGCAATGATGTGATTGAAGCTAGAATGTATTATGCCAACTGAAATAAGTCTGTCAGAGAAAGACAAATACCATATGATTTTACTTATATGTGAAATTTAAGAAACAAAACAGATGAGGAGTGCCTGGGTGGCTCAGTCGGTTAAGCTTCCTACTTTGGCTCAGGTCATGATCTCACAGTCTGTGGGTTCAGGCCCCACATCAGGCTCTGTGCCGACAGCTCAGAGCCTGAAGCCTGCCTGCTTCAGATTCTGGACCTCCCTCTCTCTCTGCCCCTCCCCCACTTTCACTCTGTCTCTCTCTCAAAAACTTTTTTAAAAATATAAAAAATTTTTAAAAAATAAGGAAACAAAACAGATGAACATATGGCAGGGGTTGGGGGGAGAGGGAAATAAACCATGAGAGACTCTTAATAACAGAGAACAAACTAAGGGTTGCTAAAGGGGGGGGGGTTGGGGGATGGACTAGATGGGTGATGGGTACTAAGAAGGGCCCTTGTTATGATGAACACTGGGTGTTATATGTAAGTGAGGAATCAGTGAATTCTTCCTGAAGCCAATATTGCACTATACGTTAACTAATTAAAATTTAAATAAATATTTGACAGAAAAAACTAGTTAATTTGTTTGAATAAAATTAAGTAATAAAATAAACATTTTTAAAGTACTGGTTTTATTTTCCAATGTGATTATTATATACTGGAATATATCATTATTACCTAAGTGATTGCCAAACCTAGGATATTCTCTCATGAGGTAGTCTTCTGGAGTTGTATGAAGGCAATATGAGATTTCTAAGAATTAAATTTTGTAAGATCTTATGTGGGCTGTTTCTAGAGCTGCCTGGCTTACTTGGTCAATACATGGTTTATTGCACTGAATGTCCCAGATCAGATTAGAAGGAAATAGAAGGTGAAGCCTGAATTTTCCCCACAGAGCAGATAAAACAGTTTTTAATTTGTCAACAATTTTTAAGAGATGTAAGAAAATGTCTCTTTAAAGCCCGGGAAACAGAATCTCAAAAGGTCTTCCAATAGTCAAGAGTTACTGCTGAATTGAAAGCCTCTTTCTCCCTCAGCCTTGTCTACTTATGAAGACAGAAAGACCTTGTGACAGCCATGGTACGAATATGGCAATAGAAAAAGTGTTTTCTTCCTAGACCAAGTCATCCACTGCAAGACAGACAGCAAGGATGGAGAGGGTTGCTACATCAGAGATAAGTTAGTGGAAAGCCTAGTATTGGAAGAAATTAAAGATGAGCAATTAAAATTCAAGCAGGGACACTACTGGCTCTGTGTTCGTGGCCAATTTATTTAACCGCTCTGAGACCCACAACCTCATTTGTAAAATGGTGGCTCGCCCATCTCATTGCAGTTGTGAATATTAAATAAGATAATGTATGCAAAGCTCTTATTATAGCTCTTGCTACTTATGGTCAGTTAATACCATGTATTCTTTTTACCATACAATTTATAACAGCTCAAAGAGCAGAAGCAAAGGTAAAATTTCCAACTTGAGCATTTTTTGCATCACACCTCAGTACTCCCAGATCCTGTTTATAAATTATCTAGAAAAGAATTGTCCTATAAAAAGGACATCTCTCCCCCTCTAGGAATGGTACACCAGAGACCGATACTCTCAGCCTTCAACAGTTCCAGGTAAAGCGAATCATTTCACCTGCCAACCCTTCATATATAATATCTCCACCATCTCCACCATGGACATATTTATGATAAATGAAGGTTAAAAGATCATCCAAGAGGACCAGGGGCGCCTGGGTGTTTAGTCGGTTAAGCGTCCGACTTTCGCTTAGGTCATGATCTCGCGGTTCGTGGGTTCGAGCCCCACGTCGGGCTCTGTGCTGACTGCCAGCACAGAGCCTGGAGCCTGTTTCAGAGTCTGTGACTCCCTCTCTCTCTGACCCTCCCCTGCTCACGCTGTCTCTCTCTCTCTCCTAGAAATAAATAAAACATTAAAAAAAAAAGAAAATGCAGCTCAAGTTTGCAGATCAACTTTATGCTCTTCAAAATATGGCATCATCTGGGTCTGGCTTGGCCCACAGGACTTGCTTTGTATGCCACTTCCACACAGTTTAGAATGGCTTCCTTGCATGCTGTGTTGAGACAGATAAACACAGCTTAGGTCTGAGATCAGCTGGAAAGGGGGCAGGGGTCCCATAGCAGTGTGAACTTCGGACAAACAAAGGTGTAACATCCTGTGTGGCACCTGTTTGCCATCTCAGATCTAGGCTAATTTGGAAAGGGAACACACAGCAAGATGACTTAATGATCAAGTCATCTGCAATAGTAACTTAGAGATAGAAGATGCTAATGAACTATCAGCAGAGGAAGCGAAATCAGGAAATGAATGGGTTTTAACTGAGGATCCAAGGGCTTATTTAAGAGGTGGCTTGGGAGAAGTGTTCCTTCATAGAGCTGGGTGAGAAATAAAATCAATCAGCTGTGCAGTGGTGTGCCAGGTCTCACTGCGGGGCGTGAACACTTAATTCAGTTGAGTGTCTCAGACATACACAACATAAAATTAGAAGAATTATCACCATGGTTTAAGCTCTGAAGGTTGATGAGTTCATTCTTCAGAAATCCAACACTTTCACAAAATACATATTCTGTAGTTCCTCAGTTAGAAGACAAACACAGGTTTGAGGAGATTCAATTTTAATTTCTCCTGATGTTTAGAACTTTTTTAGAAGGACCAAAACTTACAAAAAAGGTAAAAGGGTCATGTTTTCTAGCACTTCTAAGAATTTAAGTGAGCCATGCTATCCAGTAAGGCCCCTGTCTCTTGAAAATCTCTTTCTAGGGGAAGAGCTAATTCAATTTTTTAAAAATGTTTTTAAGGGTAATTACATCTTTAGTTACAAAAATAGCTGAACAAATTTTCATGAAAAACTGAAGATATGTTTGAGACTGTGTGGCTTAATCTAGAACCTAGGGGCGTATTTGAAATTCAATCACCTGGGATAGACCAAAGAATTAGGCAGGTTTCTGTGAAAGAGAAGAAAATCAAGAAATAGAGTTCCAGGGGCACCTGGGTGGCTCAGTCAGTTAAGTGTCTGACTTTGGCTCAAGTCATAATCTCATGGTTCATGAGTTCAAGCCCCACATTGGGCTCCGTGCTGACAACTCAGAACCTGGAGCCTGCTTCAGAGTCTATGTCTCCCTCTCTCTCTGCCCCTCCCCCTTGCTCTTTCTCTCTCTCTCTCAAAAATAAACATTAAATATTTTTTTAAAAATAGAGTTCCATGGGCCTGCCAAATGAAAAGCAAAATAAAACAAAACATATTATATATAGTAGTGTGCAGAAAAAAATAAATTCCAAATGTGAGGGGCCTCAAATTGAAAGCCACATGAAATAAGAAATTTCTCTAATAAAGTTGATGACCAAGAGAAAAGAATTTCTGAAAATGAAAGAGTTGATTTTCGAACAAAGCTGCTTCTCATAAGGTCAGTTCTAAATGATAATGGTGAGAAATGCTCTTGATCAAGCTAACTGGTTGTTACAAAAAAGGATGCTGCTTCACATTCCAGAATGTTGCTAGAAACAAACTTCTCCAAGTCAGACCAATTTAAAGGGAAGTAACAGAACACAAGCTTCTAATCTTCTACTATGCCATCTTCTGTGAATATTTTTCAAGAGGTTCAATAACAATCAGTTTACAACAAATGTCTAGAGATGATGCATGAGGGTTCCCTTCTAAGACTGAACTTCCAAACTATCTTTTCTTCTTACAGATAGCATATTATTGGAAAGTTTGTCAAATATCCAAAGTACTTTTCATAAAGAGATCGACTGGGCAATATTAGAAAACCTTAGTCTGGAAGAACATATTTTGCAAAGTTGGCTCAACGGTTTTGTAATATGGTAGAAGGGATACTAACTGATTTTTTAGGTGAGTTCATAAAAATCAATATAGTTATGCTTGATTCTCTTGGAACATTCATTCTTGGAATCAAGTCACCAGTTCTTAGTTGTCAATTATGTCCAGCCTTTGAGCTTTTCCAGCTAAGACTGAAACATTGTGGAGCAGAGACAAGCCATTTTTTATGTGCCCTTTCCAATTTCCTAAACAAGGTCTGTAAACATAATATAATGTTGTCACTTTACAGCGCTGGGTCTAGTCTGGTTTGTTAAGCAATGTAACTAGGACAAGTTTGGGCACCTAGGAGACAGAGCAATGGTTTGGGAGTGAGCCTTTTGGAGAAGCTGAAAAAGCCCAGGAGACTTCAACAGAAGTCTGAGGTGCCTTAATGGGTCTGTCATTGAGGGCTTAAAGGAAAGTCAGAAAGCCTACTGAAGGCTGGAGGAAAGGACATCTTTCATGTAGTAAGAGAAAGTCTGGCAACACTAGTATCTGAAGTACCATAAAAAAATAAGAGAGTTTCCTAATAAAATTAATGATCTAGTGAAGAGAATTTCCAGGTAGACTATAAAAAATAAAACCAGATTCCTTTTTCATTACCTATGTTAAAATGTGATGAGAGAAAAATTAGCTAAAGAATAAACTGTTAAATATAAAGAAGTCAGGAACTTCTGGGTTCAAAAATACAATTGCTTCTCCTTTTCAACCTCTTAAGACTTCAAATTATTCTCAAATTAAGGAAAGGCATTAGACCAAATACAGTATGAGATTCCAAGATCTCTATTAAGACATCAGAAAACTTTAAGGCAGTCTTAAACTCTTTAAACCCTTAAACCCCTTACAGTAGTCACCGTAAGTATCTTAAGTGTGTGCCTCTTAGATTATTTGGATTAAACAATACAACTTTTGACAATCTTAGGAGCATTGAGATAAAAAGATTTCTTATTCCCCCAAAATTTGTAGTGGTAACACTTACCTAAAGGAGTAGATTATAAATGAATATACAGAAAGTCCGTAGACTTTTTAAAGGGGTTGGTAACTTGGATGAAAAGGGACAGAGATTGTACAAAATAAGAAACCTTTGGATCTCTAAACTATTATGGGTAGAAAGAAGAAAACTACTCAGGTATAAACACAGTCTCCTTTTTATTGAGGAGGAAGAGTGACTCAAAGTAGAGAAATAGTTTCAGGGGAATGAACTCCAGAACCATGGAGAGCAACTCCTAGGAATTAGCACTGAGTCCTAATCAAGGAATTGGCTACATAAACCTAGCTGAATTTCAGAATTGCTATGGACCAGTGACTTTTGTTTGCTTCCTGTTTTTTCTTCTTTTAGTATAGAAATGTCTATGGCTTTTATCATTATTGTGTGTTTGAGAAGTGTGCATGGAGGGGCGGAGACTCAGATAACTTATCTCTTCAGTTCAAAGGTCTTCAGATCAAGTGGACCAGTAATCAAGAAGCTATGCCCAAGAAACCAGTCTAAAGAGGCTCATTTATACCTCGACCTGATATGGATGAAAAATGCTGAATTTGGCATGATACCATGATGGAATGAGACCTGGGGTCCAGTGGAAAGAGGTGAGTATACTTAAATGTGAGAGAGGTGTGAGTGACAGATTATATTTTCCAAAGATGGTCCCAATAATATCTCTATCCCCTATTCTCACATTTGACACTCCTCCCATCCAGAGGAGAATGTATGGTCCCTCCTCTCATATTAGAATGGGCTTGTGACTAAGGCACAAGTGGCATATTGTGACTTCTGAGGCTAGGTCAAAAAAGGCAAAAAGCTTCCCCCTTGGTTTCCTTGAGAAGCTTGCTTTGAAATTCAATCCACTCTCCTATGAGGAAGATCAACAAACTGCATGGACAGTCCATGGAAAGGACAACCAACAGCTCCATCTGAGGTGCCATGGGATGGATGTCATCAACCCCTAACCATAGAAGAGAGTCAGTCTTTAGATGATTCCAGTGTCCAGCCTTAAGTACTTAGCTGAGGTCTCAGATATTGTGGAACAGAGATAAGCCATACCCACTTTTTCCTCTCTGAAGCCCTGATCCACAGAATCTGAGAGCAAAATAAAATGGTTGCTGTTTTACATCATGAAATTGGTGTGGTTTATTATACAGTGATTGCAACTGGAACCCACCTTTGCACTGAATCTAGTAAGTAAGTGTCATGAGGAGAGCATTCATTGCTTTGGGTAATCTTTTAAGCCTATGTGTATTCTAGGAAACCTAAATAAAGGATTTTTTAAAAATATTTTTGCATCAATATTAAAAGAAGGGGTTCCTGGATGACTTGGTCAGTTAAGCATCTGACTTCAGCTCGGGTCATGATCTCACAGCTCATGATTTTGAGCCCCATGTTGGGCTCTGTGCTGACAACTCAAGAGACTGGAGCCTGTTTCAGATTCTGTGTTTCCCTCTCTCTCTGCCCTTCCCTCACTTGTGCTCTGTCTTTGTCTCTCTCTCTCAAAAATAAAATAAAAAACATTAAAAATTAAAAAAAAGAGATGTATAGCTGTCTAATGGGAGAGCATGAAGGGAGCTGGGGGCAGACATCTGCCACCTTTCTGTTACTGTCACTTTCACCACTATGCTTCCTGCCTGCCTTTTTGAACAGAAAGCAAAATTTTAAAAATTAAAATTAGAGAAAGAAAAATTATTAAAAGAGCAAGATAAAAAATGAAAGGCACATAAGAAATAGTCCAATGTCAAAGAACTAAAACATTAAGAAAAAATTAAGCAGAAGATGACAGCATGAATAGTAATAGCTAATAATAGATGAGAGCTCAGAAAACTATGGAAGAAACAGACTGTAGAATCAGATCGACCTGGAATTCAATGTGTACTCTCTCTCTGACTCCTAAGCTTCATGATCTTGGGCACACCACTAAATGTGTGACTGAGTCTTAGTTTCTACAACTGCAAAACAGAAATAATGTCTGCCTTACAAGGTGATTGTAAGAATTAAAAGATATTAAATCTGTCTACGGCACCAACACAATGTCTGGCACATGGTATCCTATAAATAACATTGTCTGCTACAATAACATATGAACTAGGAAATTTTCCTCTGCAGGTACAGCANCTGCCTGACTATGTACCAACTCTAAATCTCAGTTAATAAGATTATTTAATAATTTTGTATAGAAATAGTTCATTTTGCATAAAAACCTATCTACTGCACAGAGCTGTTGTGAAGATAAAATGTGGAAGTTTGTGTGGGAAGTATTTTGTGAGTTATGAAATAGTAAATAAATATCAAGCATTATTATTTTTTATCCCCATTAGTCTTTGACCAGTATTCACACAGCCTGTTACTTTTCAGTTTTTGTTGGCTCATTGGTTTTCAAATAGAGAAGTTCTCAGATACACACAAAATAATTTTGTGAAATAAAAAGCATAGAAATGGAGGCTTGTGCATTCTCATATACATGTAATTTATTTAAACAAATGGTACTCTTAGAAGATTTCCCCTTGTGATGTCGATGATAAGTGTTTTCAGAATGCTTTACTTAATTGGGGCTTGAAGCATTTTACCTGCATTTTCTACAAATTAAAACTTTTATCACAGTATCTATTATTAGGGTACCTGGGCGGCTAAGTCGGTTAATCATCTGACTTTGGCTCAAGTCATGATCTCACAGTTTGTGGGTTCAAATCCCAAGTGGGACTCTGTGCTGACAGCTCAGAGCCTGAAGCCTTCTTTGAACTCTGTGTCTCCCTCTCTCTCTGACCCTCCCCCTCTCTCACTCTGTCTCTCAAAAATGAATTAAATGTTAAAAAAGAATATGTTATTAATTAAATATTGTACTTTGTTTCCCTTTAGTTCAGCTTGTAATTGAATCTCACGCAGGAGCAAGAGCTATCAAAGCAAGAAGCTAAGTTGTGCACAATTTCTCCAAAACTGTCAATTACACTAAAACACACAGCTCCAAAGTGCAGGGAAGCTATTGGGATTTATGACTGGCCTTCAAGCAAAATCAAAGGATTCCACTTTTGGAAAATCCATAAATAACCAAAGAAATTTTATACATTAATTATTTCTCTTTTGAACCTCTCAACACAATCCTCACAGAAAAATAAAATCACGGAATTATAAAGAAAATTGTTAATAATGTTTTCACTTAGGTATATATCATTTTTTATCATTACTGATAGAAATTTAAAAAATCCTATATTACATCACAGCACACCATTGTGTTTGCTGGAGTACCAGTTATTTTAGCTATTTCTTAACTAAATAGAATCAATTTAATAAGCAAAAACTTTTATTTAATGCCAGTATGCGAAATGATACTGCTATCCAAATTCTTTCTGGTATGTTTGCTAGCAGAGTAATGCTTTCATTTTTAGTGTGCTGAGCAGGATGACATCCTTTACTCAAGGTCTGTGTGAGGTGTGTTGTGGCCCAGACTGGTTGCTGGTTAACAAGGTTTTGGTCCCTTTCCCAGGAACAGAATGCAGAACCCTCCAAGAGATTAACCTCACCTGTGAATATCTGCTGGAAAGTTCAGATTGCTATCTGACCCACCGTTTCCTCAGAAAAACAATGCCCCTGCCTCTCACCATTTCCTGCACTAAACCCCAATAGATAGATATGAAGTAGAAAAGGCACAAATGTGGGAAACAGATAAACTTGGATTAGAGAAATAGACCTGTCACTTACCAGCTGTGCTACTTTGGGCAAGTCCTTTAACAACTAAGCCTCAGTTTCCTCATCTATTAAAATGGAAATAATAACAAACACCTAAATGTTTATGCATGGAGAAGCGTAAATAAATGAGATCTGTTTTCAAGAACAACAGACCATAGTGTACTAGGGGCTAGGTACTGAAAAAGCTCATTCCTTTGTATAAATATCTAAACAAAGAGGCTTGTTTCCACCATGAAAATAAACATCCCAAACTATGTAGAATGAAATCATGCCTGTCTCAATTTATTCTCACTTCAGTTTTCTTAAACCCTGGATCTTTCTACAGAGTTGATACCATTATATTAAAGTAAATCAGAGACTACATAGAATATCTCTGATCCCTATTTCAATCTCTTAAAGTCCAAGGCTTTTATCATATGGCCCAGTAGCTTTCAGCCTGAGGGATTTTGCTGCACCAGGGGGCCTTTGGCAATATCTGGAGACAACTTTGTGTGTCACAGCAGAGGAAGTACCTCTGGCATCTGGTGGGAAGAGACCATGCACAATGCTAAACATTCTTTAGTGCAAAGAACAGCTCCCCAGACAAAGAATTATATAGCCCAAAGTTTCAGTTGTGTCCAGTTTGAATATTCTACAACCACTTCCATTTATTTCCTCAACAAACAATTATTCAACAACAATGGTATACCAGGCACTATACTGTATGCCAAGATAAACTGAAAAGACAGAAACAGGTCCTATTCAAATTTCAAGCAGTGGGGAGGACTGACAATTAAATAAGCAATTAAACCTAAAATATGGGAATATATTTTGATAGGTGAGAATAAAAAGTCCCCACACTTTTAGAAAAAACTATTGTCTTATAGCCATGGTAACAGAAAACCACAGAAGTGGATATTGTAAACCTTTCTATTTATCAATGACAATTCTATAGTCATGGAAACAAATAAATCTAGAACAAGTTTTAAACCTATCTCATTGATCAGAGACAACTTGCATCAGCCAATGTCCCTTGAAAGCCAACCAGTTGGTGATAGCTCACGTTTTGAAAGTCAGCAGTCTGGTGAACGCACGCAAAGGAACTCACTACTAACATTGACATCAGCCCATCATTGTCTCTGTAGCCAACTACAACACAAAACATGTTTCTAAATCTGATGTCAACCCATTCCTGGTTCTGTAACCAATTCAAAATATGCTACTGCAACCAGTTCAAACATGATGCTCAAAGATTAGGGAAGATCTGGGAAGTTATGCCAAATCCTCAAAAAAAAAAAATCAGTGTATTGTGCCACTGAAAATATATAAATAATTGCAAATCTTTTCCCTAGTAATCACATCTCCTCTGAGCCTCCAAAAACACTTCTTATTAGAAAAAAAAAATAGCACAAAATCATGGCTAGAATTGTTAATAATGTTTTCTTCTAGGTTCAATCTCTTTTAAGCCCAAGACCCTTTGGTCAACATGAAACACTCCTCACTACTCCAACCTGTCCCTTATTCTGTCCGCATTCTGATATGTAACACGGCTCTGCACAATGCACCACACCTGAGGCCATTTGAAAACCTCAGTTCTTGAAAGACTGGTCATCAGTACACTAAGCAAAAAATGAGGAAAAAAGGATGAGGAAAGGGAGATTATTGGGTGGAGTCAGAGCTGTGAGACAGTTAACAGATAGGCCAGATGAAAGAACACAGGGGCCCCAAGGTAGACAGAAGTACGTGCATTCGGCATCAACGCTCCTTGATGGCTTACTTCATCAAGCAATAAGGAGTCCGGAGGACTAACGCAATCGCCGCATGGCTCGCTTGTGGGCCAGTGAGTCGCACCACTCACTGGGAGGCCAAATACGGAAGGAAGCAGATGTTTGACGGAAAGATGAGAAAAGTTTCAGGTATGTTGAATTTGAGGGTTCTGAAGGATAAATTGGAGATATAAAGTAAGAAGGTGAATATTTAAGTATGATTCAAAGAAAGAAGTTTGGGCTAAAGAAATGGATTTGGGAGTTTTCACATATAGACTGTAACTGAAGCCATAAGAGCAAATGAGGTTGCCAGGACACCATACACACTCCTTTGCATTCATGGTTAAAAAGCTGTGACCTAAGAACAAACAGTATGACACAACAGATCAAGGTAAGTAAACGGTGCTGGACTTAAAATGATGAAAATAATATGACCAGACAGGACCAGAGCCTTTTTCTTTTAATTAAATCTGACAAGAGACTGCAAATTCCCAAGCAAAGGAGGATTGTAATTAATATAAGAACAAATACTAAAAATCATTTTTCATCAGCTTGTATATATCTAATTTAAACCAAATCAATATATACTTAGTTTGTGCGTAAACAACGGTCTATTTGGGAATTTCAAACTGGGAATTTCTAATTGAGCAATAAGTCCCTTGACCATATTTCAAAAATTCCATACAACATTTCTCCTCAAAAGAACAGCTGGACCACTAAAAAATTCAGATGAAATATAATGATATGCTTTCTGTCTAGTTAGATGTCTCTTCTGAGAAGTATCACTTGAATGATAGTTCTGTGTCTTTTCTAAAATGTTGAAAATGTTATCTCCTCTGTTATCCATGTTTCTTATGCAATGAAAAATTGTAAGAAATTCCTCAGGTTTGTATCCAGGAAAGATTGTATCTCTGCACATTAAGAAATGGCAGCCCTCTACACTGACAGTGCAGAATCTGCTTGGGATTCTCTCTCTCTCTCTCTCTCTCTCTCTCTTCCTCCCTCCCTCCCCCACTTGTGCTAGCTTGCTCTCTCTCTCTCTCAAAACAAATAAACTTTTTAAAAAACTTAAAAAAGATATGGTGGCCCTATGGATATTTATAAGACATGATTGAGATAATAATAGCTACATTTTATTAACCAACTATTTATCACACAATACTTGAAAATTCCCTCCTTGAAATACGCCTTGTTCTTGAATTTTGTGACACCACACTCTCCCATATAAAGTCACTCTTTAATCTCCTTTACTGGCTCAACATAATGTCTTGAGTTTGTTTTATGTATATGAAGGGTGAAAATACATCATTCTCTATCTGCATTACTTTTCCACACAACTTGTTCTTTGCTCTACAAAATAAAAAAGTTCAGAAAAAAATACTTCCTAGACATTGAAACTAAAAAATACAGTTTAAATACAAATGCTCTTCCAAGCAGCTCTTCATAAGTAAAAATAGTAGAGTTTCAAATACATGAAACAAAAACTAATAGAACTACAAGTATAAGGAGACAAATCTATAATTACAGCAAGAGAGGTCAATATGTCTTTCTCAATAACTGATGGAACAAGTAGACAATCAGTGAGGATGCAGAGGACTTGGACAACACTATCAGCCACCCTCCCCTGATTGACATGTATAGAACAGTGCACCCAACAACAGTAGATGCACATGCTTTTCAACTACACACAGAATATTTACCAATCTAACTTTTATTCTGGTCTATAAAATAATTGTAAGAAATTCAAATCATTCCAAGTATGTTCCAGGACCAAAACAGAATTAGATTAGAAATCAATAACCAGGGGCACCTGGGTGGCTCAGTCGGTTAAGCGTCCGACTTGAGCTCAGGTCATTATCTCACAGTTTGTGAGTTTGAGCCCCGCATCGGGCTCTGTGCTGACAGCTCAGAGCCTGGAGCCTGCTTCAGATTCTGTGTCTCCCTCTCTCTCTGACCCTCCCCTGCTCATGCTGCCTCTCTCTCTCTCTCAGAAATAAATAAATCATTAAAAATTTTTTTTAAAAAAAGAAATCAATAACCTAAAGATCCCTCGAAAATCCTCAAGTATTTGGAAATTAAGCAACATACTTCTAAATAAGACACAGGCTATTTATTTTTAAGGAATCAAAAAGGGAATAAGATAGTATTGTAAGGACACAAGTCTAAACCAGACTGACTCCATAATAGGCTTTAAGTTTCCCCTCTAAACTAGAAGGCCTAAGTTTCAGTTTCTCTGAAACTATCAGGCAGCTACACATTGCCCAAGGCCGAAGAAACTGCCCACCACTTCACTCCATCACACTACCTTGGCAACGCCCAATCAAAAAAGGCCAGCAACTATAGATAAATCTCAACTGCCTAATGTAAAAGTTAACCCATTAGTCGCCGAACAAGACTCTAGGCTCGCTCTATGGTTGGTTGAATTTAAGGGTACCCTGAATGTTGTAATTGGATCCTGCCAAAAGTAACAGATACTCTGGATAACATGTATGGTTAAACCCGCTGTCAATAATGTTGTATAATTATAATTGGATCACTGTTTCCATGCCACAACTTCTGTAACTCCCCTGTCACAAACCCCATAAAAACCCTACTCTGCCTTTGTTCGGGGCTCTCAACACGGATCCACGGCACTGGTGAAGTCTGTGAGCCCGAGCTTGAGCCCGTAATAAAGCCCTTTGCCTTTGCATGCGTGACTCGGTCTCCCTGGTGGTCTCTGGTCGGTGAGGATACTGCAATCTGGGTATAACAGTATACTTTGTACTACAAGAAAATTAAAATACAGCATGTTAAAATTTTTGAGACGCCACTCAAGTAGTACATCGGGGTGAAATCTAGAACATCAAATGTCTACATAAGAGCAGAAGAAATGTCTCAAATTGACCATTAAGATTTAAATTTGTGAAAAGCAAAATAAAAGCTTACTCAAAGTAAGCAAAAGAAGTAAACAGTAAGCAAAAGAAACAATAAATATCAGAGGAAAGATTAGAGAAATGTACAACAGAAAAGAGGAAAACAATGTAGAAAATCAATGAAAATAGAATTTGGTTGTGGTAGAAAGAGTCCTAAGATGGTCCACCAAGTTTCAGTCCCCTGGTCGGCGCTGTCTACAGAATCCCCTTCCCTCTGGCATGGGCAAGAAATGTGAGTAGGATAGAATATCTCTCCCAACATTACATTACATATACAGCAAGAGATTTTGCAGGTATAATTAAGCTCCCTAACCAGTTGACTTTGAGTTCATCAAAAAGGAGGTAAAAAATAAGTGATTCCTTAAAAGGGCTGAGAAGCAGCAGCAGGCACTCTCATGCTGGTTGAAGAAGTAAGATGCCATGTTGGGAAAGGAAGAGGCCATTTGGCAAGATTCTCAGGAGGCCTATAGCAACTGAGAACAGTCCCTGACTAACAACTAACAAGAAAACAGGGATCGCAGGCATATAGCCAAAAGGAAATGAATTCTGCCAACAACTAGTTAGCTTGGAAGAGGATCCCAAGCCTCAGAAGAGATCAGAGTCCTGGCCAACCAGGTGAGACTTTGAGCAGATGACCAACCTGAACCATGCGAGACTTCTGACCCAAAGAAACTAGAAGATTCTGAATTTGTGTTGCTTTAGACCACTAAGCTGGTGGTCATTTGTAATGCAACAACTAATACAATGGATCCTTGAGAAGATAAATAAAATTTGTAAACCTCTAGCCAGAGGGATCAGGAAAAAGAGAAAATGCAAATTAAGAATGTCATGAATAAAAAAAGGTATAATCAATCAATTTAAATGCAGATATTTAAAGGATAGTAAGGGAATATTATAAACAACTTTATACCAATAAACTTGACAACTTAGACACAATGGAAAAATCTTTTTCAAGACACTATTAAAACTCACCAAAGAAGAAATAGATACCTTATAGAACTATATCTATTAAAGAATTTGAATTGTACTCAAAAACATTCCCTGAAAGAAAACTCTAGACATAACTAGCTTCTCTTGTGAATTCCAGCAAATATTTATGTGAGAAATAATATCAATTCTATACAAATTCTTCCAGAAAATTATGAAGGACTCATTCTATGAGTCCAGCAATATCCTGATATCAAATTCAGAAAAAGACATTAAAAGAAAGGAAGTTATAGGTCAACATACCTCATAAACATAGACAGACTTTCTACACAAATTGTTAGCAAACCAAATCCAATAATCCAAACCAAATCCTATGTATACCATACACACCATAACCAAGTGATTTTTATCCCCAGAATTGCAACATTGGTTTAAAATTTAAAAGACAATCAACATAATTCGTCATTAACAACAGGTGGGAAAACATGATAATCTTAATAGATACAGAAAAATCATTTGACAAAGTCCAATTCCTATTCATAATTAAAAAAACAGCTGTGTGTGTGTGTGTGTGTGATCTTTCTTGGCTTTTCATACCCCTATATTTCTCAATTTATAAAAGACTATAGAAACTTTTCTATGTAAGGTATTAAATTACTATATTGTACCTCTGAACTAATATTATATTGTATATTAACTAACTGGAATTTAAATGAAAACTTAAAAAATGTATATAGCACTTATAGCATTAAATATTTATTTTAATATTAAATGTCTATATTGGGGCGCCTGGGTGGCTTAGTCGGTTAAGCGTCCGACTTTCGCTTAGGTCATGATCTCGCGGTTCGTGGGTTCGAGCCCCGCGTCGGGCTCTGTGCTGACTGCCAGCTCAGAGCCTGGAGCCTGTTTCAGTCTGTGACTCCCTCTCTCTCTGACCCTCCCCTGCTCACGCTGTCTCTCTCTCTCTCCTAGAAATAAAAACATTAAAAAAAATTTAAAAAATATTAAATGTCTATATAGGCATATGAATATGTTGGAAATAGTATATATAATAATAATAACAATAATTTCTAGGCATTCTGTAATTCAATCTGGATTTTCTCTGATCCTAGAATTAACTGAGAAGGAGTGTTTTATTTAGTTTCACTTTGTTTAAATCCAATGGATTAGGGAAGTTGGATTTCTGGTTCTGTTATTAATTTCTGGTTTAAATGCATAATAATTAGAAAATATGGTATATACTACTTTAATTTTTGTTATTATTACATGAGCATATGAAATGTGTATTTTCTGTTTTTAAAATATAGGTTTGATATAAAATATAGCTTGATATAAAATATAGTTAGATATAACTCATTAAACATATTAGTCCTCTTTGCCCTTATTTTTTATCTACTTCATCTGTCACAGATTAAAAGAATTTATTTCAACTCTCCTACTATGGTTATATTTCTATTTATTTTTGTATCTTCTTAAGTTTGTATTATGAAATTTTCCTCCTTCTCAGGTTTTTGTTGAGTTGACAAGTTTATTACTTTCCCTATCTGTCTTCAGCTAATTTGGAAGCTATAGATTTTCTGTCCTTTTTATTGATTTCCTTAAGTTTTATTTTTTAAAAAATATTAGTTTATTTACTTTAAGAGAGAGACAGAGACAGAGCCCGTGTGCAAACAGGGGAGGGGTGGAGGGAGAGAGTCCCAAGCAGGCTTTGTGCTCTCAGCATGGAGCCTGAAGTGGGGCTTTAGTCTTCCGAACCTTGAGAACATAGCCTGAGCTGAAATCAAGAATTGGACACTCAACTGATTGAGCCACCCAGGTGTCCCTTGATTTCCTTAAGTTTTAAAAAGCATACTTAATTATAAAAGCTTCTAACAATACATTAATTCTCTATTGCTGAATAATAGATTACAAATAACAACTGTAATGTCTTAATGCAATATAGTAGCTCCCACTTTTGGAGGCCGGAAATGTGTCATGGCTCAACTGAGCTCTTTGATTAGGATCTCACAAGCCAAAAATCAAGACACCGACCAGGAGGGGCTCTTGCTTGGGGATCTTAAGGAAGAATCTGCTCCCAAGCACATTCAGGCTGTTGACCAATTTCAGTTCTTTGTGATGATGAAACTGAGGTCGCCACTTCCTTGTTGGCTCTCAGTGAGAACGTCTCATGGCTCCTAGAATCTGCATTCCTTCTTAAATGAACTCTTCCTTTAAGCCAGCACAGCACACTGACCCCCATTGTGCTTCTGATCTCTCTCATTTCCTCTTCTACTGCCAACCAGAGAAAGCTCTCTGAATTTAAGGGCCCATGTGATTAGATCACACCACACCTAGGTTATCCACCTGTCTTAAGATCAACACTACCACAGCCATGACTCCGTCAGAGAGTAATACTCAGTATATTCACAGCTTCCAGGATTAAGGAGGGACATCTCTGGAGAACTGTTTTAGAATGTCTGCCTACAACAAAGAATATCCACATTTATTCCATACTTCTGATCTTCCTCTAAGCATGATTACATGCGTAGCCCATCAAACCCACTTGAAGACCCCCTCCCTTATCATTATTTTTGTTTTCCAGAATATTATTTTACCTTTGCTGTTGTTGTTGTTAGACAAATAAACCTAAGTCTGACATTATTTTGCAAGACCATATTCACATTTACTGGTTTCCTTATTAAGTTTCCAGTGTTTTCTTCTTAAGAGTTTACTTCTTTTCTAAATTATATCCTGTAAGTTTTCTGGGGAGGGTCTGTGAGTAGAAACTCTAAAAGTTTGTGCATCTGAGATTGTCTTAAATGTACTTCTAAGGTCATTTAACTCCATATTAGTTCCAAGTTGACAAATATTTTCCCTCAGCATGATGGAAGCGTTACTTCATTGTTTTCTCAAGCTATCACTGAACGAAAGTTTTGTTACTCTGCTAAACAAAAGTTTTCATCTGCATTGTTTTATCAACTTGATTATCCTGGTGATTTATATTTAGGATAGCTCATTGTGATATTGTTCTATTAATAACAAGGGGGAAAAATGAGCTACCAAATTTATTGTGTCCTGGTCCTTGATAGGAGGATTGTATAAGGCTCATTTCACCAGTTTGACTGCAATTATATAGCTGGCTTTGAAACAGTAAAGAGATTCAAGAAAAGCTCACTCAAACGACAGTCTTTTTCAAGCAATTATTCTTCTCAAACTTCATCATTTATTGACTTTCAGGAAAGCAATTTTTTTGTTAGAATGTTCAGAAATTGTAGAACATTTCACTGAAAATCAGACACACCTGTAGGCAATATTCTTTTCATTCCATGTATATTTTTTCTGTTTCCCAAGGAAAAAGTAGAGAAAACATTTAACAATATTCTCCTTGAAGTAGGGCTTCCTGTAATACTTATTTCCCATTAAATATTATTTTTGTTTCTAATTTTTAGAAAGATAGATCTTTAAAACTAAAATAACTTGTTGTGAAGAGAGATGCCAAAAGAGACTAGAATGAATTGAATGCTGTCTTTCCATAGGACTCTGTTTTGACAAAACAACTTTCTGCATGGTTTAAGTTCACAAGTCTTATTTTCTTTTCAAATATTTTAATGTTTATTTACTTTTGAGAGAGAGAAAGAGAGGCAGAGCACTAATGGGGAAGGGGCAGAGAGAGAGAGAGACTGAGAATTCCAAGCAGTCTCCAGGCTCTGAGCTGTCAGCACACAGCCCTATGTGGAGCTCAAACTCACAAATCACAAAGTCAGATGCTTAACTGACTGAGCCAGCCAGGCACCCCAGTTCACAAGTTTTATTAAGAGGAGGCAGTGAAATTTGCAACTTCCTAGAGACAAAAAGCATAGTAAGGCAAAAAATTCCTAGCACATTTAACATAATTTTACATTATGTTAAAATAAGTCCATACAGGATTTACTTGTGTAAAGCAGCTTTCTAAACTCCTGCATGACAGTGAGAGATCCTCACTGAGAGAATAAATTCTTTAGAAGATGAATTGGCTTTTCAAATACAAAATTAGAGATTCTGGGAAGCATAAAAGTTTTCTCTTTACATTGGCTACATATAAATTCTTCCTTTTAATACTGTATTCCATGTAGGAATAAATAAAAAGCATCAGATATCCACTTGGAAGCAGGTTCTTAGGAAACTGTAATGATGATGTCTTTGCAACTGTTTTATCCTATTGACTTACCATGTAATCATTTCCAGATAAAAGTCTATTTGAGAAAACTGAGATAAAGCCCCAAATATTTTGAGGCAATTCTATTTTATATCCATAGCTTAAATATATTTGGAGAAAACAATCCTTAGATATTCTCACATACACATTGAGGTTATAGTCCAAATGGAGCTGACCTTTTCTCAGGCCACATGTCTGCTTTATCCAGGGATAAATTAGTTGTAAATACAGAATTATCACCATGAAAGTCCTAATAGAAAATAAAATGCAGCAAATTCCACATTAGTCACAGCCTTTCATGGTGATAGGAAAAGAAACTCTTAGAAAACCTGAAGTACCTGGCAAGTGTGTGTGAGATAGCAAACAGAGGAGGTAGGAGAGTTGATGAAGACTAAGAAGAGAATGGAATGCATTTTTTCAAAATCAATCACTGTTAAACCTCAACAAAGAAAAGGCGAAACAAGAAAAGTACAGAAAGCATTCATTTATTTTGCAAAGATAGTATTCACAGTAGATAAAAGGATAATGATAGTATTACAATTCCTGATGTCAGCACCCTTCAAAAAAATGCACCCCTACCCCAGGAAAAGAAATTAAGAAAACAATTGCACTTATAATTGCACCAAAAATAATAAAATGCTTAAGAATAAACTTAACCAAGGAGGTGACAGACCTATACTCCAAAAACTATAAAACAGTGATGAGGAAATTGAAGATGATACAAACAAATGGAAATATAATCCATCCTCATGGACTGAAACAGTAAGTATTAACATGTTCCTACTATCAAAATACTTTGGTGTTTGCTATCCAAAAGTCCACAGATCCAATTTACTCTCTATTAAAATACCAAACCATTCTTCACAGAAGTAGAAAAAAATATTAAAACTTGTATGGAATCATAAAAGACTCTGAACAATCAAAGTAGTCTTGAGAAAGAACAAAATTACGGGTATCACAATCCCAGATTTCAAAATACACTACAAAGCTGTTGTCATAAAAACAGTATGGTATTGTCACAAAAACAGACACATAGGTCAAAGGAATAGAATAGAGAGTCCAGAAATAAACCTACAATTATGTAGTTAATCTTCAACCAAGGAGGCAAGAATATGCAATGAGAAAAATCTCTTCAATAAATGGTGCTGGGAAAACTGGAAAGCAACATGTAAAAGAACAAAACTGGATCACTTTCTTACATCACACATGAAAATGAACATAAAATGTATTAAAGATCTAAATGTGAAACCATGAAAATCCAGAGGAGAACACAGGCGGTAATTTCTCTGACATCAGCAATAGCAAAATTTTTCTAGACAAGCTCCCCCCCCAAAAAAGGAAACAATAGCAAAAATAAAATATTGGGATTACATTAAAAATGATTTTGCATAGAGAAATAAACCATCAACAAAACAAAAAGACAACCTACAGAATGGGAGAGGATATTTGCAAGTGGAATATCTGATAAGGGGTTAATATTCAAATTATATAAAGAACTTATACAACTCAACACCAAAAAACTCAAAAACCAATAATCTGATTAAAAATGGGTAGAGAACTGAATAGACAATTTTCAAAACAAGACATACAGATGACAAAAATAAAAAAGACAAGAAACAACAAGCGTTGGTGAGAATGTGGGGAAAAAAAGGGACCCTTGTGCCAGCACTGTTGATGGAAACATAAATTGGTATAGCCTCTGTAGAAAAAAGCATGTAGGTTCATAAAAAATAAATTAAAAATATAAATACTATATGATTCACTAATTTAGCTACTGGGTACTTACCCAAGGAAACTGAAAGTGTTAAATAAAAAAGATACTGAACCCCTATGTTTATTGGAGCATTATTTACAATAGCCAAGATATGGAAGCAACCTAAGAATCCCTCAACAGACAAATGTTAAGGAAGGTGTGGTGCACACATATACACACACATACACACACAAGAATGCAGGAATATTACACAGCCATAAAAAGGGAAGAGAGCATGCCATTTGCAACAGCATGGATAGACCTTCTAGGTCCTAAGAAAAGTAAGTTAGACTGCAAAAGACAAACAGCATATGATTGCACTTACATGTGGAATCTAAAAACAAAACAAATGAATAAACAAAAAACAGAATCAGAGCTGTAAAAAACAGAACAAACTGATGGCTGCCAGAGGAGAGGAGTTTGGGAGGATGGGCAAAATGGGTGAAGGGGAGTAGCAGATACAGGCTTCCAGTCATGGAATGAATAAGTCTGAGGAGAAAAGGTACAGCATATTGAATATGGTCAATGGCATTATAGTAGTATTTTATGGTGACAGATGGTAGCTGCACTTGTGGTGAGCATAGCAAAATTTATAGATTTGTCAAATCACTATTTTGTACACCCAAAACTAATGTATCACTGTGTATTAGCTATACTGCAATAAAAAACACATTGGTGAGTGCACAAACTAGTTAGTGCAGCCACTGTGGAAAACAGTCTGGAGAGTCCTCAAAAAATTAAAAAATAGGTTTAACTGGAGAAGAAGTAGGGGGTTCCATACTTTCCAGTGGCAACTCTCAAACAAGGAAGAGCTGAAGCCCAAGGACCCTGAATCCCAAGAGTCTGGAAGGAAAAGAGAGAGAGTCTACTAGGAAGATAGCCTCTTAGGTGCATGATTGTGAACTGCGAGATATAAAAACGGGCCAGGACACAGAGGCGCAGAGGGGAGGGATCCCCTTCTGTGGAGAGAAAGGGAAGAGAAAGAGTGGCTGGGGAAACGTAGGACTGTATCTGGATAAGAGAAAAACCTTGGCCTGGGATGGAGAGGGATCCTATCATCCCATCTCTAACTGCAGGGCTTTCAAAGAGAGAATCTATCTCTAACTGGGAGACTTTCTTTGGACTGGGGTGGGTTGCCCTATTGCCATGCCTGGGGATGAGGGGAGTCCCCTCTGGGTTCGGTGGTACATCAGGGGCGCAATAGGCATCAGGAGGAACCGATCCCCAGCCCTGAAGTTCTGCGGCTTGCAGGATTACATTTTGGGCGGCATCTTTAACATACATGGAATAAGAGCTTGCAACACTGCCGGGCGTGGGGCATAGGAACCATCCCACCTCGTCTGCACCTATGGCACGATGGGAATGGATTCAAAAGAGTGCTTTGGGACACCTGGCCCATAGAGAAGGGACTGGAGGCAGTCTCCATGTTTCTCCCCACAACCACCAAGGCAGGCCTCAGAGACTGGTCCCAGGGGCCCAGAGTGGAGGTGGGACCTGCCTACGCCAGACCACGCCCATCAGTGCTGGGTAGCTGCTTAGCTCCTGGAGCTACATAGATGCTGCAGAAACAGATGGCCCCCTCCTCTAGGCGAACACTGCTGCATTGCCTGGATTAACCGTAGGTCAACTCTTGTTATTCAGATATATTCTCCCTTTTCTCCTTCTTATCTCCTCCCTCCTCTAGGCTGGTTACTCTGGTTATTGGTTTGCTTAAACAGACATATTTAATCCATTCTCTTGATGCATTTTCTAGACCTCCTTCTTTCCTTTCCTTTCTCTCTCTCTGGAATAATCAGGCCATATAGTTTCTGTGGGTAATATTATCTTCATTTCTTTCTCCTCACCTCCTTCCATAGTCTCCTTTCTCTCTCTCTGGATTAAGCCTTTTATTCTCTCTGACTGGTCAATGTTCATTTTCTCTTTCTCTCTACCCCTGTCATTTCTCTTTTTGTATATGTTCTTCCATCAGCACCGCCTCAACTCTATTCTTTATTGTAGCTGGGGTTTCTGGTTTTATGCTTTTAGACTGTCTTTTGTTCTTTGGGTTTTTTTTTTTTTTTTTTTGGTCTGTTTGCTTGTTTGTTGGATTTATTTGTGCATTTGCATGTTCTTGCTCCCTGTTTGTCTGTTTTCCATTCCAGGGGTATGTCAAGGAACAAACCAAAGCACACATGGTGGAGAGTCGAAAACATCACTATGAGTAGGAAACAAAAATAACCAAAGTCACAACAACAGAGACCCTTGAGAAAACACCTCATGAATAGCCAGGCCCTGCACAGTATATGAGCCTCCTTTAATACAGCAGTGCTCGCAGGTGCAGAGCACATAACAAGCTTCTAAAACTTACAAGAGACAGAAAGCTAGCCAAAATGATGAAAAAGAAGAAGAATTCTCCTCAAAAGAAATTTCAGGAAGAAGTGACAGCTAAAGAACTGATCAAAACAGATATAAGCAACATAACTGAACAAGAATTAGAATAATAGTCATAAAATTAATCGCTGGGCTTGAAAAAGGCATAGAAGACAGCAGAGACTCCATTGCTGCAAGGATCATGGATCTTAAAAATAGTTACGATGAATTAAAAGATGCTATAAATGAGGTGCAAAATAAAATAGAGGCGGCCACAGCATGGATTAAAGAGGCAGAGAGGAGAATAGGCAAACCAAAATATAAAATTATGGAAAAAGAGGAAGCTAAGTAAAAGAGAGATAAATTTATCCAGGAGCACGAAAGAAGAATTCAAGAACTGAGTGATGCAATCAAACAGAATAATAACCATAGCACAGAAATTCCATAAGAAGAAAAGAGAAAGGGGCTGAATGGGTACTTGAACAAGTCCAACCTGGGGAAGGAAACAGGCATTGAAATCCAAGAAGCACAGAGAACTCCCCTCATATATAATTTGAATTGATCTTCTGCATGACATATCATAGTGAAACTGGCAAAATAAAGGATAAAGAGAGAATTCTGAAGGCAGCTAGGGACATAAAGGCCTTATCATACAAAGGTAGACATACAATGGTAGTAGCAGACCTATCTACTGAAACTTGGCAGGCCAGAAAGGAATGACAGAAATCTTCCATGTGATGAACAAGAAAAATATGCAGCCAAGAATCCTTTATCCAGCAAGCCTGTCATTCAGAATAGAAGGAGAGATAAAGATTTTTGCAAACAAATAAAAACTGAAGGATATCATCACCACTAAATCAGCCCTACAAGAAATCCTAAGGGGGAATCTATAAGGGAAATGTTGCAAGGAACACAAAGTACCAGAGACATCACTACAAGCATGAAACCTATAGATAACACAATGACTCTAAACCCATGTTTCACTAATAACACTGAATGTAAATGGACTAAATGCTCCAATCCAAAGACATAGGGGGGGCGCCTGAGTGGCTTAGTCGGTTAAGCGTCCGACTTTCGCTTAGGTCATGATCTCGCGGTTCGTGGGTTTGAGCCCCGCGTCGGGCTCTGTGCTGACTGCCAGCTCAGAGCCTGGAGCCTGCTTCAGAGTCTGTCACTCCCTCTCTCTGACCCTTCCCTGCTCGCGCTGTCTCTCTCTCTCTCTCCTAGAAATAAATAAAAAAACAGTAAAAGAAAAAAAAACCAAAGACATAGGGTATCAGAATGGATTAAAAAAAAAAAACAAGACCCATATATTTGCTGTCTACAAGAGATTCATTTTAGACCTGAGGACACCTTCAGATTGAAAGTGAGGGGATGGATAAATATCTATCATGCTACTGGAAGTCAACAGAAAGCTGAAGTAGCCATACTTGTATCAGTCAAACTGGACTTTAAAGTAAAGGCAGTAACAAGAGATGAAGAAGGGCATTATATAAAAATTACAGGGTCCATCCATCAGGAAGAGCTAACAATTATAAGTGTCTATGCACTGAATTTGGGAGCACCCAAATATATAAAACAATTAATCACAAACATAAGCAATCTTATTGATAAGAATGTGCTAATTTTAGGGGACTTTAATACTTCACTTACAGCAATGGACAGATCATCTAGACAGAGTATCAGTAAAATAATGGCTCTGAGCGACACATTGGACCAGATGAACTTGACAGATATATTTAGAATTCTACGTCCCAAAGCAGTGGAATATACTTTCTTCTCAAGTACACATGGTACGTTCTCAAAGATAGATCACGTACTGGGTCGCAAAACAGCCCTCAATAAATATAAAAGAATTGAGGTCATTCCATGCACACTTTCAGATCACGATGCTATGAAACTTGAAATCAACCACAGGAATGTTTGGAAAACCTCCAAAGGCATGGAAGTTAAAGAACATCCTACTAAAGAATGAATGGGTCAAGCAGGCAATTAGAAAAGAAATTTTAAAATATATGGCATGGAGGAGGACACTTGTGGGGATGAGCACTGGGTGTCATATGGAAACCAACTTGACAATAAACTATTTGTAAAAAAAATAAAATAAAATAAAATAAAATATAAGGAAAAAAAAGAAAATGAAAATACAACAATTCAAACCCTTTGGGATGCAGAAAATGCTGTCCTAAGAGGAAAATGCACTGCAGTCCAGGCTTATCTCAAGAAACAAGAAAAATCCCCAATACAAAATCTAATAGCATACCTAAAGGAACTAGAAGCAGGACATCGAAGACACCCTAAACCCACCAGAAGAGAAATAATAAAGATTAGAGCAGAAATAAACGATATAGAATCAAACAAACAAACAAAAACAGAACAGATCAACGAAGCCAAGAGTTGCTTTTTTGAAAAAATAAACAAAATTGATAAACCTCTAGCCAGGCTCCTCAAAAAGAAGACAGGGCCCAAATAGGTAAAATCACAAATGAAAGTGGATTTATTACAACCAATCCCTCAGAAATACAAGCAATTATTGGGGAATACTATGAAAAATTATATGCCAACAAACTGGACATTGTGGAAGAAATGGACAAATTCCTAAACACCCACACACTACCAAAGATCACATGGGAAGAGATAGAAAATCTGAACAGACCCATAAGTAGGGAAGAAATTGAATCAGTTATCAAAAATGTCCCAAAAAATAAGAGTCCTGGACCAGATAGCTTCCCTGGGGAATTCTACCAGACATTTAAAACACAGTTAATACCCATTCTTCTGAAGCTGTTCCAAAAAATAGAAATGGAAGGAAAACTTCCCAATTCATTCTATGAAGCCAACATCACTTTGATCCCCAAACCAGACAGAAATCCAGGAAAAAAGTAGAACTACAGGCTAATATCCTTGATGAATATGGATGCAAAAATCCTCAACGAGATACTAGCAAATCGAATTCATGAGCATAGAAAAAGAACTATTCACCATGACCAAGTGGAATGCATTCCTGGGTTGCAGGACTGGTTCAATATTCACAAATCAATCAATGTGATACATCACATTAACAAAAGAGAAGATAAAAACCATATGACCCTGTTGATAGATGCAGGAAAAGCCTTTGGAAAAATACAGCATCCTTTCTTAATAAAAACCCTGGAGAAAGTCAGGATAAAAGGAATTTACTTAAACATAAAAGCCATTTATGAAAAGCCCACAGCTAATATAATCCTCAATGGGAAAAGCCTGAGAGCTTTCTCCCTGAGATCAGGAACATGACAGGAAGGTCCACTCTCACCTTTGTTGTTTAACATAGTGCTGGAAGTCCTAGCAGCATCAATCAGACAACAAAAGGAAATAAAAAGCATCAGAATTGGCAAAGATGAAGTCAAACTTTCACTTTTTGCAGATGAGAGACACTTTACATGGAAAACCCGACAGACTCCACCATGTCTGCTAGAACTGATCCATGAATTCAGCAAAGCTGCAGGGTACAAAATCAATGTACAGAAATCAGTTGCATTTTTATACACCAATAATGAAGCACNCCCTGTTGATAGATGCAGGAAAAGCCTTTGGAAAAATACAGCATCCTTTCTTAATAAAAACCCTGGAGAAAGTCAGGATAAAAGGAATTTACTTAAACATAAAAGCCATTTATGAAAAGCCCACAGCTAATATAATCCTCAATGGGAAAAGCCTGAGAGCTTTCTCCCTGAGATCAGGAACATGACAGGAAGGTCCACTCTCACCTTTGTTGTTTAACATAGTGCTGGAAGTCCTAGCAGCATCAATCAGACAACAAAAGGAAATAAAAAGCATCAGAATTGGCAAAGATGAAGTCAAACTTTCACTTTTTGCAGATGAGAGACACTTTACATGGAAAACCCGACAGACTCCACCATGTCTGCTAGAACTGATCCATGAATTCAGCAAAGCTGCAGGGTACAAAATCAATGTACAGAAATCAGTTGCATTTTTATACACCAATAATGAAGCACAGAAAGAGAAATCAAGAAACTGATCCCATTCGCAATTGTACCAAAAACCATAAAATACCTAGGAATAACCTCAACCAAAGATGTAAGAGATCTGTATGCTGAAAACTAGAAAAAACTTATGAAGGAAATTAAAGAAGACACAAAGAAATGGATAAAAAGTCCATGCCCATGGATCAGAAGAATAAATATTACTAAAAGTCAATACTACCCAAAGAAATCTAAACATTCTGTGCAATCTCAATCAAAATTGCACCAGCATTCTTCTCAAAGCTAGAGCAAACAATCTTAAAATTTGTATGGAACCACAAAAGACCCTGATTAGCCAAGGTACTATTGAAGAAGAAAACCAAAACGTGAGGCATCACAATCCCAGACTTTAGCCTCTACTACAAAGCTGTCATCATCAAGACAGTGAGGTATTGGCACAAAAACAGACACATAGACCAATGGAATAGAATAGAGAACCCAGAATTGGACCCACAAATGTAGGGCCAATTAACCTTTGACAAAGCAGGAAAGAGTATCCAATGGAAAAAAGACAGCCTCTTTAACAGATGGTGCTGGGAGAACTGGACAGCAACATGTAAAAGAATGAAACTAGACCACTTTCTTACACCATACACAAAAAGAAACTCAAATGGATAAAGGACCTGAATGTGAGATAGGAAGCCATCAAAACTCTAGAGGAGAAAGCAGGAAACAACCTCCTTGACCTCAACCGCAGCAATTTCTTACTCAACACATCTCCAAGGCAAGGGAATTAAAAGCAAAAATGAACTATTGGGATCTCATCAAGATAAAAAGCTTCTGCACGGCAGAGTAAACAATCAACAAAACTAATAGGCAACCAGTGGAATGGGAAAAGATAGTAGCAAATGACATATCAGATAAAAGGCTAGTATACAAAAATCTATAAGGAACTCACCAAACTCTACACTTGAAAAACAAATAGTCCAATGAAGAGATGGGCAGAAGATATGAAAAGAAGACATCCAGATACCAACAGACACATGAAATGATGCTCAATGTCACTCATCATCAGGAAAATACAAATCAAAACCACACTAAGATACCACCTCACGCCGGTCAGAGTGGCTAAAATGAACTAATCAGGAGACTCTAGATGTTGGCAAGGATGTGGAGAAACGGGCACCCTCTTACACTGTTGGTGGGAATGTAAAGTGGTGAAACCCCTCTGAAAACAGTGTGGAGTTTCCTAAAAAATTAACAGTAGAACTCCCCTATGACCCAGCAGTTGCACTGCTAGGAATTTACCCAAGGGATACAGGAGTGCTGAAGCATAGGGTCACATGTACCCCAATGTTCATAGCAGCACTTTCAACTATAACCAAATCATGGAAAGAGCCTAAATGTCTATCAACTGACGAATGGATCAAGAAGATGTTGTTTACATATACAATGAAATACTACATGGCAATGAGAAAGAATGAAATCTGGACATTTGTGGCAATGTGGATGGAACTCAAGGGTATTATGCTAAGTGAAATAAGTCAGGCAGAGAAGGACAGATACCATATGTGTTCACTCCTATGTGGGTCAGGAGAAACTTAATAGAAAACCACGGGGAAGGGGGAGGGGTAAATAGTTATGGAGAAGGAGGGAAGCAAACCATAAGGGACTCTTATATACTGAGAACAAACTGAGGGTTGATGAGGGTTGGGGGATAGGGGAAAATGGGTGATGGGCATGGAGGAGGGCACTTGTTGGGATGAGCACTAGGTGTTATATGGAAACCACCTTGACAATAAACTATATTAAAAATAAATTAAGTTAAGTCTAATACATTAAACTTAAAAAATTAAAAAATGGAATTCCTATATGATCCAGTAATCACACTGGTGGGTATTTCACCAAAGAATACAAAAACACTAATTCAAAAAGATATATGCACCCTTATGTTTATTGCAGCATTATTTGCAATAGCCAAATTATGGTTATGGCAGCAATCCAAGTATCCATGAATAGATGAATAGATAAAGGTGTGGTATATACAATGAAATATTATTCAACAATAAAAAAATAATAAAATCTTGCCAGTTGCAACAACCTGGTTGAATCTAGAGAGTATAATCCTATGTGAAATAAGTCAGTCAGAGAAAAACACATACTATATGATTTGACTTTTATGTGAAATTTAAAAAACAAATGAACAAATTAAACAAACAAAAAAACATATAGACTCTTAATGATAGAGAACAAATTGATGGTTACCAGAGGGGAAAGGGGTGGGGGGATGGGTGAAATAGTTAGAGAAACTAAGAGTACACTTACCATGATGACCACCGAATAATGTATAGAAGTGCTGAATCACAATATACCTGAAACTAATATAACATTGTATGTTAACTATACTAGAATTTTTTTTAAATGCAAACCTTTTTGTGTGTGAAAAAAGGAGTTAATGAATACATAGAGGCAGATTCAATGATGTCAGCTTGTTAAAAGAATGTTCTTGATCATGATCAAATTCTAGACATAATATCAAAGTTGCAGACCTATGAATATGCAGAGAATCCAAATAAATATTAATTCATCAGGAGGAGAAGTCTTCAACATTTCAATACATCTAAATTTTTAAAAATTTAAGTTAAATCAATTATATAATTGTTTTTTGAGAGAGAGAGAGAGGGAGAGAAAGCAGGGACAAGGGGCAGAGAAAGAAAGAGAAAAAGAAAATCTTAAGCAAGCTTCTCACTCAGCATGGAGCCCAATGTGGGGCTGGATCCCATGAACTTAGAATTATCACCTGAGCTGAAATCAAGAGTCAGATGCTTAACTGACTGAGCCACCTAGTCACCCCATCATAAAATTTTAAAATGTAAACATTTCCTAAATATATGATATAAATAACAATGATTTTGGAAATATTTTCCTTTGGAGTGATTTTTCTACTCCTGTATTGATTGACTTAGGAAGGATTTTTTTATTCTAAACAAGTGATGAGATTTTAATTTTCCATCAACAAATATTAGAGTCCTTAAGATTTTGCTAAGCATGGTAGCTTCTCCTTAATGCCATAATTCTGCAGTGTAACATGAAAGCCAATTTTATAACATAAGAAAATAAAACTCCTTAAATAGGACTAAATATTGTTCTTATTTTTCATTTGCTTCTGTAAATAATATTATAATAAATATCTGATGTTTTTCCATGCTTGACATGCAGTGTTTTAAAAAATCCAGTGGTGTGTGTGCATGCCTGTGCACATGCATGTGTGTATGTTTTGTGCTTGTGTGTGCACGTATGTGTGTGTGTGTGAGAGAGAGAGAAACACACCATTCACTGGGTGAATTTTTTCCTTAATAATTGATTTTAATTAATATTTTATACAGTAAACTACATTTCTCAACTCAGTGCTAATCCTTTTTTTTATTGACATAAAATTTGTATGTAACATTATTTTAATTTCAGGTGTACAACATAGTACTTCGATCTTTTAAGTCTAGTACCATCTATCACCATACAATTAACCCCCTTCAACCATTTCATCTGCCTCCCCAACCCCTTCCCTGATGATAACCACAATCTGGTCTCTGTATCTATGAGTTCTGTCTTGTTTTGTTTGTTTGTTTTGCTTTTTATGTTCCACATATAAGTGAAATTATAAGGTATTTGTTTTTGACTTATTCCATTTATCATAATACACTCAGGTTTCATCCATGCTATGGCAAATAGCGAGGTCTCTTTCTTTTTAATGGATATGTAGTATTCCACTGTACATCTATATCACATCTTCTTTGTTAATCTATCCATTGGTAAACATTAAGGTTGTTTCCATATTGTAAATAATGCTGCAATGAACATTGGGTACATATTTCTTTTTGTATTAGTATTTTAATTTTCTTTGGAAAAATACTCAGGAGTGACAGAGCTGGAACACATGATAGTTCTATCTTTAATATTTTGAGGAACCTCCATATTGTTTTCCATAGCGGCTGCACCAATTTGCATTCCCATCACAGTGTATAAGGGTTCCCTTTCCCCTCCCTTGTTATTTCATGTCATGGATTATTTTCAGACTGTATATTCTTAGATCTGAAGTGAGTTTCTCATAGGTACCATATAGACAGGGAGTAATATTCCTTTCTTTTCTCTCTCTCTCTTCATTTGTGATTTGGTGATTTTCTTTAGTGTTATGTTTACAGTCCTTTCTCATTATCTTTTGGGATTCTACTATAGGTTTTTGCTTTGTGGTTAGCCTGTATCTATATCACTCTATTTTTAAGTTGATAATAATTGTTTGATCTTGCTACTGTACTTCACATCTCTTTATTTTGTGTATCTCTTAACTAATTATTGTAGTTATTGTTAATTTTAGTACTTTTGTCTTATAGCCTTCATACTAGCTTTATAAGTGGTTATTCCACTATCTTTACTAAATGTTGCCTTTACTGGTGGGATTTTACCTTTTATATTTTACCTTTTATAACTTCTACAAAAGTTTACCAATGGGTAAACAGAAGTTACTAGTTAGTACTTTGTCCTTTCAGCTTAAAGAAGTCTCTCTAAAACTAGTTGTAGGACCAGTTTGGTGGTGATGAACAGTTTTAGCTTGGGCTTGGCTAGAAAACTCTTAATCTCTCCTTCATTTCTGAATGATAATCTTGCCAGAGAATATGGTTTTAAGAGAATATGCCAGAAAACTTGGTTTTAAGTGTTTTCTTTTCAGCACTTTGAATACATCATGACATTGCATTGGGTAACTCTTAAAATCAAATAAATATGCACTAACCTGTCCAGGATTTGTGAGGCAGATGACTGATTAGAACCATTTAAGACCTTTCCAGTTATATATTTAAAAAAAAAAAAGGTGGGGGGGAGCCTGGGTGGCTTAGTCGGTTGAGCGTCTGACTTTGCCTTAGGTCAAGATCTCGCGGTTTGTGGGTTCGAGCCCCGTGTCGGGCTCTGTGCTGATTGCCAGCTCAGAGCCTGGAGCCTGTTTCAGAGTCTGTGACTCCCTCTCTCTCTGACCCTCCCCTACTCACGCTGTCTCTCTCTCTCTCTCTCCTAAAAATAAATTAAAAATATTAAAAAAAAAAAAAGACCTTTCCAGTTATAAATGCTGACCCTCATTTCCAGGCAGATATTAGAGAGATATTGGTGCTCCAAGATGGTTCCTCAAGAATTCTTCCCTAACTTATCTAGCCATCAAGTACTTTTTAAATTTTACATTCCTTCAGCACTCAAAACCCAGTTTCTGTTGCAATGTTTTTTTAATTCTTTCTTTACATATGTGTTAAGTGCTTGTAATGTGTATGAAAAGCAGTAGGACATACAGGTTAGCACCAACGCCTTGAATTCAGATGGACAATTTGTGTCTCAGCTCAGGCACATGGAGCTTTGTGACTTTGGCCAATTTGCTTAACTTCTCTAACCTTTGTTTTATACACCTGTAGAGTGAGATAATAATGAGTGTATTCCTATATACAGTATTTTTTATTATTAAAGATTAAATGAACTCAGGGACTTAAAGCTCTTAGCTCATGAGTTAAGCACTTAATCAGTGTTGGTAAGTGTTCATATTATCTATTACTACTACTATCACTATTACTACTACTACTATTACTGCTACTACTGTCTTGTACTTGGTTTATTAAAAAGGAAACCAGTAGGTGCAGATCCTATAGAATCTTCTAGCTAAAGGAGAGCATATCATATGTTAAATGACCAACCATATGAGTCTGTAAGGTCCAGGAACATGAAGCTCGTAGGTGTCAGCACAGCGTAATGGTTAACATTGTAAACTCTACTGGAATCAATTTCTGTTGTTTAAATTCTGGTTCTACTATTCACCGGATGTGTCACCTGGGGCTGGTTACTTATTCTTTCTGTGTCTCAGTTTCTTTAAATGTAAAATGAAATAAGAATACATCCCTCATAGGGTCATTGAGAGGATTAACTGAAGAAATTCTTAAATGAAGAAATGAAGAAAGCATTTTTGATGGTGCCTGGCATAAAGAGTTTAATAAATGTTAGTGGCCATTACATACTTCTTTGTAACTAGCTCAAGACTTAGCATAGTGGTGTGCCACAGATATTTGTTGGTTTGCTAGAAGTAATAGTATGAATACTAGACTATGGCCCTAAAGCTATAATGTCATTAATTTATAATTGAAGTAGAAGGAATCATTGTGGGCTACAGAAGTAAAATGGGTTCTCCTGCAGATAGCCAATTTCTTCCATGTTTCTCTCACTAAAAAAGAGAGAAAGAAAAAAAAAGAAAAAACCCTGATAGTTTAAGGAGAAGAAAGAGTACATATGAATAGCAGCTATGAAGCAGCACATAAGGTAATATGATAAATGAAATGTAACCCATGTATATTGGATATCCTGGCCTCTAGGAGAGTAGGTTAAACTTTACCTAAACCCCCAACTTCTTGACTTCTCTAAGTCCAGTGATGGTCACGAAGCTTCTGGAACCCCAAATACAGTTATTCAGTGTTCTTCAAACCGTATCTGTTGTCCTATGACATGTTCATCACCATTCCATGGGGAAACAAAAGGATGGGGGTTTTCCACGGGTAAGTAGGTTTAGGAAATATTAATAAACAAAGTTTAACAGGTTTATCTGAAGGGTTTTTTTATATACACAACATGTCCCCTAAAGTACTTGACCATGGAACTCTTTTCTCAAAGAAAACCTATCAATATCTTTTATTGTACAAAAGGAAGGTGGGGGTATGTTGCTTTAATTGGAAGGGAAAAGTTTATTGGCAAAATATTCACAAATTTGAAAAAAGGAAGAATGAATGTTTTGAATAGCCATGAAATGCCAGAAACTTAACCAGTAATATAATCCTTATATTTTATCACCAAGATTTTATGGATGAAGATTTTAAAACTCAAAAATTAAAACTAAGCACATAGCTAGTAAGTGAAGGAGATAGCGGCTTCTCTTAAAGTACTTCATAAACACCTCGAATTACAAACTGGGAGAAAGGAAGCCTGGTAAGTGAAAGAGAAAGATTACTCCAGGGTATGCACACACAACTTTCAGTTTTTCTTTTCGTCATTTTACCCCCAAAAGACATTAACTGAAGTGCACGGACAGTAAGACAGAAAAAAAATTGTGATACTAATACAGGAAGTACAGAGCAAACAAAATTGCTCTAAGAAAAAGCACCAGATGCGACATAAAATATTACTATGTTCTTTTCACATTTTAGAAGCAAAATTCCTTTAACTGCCACTGAAAAATTTGCATAGCAGGTCTGGTGAGGTACATGAATAGTGAGTCTATATTTCAATAGTCCTGATGTCTTTTGAATATGAAACCAGTTTTATATTAAGACAAATATATTTTTTAAATTACATGCATTAAGAAATGTTTTGGATTCTGTAATCTACACTAAACATTTTTTCCATATTATCCCCATATATATACTTAATACATATGGGTAATTAGTACTGTTGTTCACTGAATATCTTTATGCCACCAGATGTAACCTATTAAGTTATTTTTATAAATTGGATATAGTTTGCTTATTGGATCAAAGGGAGTAACACAGATGAAGTTCCCTGAGAGACCACTATACAATCTATTTGAATTAAGAACACTGCAAAGAATTTTAATGACCCTGTTCTAGAGATTTCCTCCCCTCAGAAAGCCTAAAAGCTCAAAGATGTAGGTCGAGGAGCAATAAAAATTGCTGGGTTCTGGCCAGTGGACCACTTTTGCAGTACTGAGGGACACTGGGGTCAGATACATTATTTCTCATAAGGAGCACTAATACTGTAATTTGTGACATAAAGGAAGGTCATCTCTCTGAATTCGTGATTATTACCTATTGCTTGGAGGATTTCTCCAGAAAGGTGGCCTGCAAACCTTTTACTTATTGCCATCTCTGAACTTTTTAAAAATCTTTTGCCTGCTAGGTATGTTGGAGAAAATGAGAGGATGCAACCCAGCTTGTAAGGCAGAAGCTTCTATTCTCGTGTTTAAGCTATATAACCTGAGGCTTATAGAGACGCAATGAATCAGGACTCCGGAGATGAGTCCAGCTCTCTTAATGCGACAACTTTGGGACTCAACATGCATAAGCTGGAAAGCAACGTGGAATTATCAGTCAGAACTGCACCTCGGAAAATCCTTTGGTTTCTTTGCCTCCATTTCACGTTTATTGTTTCCAAGATAAATTTATACCGCGTTCGCAAAACACAAATTTTCTGGCCAAAAAGTCATATTCGTGCATCTGCAAAGCGGATAACCTTATCAAGCGTTTGGTTTTTTTCTTCCATGAAATAGCCTGAAAACAGCTCCCCCTCGCTGTGGTTCCAAGCGTCTCTTCACCAGAGTCCCAACGCAGAGCTCAAGTAGAGCTTTTCTGCCTTTGCTCTGGACCAGCAGCCTGGCTCTAGCTGTCCAGAGTTACTAGTTAATAGGTAGGTGGTCTCGCTGCCGAGAGAGCGCCTCTTTCCTGACCGGAGCTTGCGTCTTTCTAACTCCCGAGCGCGCGCACGAACCTGGCGACTTTTCGCTCCCAGGCCCGGGACGGCACTGCCTGGGTGGCCGCTCTTCAGACAGCTGCTCCGTGTCCATCCAAAGAGATGTCCCCCCCCGTTCAGCAGTAACCGGACGAAGTCCCCACGGACTCCTGGGGCCCGGTTTCCGCCCATCCCCTGTGTGGGAAGCAGGCTTTCCCCGGAGGAAACCCCAGGAATCTAGTTCAGAGAAATTCTCTAGGCGCCCACCCCGACCAGGAGACGGTGGTTTTCCTGCGGTAGACACGCCCACGGCTGCCCCGGGGGCTGCAGGGGGTCGGCGAGCGCGTCCCTCCAGGGTTCAAACGTGCGCCGGGTAACAAATAGCAGGTAGGTTACTGGGAAGAGAGCGCTTTTTAAGTCACGCCGTGGTTACCTTCCCGGGGGCGGGGCAGGGCAGGGAGCCGGGCGCGGAGAGGCCAAATTCTCGGAGCCAGCTCGTCCTGGGAGTCAGACGAGCCGGGGAGCGGGCTGGTTAACTGCAGAGGGAGAAATCGGGCCGGAGCCGATGGGGTAGCCGATCCTAGTTCAGGCGCCCGGAGCGTGAGCGCCGGTTTTACCGAATCCACCACCTCTGTTGAAGTCAAATGCAGAGTTACGGTGGCTATTGAGGGGAGGGCGGGGAGGGGGGAGGCTTGAGGAACCGGCGGTAAGCCCAGAAAAGGCATAGCACGTATAGTTCCTCAAGTTTTTGTCAGAGAAGAGCGGGAAAGCGCCCCCATCCCGCCCGTTGAGCGGAGGAATCGACTTGTCTCCCGGCCCCACCCCTGCAGCAGTGATGCAAAGAGAACAAATCACCGACAGAGAAAGGAGAGGAAAAAAAAGAAAGAAAGAAAGAAAGAACCCCCTGGGGGTAGTGGGAGGAGAGAGCGGACAGAGTAGACACCGGGCAGTCTCCAACCACTGGGACCAGAGCGAGCGCTTTCCAGGGAAACAAACTCCGCATAAATAACTGAGTTTGGAGTGCAGTGCTCTCAGAGACTCGGAGCGCACCCCCCCAGCGTCTTTCGAGCTGAAAAAGAGCCGAGCCAGGAAAGAGGGCGGCAGCGGGAGCGAGAGCAGCTCGGGTGGCGGTGGGACGCAGTGCCTGCAGACTCCCGCAAGAGGGACGCGGGGCGCAGCGAGAGGGGCGCAGCGCGCGGAGCCCAGCGCGGAGCCCAGCGAGCGGAGCCCAGCGCGCGGAGCCCAGCGCGCGGAGCCCAGCGAGCGGGTCCCAGCGCGCGCGGAGGAGAGCGCGCGACGGGAAAGCAGCCCTCGCCAGCGGAGGCGGGAAGACAGCTGGCCTCCGTGGAGGCCGCAGAGGCGCTGCATGGACGGCATGCGTTCCTCCGGAGCCCCCGCCGCGGGGCCCGCGGACAACTCCAGCCAGGGCTGGCCCCTGTCAGCCGGTGGTGTCAACGGCAGCGGGGAAGCGGAGGCGCTCGGGGAAGGCGGCAGCCCCCAGGCGGACGCGCGCAACGAGGAGCTGGCCAAGCTGGAGATCGCCGTGCTGGCTGTGACTTTCGTGGTAGCCGTGCTGGGTAACAGCAGTGTGTTGGTGGCGCTGCACCGCACGCCTCGCAAGACGTCCCGCATGCACCTCTTCATCCGCCACCTCAGTCTGGCCGACCTGGCCGTCGCTTTCTTCCAGATGCTGCCGCAGATGTGCTGGGACATCACCTACCGTTTCCGCGGGCCCGACGGGCTGTGCCGCGTAGTGAAGCATCTGCAGGTGTTCGGCATGTTCGTGTCGCCCTACATGCTGGTGGTCATGACCGCCGACCGTTACATTGCGGTGTGCCACCCTCTGAAGACGCTGCAGCAGCCGACGCGCCGTTCGCGCCTCATGATCGCTGCTGCCTGGGTGCTGAGCTTCGTGCTGAGCACACCGCAGTACTTCGTCTTCTCCATGGTCGAAGTGAACAACGTCACTAAGGCCAAGGACTGCTGGGCCACCTTCATCCAGCCCTGGGGTCCCCGCGCCTATGTGACCTGGATGACGGGTGGTATCTTCGTGGCGCCCGTGGTCATCCTGGGTACCTGCTATGGCTTCATCTGCTACCACATTTGGAGCAACGTCCGCGGAAAGGCGGCTTTGATCCCCGGAAAGGGCGCCGAGGGCGCGAGTGGCGCTTTGCATAAGGGGTTCCTGCTCACACCGTGTATCAGCAGCGTGAAGACTATTTCCCGCGCCAAGATCCGCACAGTGAAGATGACTTTTGTGATCGTGACAGTTTACATCGTTTGCTGGGCTCCCTTCTTCATCCTCCAGATGTGGTCTGTCTGGGATGAGAAGTTTGTTTGGATCGGTAGGTGTCAGGAAAAAGGAGGAAAGTGCAGGAATTCGGCTGTGTGTGTGGTGGGGGTTGTGTGTGTGGGGGGGTACATTTCATAATATCCTCTGGGGCAGTAGTTTTTAAACTTCTGCGTGCCTAGCTTTGGGTGAAATTACCAAAACGGCAGGTTTCTGGGGGGTTTCCAACCACCGACATTTTAATTCAGTAGCTGTGGAATGGGGCCCAGGAATGTGCATTTGTAGCCTGCAGTGATCCTACGACAAATCAAGAAACTGTGCCCTAGAGTTAACCAGGCAACTACAAAACGTGATAATGACTTTTTGCCAGATCACTAACCACTGCACTAATACCCTGCCTTTAAGTCTATTAGACTCACAGAAATATCACAGAAATATCTACTGTAACCACTGCTTTTTACTAGTTTGTGAAAAGTATCACAATTAATACAAAAATTTTGTAGAAATGCCCCAAGGGCAAAGATAAACTGATGTGTTTTTTCCTGAAGATTCTTAGAAGTCAATAATTCTAATTAGCATTTAGTGTTCCATTTCTTATCATCTTTTAATTTTTTTCTAAAAATTACTCTAACACCTTTTTTCTGGTATTTTAAGGCAAGGTTGTTGATAAACTCTAAATTTTTTAAACTAATTAATTCGTCTTTCAGCATTAACTTAACCACACAGCTGTATGCCTCCCCCAGAGAACCCTTGCAAAGGTTTATGGAGAATATTCTCTACACCTACTAGTTTGATTCTAATTCTTCCACAAACTAAGGAAACTAACTTCAAAAGAACCCCACCCCACTCCAAAAAAAACCACATTAGTTAATATTGGTTCTTGAGAAAAGTCATTTCCTTTTAGTGAGGGAAAAAAACAGCTTTTCAAATAAAATATATTACAGAAATGTTACCAACATCAGCTATAGTTGGGACATAGGTATCTGGGAAGAACTATCTCCTTTTGTTATTTGAGATTGTGGTAGGGAGTCTATGTGATTTGGTTTGGAAGTTATATATGCAGATAAAACATTTACGAGTGAATTTAATTCAAACAAGTAAAAATACCTGCATGGCTATCATATCACTGATAATAAATAATACAATGTAAATGCTATATTTCTGGTTTACCATTTCCGGTCTTGCTTGATCTCAGCAGCCTCGTAATTATTGCCAAATAACAAATTCAGTCTAATTATTGCTAAATTATGTCAGAATTTAGACATACTTTCTAAAAACTTCTCTACCTGTGCATAGGTATGCTGATGATTTTCATTCTTTTTGAATACAGTCTTTAACCATGGATCATGATCACCTTTAGGAGTAGAATCTTAGCACAAAGTATGATTAAATAACCTGTAATTTATTTCAGCATAACAACAGTGAAAAGACCCACGTTTATATTTAATAATCAAGAAAAAGTTAGTGCTTGCTGATTATTCTTAACCTTCGAAAAGGTATGTTATCAGTGTCATAGTTCTGTGAAAGATCATAATATTTATGTCGTATACCAGTGCAAATTAGCATAAAATATTTCAAAAACTTGTTGGAATTTCCTAATTCAGCTGTTCTTAATATAATTTAATTGTCCAAACCACAAAGATGGTTTTCTTTTAAAATCAAAGAAACTATAGAAAGTTAACAACAACAGCAAAACCCACAGGAAATAACTCCAGAAACAACCAAATAATGCATCCTTCAGGGACCGATTACTACTGTTCCCTTATGTATAGTTTTCTTACTACAAAATGTGTTTAATACTTAAAAATTTAGAACTACTTAACATTGTCCATATGCCATACTTTTGCCTTAGTTGTTAAGATGAATCCAATTTTATATATGTGGCTATAGACTTCAAATTTCATTAAAATTGCAGCCATTCTGTAAGTGCTGTGTCTGTTAGCACATACTGATGCTAGTATAAAGAACACAAAATTTTTTAAAAATAAATTATTTCACATTCTTAACTTCTTAAAAGTCCCACTCATTCTACTGAGATGTTTTTAAGTGGTTTAAGATATTTGAATGAACGTCAGTGCATTTTGCTTATGAAAATATTTCAACACCAAGCAGTTTCCAGACACCATTTCCCTAATTAATAAACAACATACTTCATTTTCTATATTAACCCATGACTTTTCCTTACTTTTAAGAATCAGTAGAAAAATGAGTTTACCCAGTGCTCAGTGACTTTGACTATTTAAATAATCTCCCCTTACATTTTTTGTACAGAATCAGAAAACCCAGCCATCACCATCACTGCATTACTGGCTTCCTTGAATAGCTGCTGTAATCCCTGGATATACATGTTTTTTAGTGGCCATCTCCTGCAAGACTGTGTCCACAGCTTCCCATGCTGCCAAAACATGAAGCAAACATTCAACAAAGAAGATTCTGACAGTATGAGCAGAAGACAGACTTCCTATACTAACAACCGGAGCCCGACAAACAGTATGGGTACATGGAAGGACTCACCTAAATCTTCCAAGTCTGCCAAATTCATTCCAGTTTCAACCTGAGCCCACATTCATGCAGCCTGACTCTTGTAACGGACTTTAGGTCCACTGGCTGAATCCAGATAGAAATCATGAGAACAAATGAACTTTTAAGATATAAGTGTCAATCAGTTTGTTGAGTACAAGACTGTTTCTAGTTGCATTTTCTCATTGCTATGACCAGAAGTTATGAACTCTTTTATATGGAACGTTAATAAAAAATTAAAATTCTCAAAAATAAAAAAATGCTACACTAAAATTTGCAGGCCTAATTTTCATAAATATAATAGAAGTTATAGTTCTAAAGGAAAAAACAAAACCACCCTCGCTTTACATTCTGTTGTTGGTTTCCTTTCATTTCTTTTCTTTTTATTATGGACAGAACTATGGCTTGACTGGTTTAGAAGTCATACAATGTAGGGGCATTATTTCTAAACAAAGTGAGCTCATCATAGGCCTTAGTGTTTGAAAGGAATTAGAAGAACCTTCAGAGACGTTTTTTCCATCCAATAAAAATCAGTTTATACATGAGAAAACGCAGCCCCAGGCGCACCTGCATGGCTCAGTTGATTAAGCATCTGACTTCGGTTCAGGTCATAATCTCGCAGTTCGAGAGTTCGAACCCCACGTCTTGCTCTGTACTGACAGCTCAGAGCCTGGAGCCTGCTTCAGATTCTATGTCTCCCTTTCTCTCTGCCCCTCCTCTACATTCTCTCTTTGTCTCTATTTCAAAAATAAACATTAAAAAAAGCAAAGCAAAGCAAAGAAAAGAAAAATACAGCCTCAAACAGTGGCCTGGAGATGGGATGGTGCCTTGGACAGGCATGAGTGCTTGGGGCATATGGAGCAGGGGTGCTTGGTTCAGAGCAGAAAGAGAAAAGTTCTTTTAAATGCTAAATTTCAAAATGGTACTTTAGGACTGGCAGTTCCCTCCTTGTTTTAGGCTCCTCGTGTTTTACCTGTTGTGGAAAGTATACTTTATTAAGATGCTGAAGGTTAGAGCAAATATTGTCAAATGGCTAATAAAATCTTTTACCTCCCACTGCGAGGCCATTTTAAATTCAAATTTGTATAAAGAGGGGCGCCTGGGTGGCTTAGTCGGTTAAGCTTCCGGCTTTCGCTTAGGTCATGATCTCGGGGTTTGTGGTTTCGAGCCCCGCATCAGGCTCTGTGCTGACTGCCAGCTCAGAGCCTGGAGCCTGCTTCACAGTCTGTGTCTCCCTCTCTCTCTGACCCTCCCCTGCTCACGCTGTCTCTCTCTCTCTCTCTCTCTCCTAGAAATAAATAAAAATATTTAAAAAAAAATTTGTATAAAGAATATCCAGTTTCATTAGAAGAGTAGAAATGATTGCCCAAGGTACTATGTAGGCTTTTTCTAGAACACTGTAAATATATTTTGACCAGTGTTAAAAGGTATCCTGTGCTGTGGTGGATATTAACATGATTATTACTTCATGTCTGGGGTGTCCAGATTTATAAATAAGAGTCTCCTGCGGAGGCTGGGTGGCTCAGTCGGTTAAGCATCCAACTTCGGCTCAGGTCATAATCTCACAGTCCGTGGGTTTGAGACCAGTGTTGGGCTCTGTGCTGACAGCTCAGAGCCTGGAGTCTGCTTTGGATTCTTTGTCTCCATTTCTCTCTACACCTCCCACACTCTGTCTCTCTCAAACATAAACATTAAATTTTTTTTTTTAATTTATAAATAAGAGTCCTCAAGAGTAACTCAAGATATAGAATGTCCCTTCGTGTTTAATTAAAAATTATTTGGTCTTCCCTTCCAGTCTTCCAATCATCTCACAGTTACATATAGTAGAGAGGCACGGTTGGGTGGAATGAGGGTAGAGATGGGGGAAAAAATTTGCTCTACACCTAGTATGGTTTCCTTTGTTATTAAATGCATGACTTTGGCAACTTGCTTAAGCACACATAAAACCTTCTATCTCCTTGGCTGTACCGTGAGGTTGATAACATCTCACAGGGTTGTTGTGAGGACAAAATTAACTCAAAGGTGTGAAAAGATCTTCCTGAACTGTCAAGTGCCAGTTGCTTTTACTATAGTCTTAGGGTCTTCAGAATCAAACAGCTTTTTCCTGTTTACTTTCCATTAAGCAGAATTTATTGGTTTCATGTCTGGGATATAAAATCCTAGAATTTAAATATAGCTCTGCTGAATCATTGGAAAGCATTGCCGGCAGCCACTAAGCCTGACCCCTGCCTAACCAAAGTTTTCCAATTCAAAGATAAAACTTGCTTGCCTTTAAATGCACATAAATCATGGGGCACCTGGGTGGCTCAGTCGGTTAAGCATCAGACTTTGGCTGAGGTCATGATCTCATGGTTTATGAATTTGAGCCTTGCATTGGTGTTCTGTGCTGAGACCCTGGAGCCTACTTTGGATTCTGTGTCTCCTTCTCTCTCTCTCTCTCTCTGCCCCTGCCCTGCTTGCACTCTGTCTCTCTCTGTCTCTCTCTCTCTTTCAAAAATAAACATTAAAAAAATATGAAATAAATAAGTGCGGGTAAATGAAAGACTGCCAAGAGCATCAATTTATTTTCTTTCTAAACAGAGATAAATTACAGCACTACCTGACTGCTGTTACTGCATTTTTCATTAATGGAACCCAGTGTTTTTTTCCCAAGCTATTTTGTCTGGCTCCTTCTCCTTTTGAGAGATCATACAATGATTTGAGGATATATCATAAATATTTTGCACCCCTAAGAGGAATTAATAGCTATTTTAATAGCATTATTGTTGGTTTTTAAATTTAATTTAATTTTAATTTTTATTTTTTTTAACTCTGTAGATAAGAAACTGAGGACTAGATGGCACTGTGAGAATCTGGAAGCTTCAAGTTCACTCCTCTTCATTCTCTTGCCTTTCTAAATTCTCAGGCCCGCTATTCCCTGGATTGATATGCCTGCAAAAAACTTTATAGAACTTTTTATGTTTTATAGAAATGAAGCCATTGGGTTTTAGAATACTGCTTTTTAAAAATCAGAAATATGTCTCTTTAAAGGGCATTGGATGGCACAATATGAGCCAACAATTAAATTAATCAATTTCACATCATTTGAGTCATAATAGCATCTCAGTATCCCTGTTCCCCGTGAGGCTGTCAGCTCCTGTGACAACTTCTCTTCGACAATTCAAAACTAATGCCCTTTGGGTTGGTACAAAGATGAGTCCATCCAATTCCAAAATAATAGCCTCATGGTTTTTGTACAGATTGTTTCAAAATGTGTGTACCTCCAGGTAAAACAATTTGGGTTGAATCCTCTATCTAGGAGCATCTCCCAAATAAGTTGTATATCAACCTATCCAGCTGTGTTCTCTCATTAAAAAAAATTTTTTTAATGTTTATTTTTGAGAGAGAAAGAGACAGACAGACAGAATGTGAGTGGGGGGAGGGATATAGAGAGAGGGAGACACAGATTCTGAAGCAGGCTCCAGTCTTTGAGTTGTCAGCATGAGACTGATATGGGGCTCGAACCCACAAACTGCGAGATCATGACCTGAGTTGAAGTTGGACGGCTTAACCGACTGAGCCACCCAGGCGCCCCTATTCTCTCATTTTAAATGCATCAGGAGACAAGATAATACAAAAGGATAGGGGAAACAGCAGACGATCCTGAGCGCTACTTCTGTACTAGGGAAATATATGGTATTATTCTCTGTGATTTAGGCTGAGAAGCTTAACTAGTTGGTAAACTTCCTTAATGTTATGTACCCAATGTTATGTACCATAGGCATATGACCCAAAACAATACTCCAAATTGGAAAAGTCCTTCCTGTCTATTTTAGAAGAAAAGATGGGGCTCCTGGGTGACTCAGTCTGTTAAGAGTCTGACTTTGGCTAAAGTCATGATCTCACAATCCAGGAGTTCGAGTTCCTCATCAGGCTCAGTGCTGACAGCTCAGAGCCTGGAGTCTGCTTCAAATTTTGTGTCTCCCTCTCTCTCTGCCACTCCCCTGCTCATGCTCTCTGTGTGTCTCTCTCTCAAAAATAAATAAACAGTTTAAAAAAAAAAAGAAGAAGAAGAAAGGAAACTGTAGGTGGTAAAGAAGAAGAGTATGCTAGGACCTTCTCTTGGCTGAGAAGACCTGAGATATTATGCCAGTGAAGGCTTGCAATCAAAGATAAATGTGTTATATCACCCTATTTTATTTTGCATAGTTATCTGTGGGAACATCGTGTTAGTATATAATTTTAATGTATCTGTGTGGGTACAGGGAATGTAATTAATAAAGCATCCACTGGTACAGAGAAACTGGTGATGGCATTTGATGAACATTAATTGTTGATGAAAAAGAAACATTTTACTTTTTTGTGAGGGAGAGGAGCCAAGGGAGAGAGAGAGGGAGAGAGAGACAGACAGACAGACAGAGAGGATCCTAAGCAGGTTCCATGCTCAGTGCAGATCCCAAAGTGGGGTTTGATCCCAAAACCCTGGGATCACGACCTGAGCCGAAATCAAAAGCTGGGTGCTCAAATGACTGAGCCAGCCAGGCGTCCTGAATAAGGAACATTGTAGAGTGTGCATTAAGTAATTAATAGGTTAATTTGGGACAGTATTTTTAAAGTGTAAAAATAACTGTGAAGGAAATTAGTGAAATTCTTCAGTTACTTATACATTCGCCCTACACACAGAACTTCCATCATCATCCAAGTAGTCTTACACCATAAATGAGGCAAGGATGTTGTTTTTAAAGAAAAAAAACGTCAAGTAAACTTAATAACATTCAATACCCTCCTAAACTTATTATAGTTCCTAGAATGGAAATCAAACATAACTTTAATCTATTATTACACAAGGAAAGTAATCCAATTAGGTTAAAGATTAAAGTTTTTTAAACTCTAAGACCCATATTATTATTGTAATGCAATTGGTACGCCAAGCCTTAAATTATAGTTTAGGGTTTGACTCTACCACTAAGGCATGATTAGAACCATCTAGGGAGATTGAGCCTAATCCTTCATCTCAAATATCAGAGATTCGGCTCCTTTAAAACCCAGGTAAACTGGACCCTTAAAGGATTTTCATACTGGAGGCAATAGCTGTATTTAGAGTAAGCCCAGGGCAGAGTCATCTGGCAGGTGCAGAAACAGCCACTGTATCTACCTCCCTGTGGCCCTTTTAGTACCATTCAGTGCCAATGCCAACACTTGGAATCATGAGTAACACAGAACAATAAATATTAGAGAATGAATTTGTAAAAATGTTGTTCAACACAGGGCTTGAACTCACAACCCTGAGATCAAGACAGACTAAATAGGTTGAATCACTCAAATTGCATGATTCCACCACACATATAGGCATTTTAAGATTATTATTCTAACTCAATTTTTAAGTGCATTAAATTATCATAAATGAAAAAATATATATGACCTAAGTATGTCAACATAAAAATGTATCTTAAGGCTAAAAGTTAAATGCCATTCTTTTTCATTTTATATATATTTATATTACATCTTTTTACATTGATTTGTATTCTAAATAAAAACAAAATGTGAGGTAGTGAATTAAATATTTTTGTGTTCCAAATCTGAGAATAAATTTGTTAGTAGTATCAGAGTAATTAAGAATCATTAATATGAAATAATTAGCATTTTCACACATGAAAGTAGTTATCTTTATTTCATGGGAATTCTGACTTTATGTATTCTATAATGCTATAGCTCATTATTATGACAAATTTACTAAGAACTAATGTTGGATATTTAGTATTCGCATTTTGGGAACTGTTTTTTCATTTGTTTTATATCCCCTAGCTTGTTATGCTATGTAGAAGGATTTTAATGTGTTTTCTTGAGGTAATTTTATGATTCTGGTTTTGACGATGTTTGTGGCTGTATCTAACAGACAAGATGGCTTGTCATATTATATTGAAATATAACTGGCATATTTATTTCCAAATTTTACTGTGTATTGGCTTGATTCTATAAATAAAAATGCCAACTTTATTTGAAATACTTCTCTCATAATCTAGTTTAATAACAAAATATATTTCAAGTCAATTATGCTAATTTTGATAAAAAGAAACAAGATCTGGTTTATAGCTGGTAGCTTTTGATAGATTTATATTTGAACACAAAAATGTTCGTGATTATATTATTTGACTATAGCATATATTATATGACTATAGCAAGAGCAAATAAAACTTTGTAACAGCCATTTCAGTATGCTATAAGCATGAAAGCAAGTAATTTTTATTGTAGTCTGTATTGACAACAAAAATAATCCAATTAGCTGAGGTCCTGTGTGTCTTCTCAGGTTGAAAATCTCATCTTTGTCTATTAGGGTTTCCAGAAGTTGGGAAGACTGACTTCTTGGCCCAAAGATCAAGACTCTTCCCATTTAAAAGTCTTTAAAATTGGAATTCTTTACCCTGTGGGTTCATACATACAAATCATACTTTCAGCTTATGCTGTCACATTTTTTTTTTTTACAAGTTAAACCCTAATAGCATAGACTAAAGGGCTTATTTTGGGTTTGGCTTAAACCCTAGAAGCAGTGAATGCCCAGAATGGAAGAAAGGGAATTTGAAGTCTCTAAATACTGTTATTTTAAAAGGCTTATAAATTCTTAAGAATAAACAGGATTTCTACCAAAGCAAATTTCTACAGGTTCCTGTGAATCAGGTGAATCTGAAATAATAGCTTGATTGTATACCAGAAGAGATTCATAAAGAAATGTGCCAGTATAAAAATTTTAATTAATTCATTTGTTCTCTATCTTTATCTCTTCTTAATCTCCAGAGTTGTGTTTCTAATACTTTCCAAGTGCCCTCCATACACCTTCACTATGGCACATACAAAACGATTTCCCATGTTAGTTTACTAGTCTGTCTTCTCCATAATGATCATATTATACCTAAAAATAGGAGGTATGCCCTCTTCATCTTTGCATCCTCATATAATAGGTGCTTCCTATAGCAGCTACTTACCTAATATAATTAATGTAGATATTCTAAATATATATATTTGTATATAATAAGTACACATAAATGCAATCCACATTGTATATATAGTAATCCATATGTTAAAAATTGTATTTAAGAGTGAAAAGTTTTGATTACAAGAGTCTTGTATTGGGAAAATAGTACTATGCCAGGGAATCAGAAGCCTCAGTTTTTCTACCACCAATAGCTGAATGATCTTGGGAATAACTTTAATGAATCTGGAGAGCCTAAGTAATACCATGTTGGTTGCAAACAAATGAATGTACAGATTCAAACCAAAAATTAAAATGATATTAATAGAAAGGCTTTGCCACTACCACAGTAATGGGAACTTGTCCCTAGGTTAGAAACTACATCACCCTATAGGAATTCAGCAGAACTTAAGTCAAATTCTATATTTGTTCCTCTGCCCAAACCCCAGCTTCCATAGTTTACCAAAGCATCCATGTTTTCGCTATAACTGCACTCCACAAATTTGTGTTACCTAAGTATCCACTGCCTGTATGGATGCCTCAAACTTTTAACTCTCTGTGCTTACCCTTACCTTTAATATTCAAATAAAATGTTTTGGCCTTATCTCATACATTGTGCAAAGTCTGTGCCTTGCTCCAGATCTAAGTGGAATCCCGAGGACTACTGTGAATTTCTGCTTTTATTGAACTCTCAGTTTACAGCTCATTACTTTACTTCTCATGACCACGTCCTCCTTAATCATTCCCCTCACCACTTTTCTTCCAACACCTTCTGTATAAGCACTTAGCTGCCTTACATGATGGGGTTCCCCTGAAGGATGGGGGTCACAATGGGACTCAGATTATACCTCAGAAGAGACAGTGGTTCATATTCACCATTCTAAAGGTCAATGACCATCCCATCGAAGGAGGATTAGTCTCTAATCATTCTCTCCTTTAGGACATTGCTAGCCGCCATCTTGCTCAAACCTCCTCTCTCTACCAAGACCCCAGGACTCTGTTTCTCCAACTGCCAGAAATTAACAATTTCTCCAGTTTAGTTTATAGAACTATTTAGATTTATTTGTCTAAAGCCCTCTTACTTAGATTATGCCTTTTAAGACTGTGCATTGTCTTTAAGGTGTTTTCTCAAGCAAAAGAGCCATTCTCATTCCTCACGAAATGTTGTTTTTCCTAGATCAAAGGGCTCAAACTGTACTAAGTTTCTAAAATAACTTCTTTTCCCTTCACTTCTTTTACACTAGTTGTGAAACATATACAGGGTGCTTAAATAATCCAGACTTTGCCCTTCCTTATGCATTTGTGTTACTTTTGTACAACTGCTATTTCTTCATGTTGAATTGCCCTCCAGTCCCATAGGTGCATAGTTAACAGGGTCATCTCAAAATACTGTATCAGACACTCATCTCCTAATATTCTTAGAGGGAGGCCAATCCAGATGATTGGTTTTTCTGTCTCTTCTTGATTATTTCATGTAGTTTTTTTGTTCGTGTGCAAATTCTGTAACATTTCTTTCCATAGCAGTCGAGCAATAAGCAACTGCACCAGCTAATGTTTATATTGTATACATAACATATTAAAAATTATATTTAATGTTTATAACATTAAATAATGTTTATATTATATATACTACACAAAAAGTTTATACTGTATATATAATATAATATGTATAGTTAATTATATATATAATCCATATAATATGCATAGTTAATTGACTATGTTTTATATATGTATTATATATAATATATTATGTATAGTTAGTAGACTATGTTTATAACATTAAATAAGTTTATATTATATATATTATATATGTTTATAATGTATATATAATATATACATAATATATATTATGTATAGTTAATAGACTTTATTTTTTGAGCAGTTTTACATTGACAGCAAAAATTGAATGGAAGATGCAGAGGTTTTCCATATTCCCCTCTCACCACACATTCACAGCCTTCCCATTATCAACATTCCTCAGCAAAGTGGTACATTTGTTACAATTAATGAACCTATGTTGACACATCATTATCACGCAGAGTCCACTCTTTACATCAGGGTTTACTCTTAGTGTAAATTCTGTGGCTTTGTACAAATCTAAAATTACACATATCCATTATTATAGTATCATACAGAGTAGTTTCACTGCTCTAAAAACCCTCTGTGCTCTGCCTATTCATCCCACCTCCCCCTCCAAACCCTGGAAACCCCTGACCTTTTTGTTGTCTTTAGAGTTTTGTGTGTTATATTTTAACATCCACTGTGTTCTAAATGTCCTAGCCTAGATCATTGCTCCAGCTTACCTAATTATTGCTTTATTGTAAAACAGTATCACATGAAATTAAAAAAAGATATTTTAAAACAAATGAAACAAAACAAATGAAAACAAAACAAAATCTTGCCACAATTAGCCTTTCATATGAGCCCAGACATTTGTCAAAATCTCTGTTAGAGGCTTGTATACCCTCTGGTCTTTCTCTTTTCCCTCCTCCTTACCCCAGCCTTACAGCATCATCCATTTGCCAGTTTCTACTTTTAGCTTGGCTCAACTTTTAAGCACTAGCACCAAATTGTTCAAAGGAACAAAGCTCTTCTAGATCTGAATGTAAGTAATGCATCTTGCTCCTCAGACCCTGTTGCTCATTGATGAGTGATCTGAATAGCAGAACATACAAAAAAGGTTTACTTTTAAGGAGACCTGGAAAGCGAAAGAATAGCCTGTAAACAGAGAGAGCCTTTAGAAAATCCAAAGAACGTATTTGTAGATAACAAAGAGCTCAGATAAGATTCTTATCCAACTCCAATTTAAAAAAGAAAACATAAAATATTAATATTTTGAGGAGATTTCAACTGTTAATTATCTTTCAATTGCTTCATCTTGTAGAAACAACATTTACCACTGCATCCAGATGATCTGCCCACCCCTGATCCAAAACAGCGCAGATAAATGGTTACGATTCTTGGAAGGAAACAGGGACTCTAATGACAAAGATAGAAGAGGAAAATCTGCCTTTTGCAAGTTTTTTTTCAGTGTTTATTTTTGAGAGACAGAGGAAGACAGAGCATGAGTAGGGAAGGGGCAGAGAGAGAGGGAGACACAGAATCCAAAGCAGGCTTTAGGTTCTGAGCTATCAGCATGGAGCCCGATGCGGGGCTCAAACTCACTAACCATGAGATCATGACCTGAGCTGAAGTCAGATGCTTAATTGACAGCCACCCAGGTGCCCCTTTTTGCAAGTTTTTAAAAATATGCCTAAATGTCTTTCTCCCCCCACTCCATTTCTATTTTAAGTTACAATTTATCAGGTAAATATTCTGAAGGAATCTCAAAAAGCTGGTTACAGTTTAGATGAGTATAAAAATAAACCTCTGAGGTTTTTTTTTTAAAAAATGGCTTACTTGACTAAGAAAAACTGGTAATTTCCTTAAGTAAATATATAAACTCTTCAATAAAGAAAGGCATCTTTAATCTTTAATATATAAGGAAAAATCATTAATACATAGTCAATAGATGTCTACGTACATAGTATGGGAATGAATGTTTTGAGTGAGTGAGGTATTGTTTGGTGTCAAACATGGGCTAAGTATGTCAGAGTTAATTTGTCCCCAAAGCATTCACTGGCTCTTCTGTTTGTGTAATGGGAGGATGAAGCTGTGATTTCAAGACCTGCACTGACATTCCAAGAGATATTAAAAGGTCAGAATCTCTTGAAGATAAAATGCTAATTAATATGATTTATATAGCTTCATTAAGAAACAGAAGTATGAAAATTAGCCTTTATCATTTCAAATTTATTAAAGAATTTCTCTGCAGAAATTGTAAGTGTATGAGCAGATCACTGTTTCTATTGGTAAATGAATCATTAGGTTTTATGAATTTTTTCTCCGAATATTTTAGGTTTAATTGGGTGTTATTTTTCTCTCTTATTCAAACATAGAAAATATTATCTCTGAACATTTCAGGAAAAGGGAGGGAAATGACTTCCCATCAGCTGTAACATCTTTGACCTCAGAAAGGGTCCCTATTTCCAGGCATCCTGCAGAAGACTTTCCCATTTGCCTGTCTAGATTTATGTTGAATTGGGGGCAGGGTGTTGGAGCTTAAGACAAGTCTCTAAGGGTGCCTGGGTGGTTCAGTCAGTTAAGCATCTAACTCTTGGTTTTGGCTCAGATCATGATCTCATGGTTTCATGAGTTCTAGCCCCACATTGGGCTGTACCTATGGTGTGGAGCCTGCTTGGGATTCTTGGTCTCCCTCTCTCTCTGCCCCTCCACCACTCACACTGTCTCTGTCTCTCTCGAAATAAACAAACTTAAAAAAACCAAAGACAAGTCTCTAAACTAGAATATTTCATTTCTTAAACTGAAAATTCTTTCTCCTTCCCAGTTCCTGGCCTCAGACTTTGATGTCACCACATTATGCTGGCCTGTTTGCCCTGTAATACAGTCTGCCTTGTACTCTTAGGCAATCCACCTGCACCGAGGGATCAACTCCTTCCAGCTGGACCNTTCTTCTCCCCCTTGTTCCTCCGTCCAGCTGGACCTTTTAACACTGGTTCACAAAACTCTCATCAGCCCCTCTGCCCACCTGTGTCTGCTTCCTTGTTCCTCAGAGCAGGCTTCTCAAACTTCAATGTGCAAAAAACACAGGGATCTTCCTTGAATGTGGATGGATTCAGCAGATTCTGACTCACTAGGACTGATTGTAAGATTCTAGATTTCCAACATCTCCCCAGTGATGGCAAGACTGCTGGTCTGTGTGCCACACTTTGAGTAGCAAAGCCTTAGGGTGCTTTGGGCTTCTTTCTGTAATGCAATGAAAAGTCTATCCATTTTCCAGGTTTCATCCCAGGTCAGTCCCCCATCTTAACTATGTAGCCCCTGAAATGGTAAGGTAAAATCAAATTGTCCAGTCTGGTCTCATAGGAAGTAGTTTCTGAGGTTCCTTACCCTGCTTCTTGCATGAGCATGTTGCCCTAGGGATTTCTATTTGTAGCTGCCAGATTCTAGATTGAAAATGCAGAAAAAGAGAATGGACCTGGGATCTCCAAGGCTAGAGTAAAAGTAACCTTAAAAAATAAAAGGGGGGGTACCTGGGTGGCTCAGTCAGTTGAGTGTCCAACTTTAGCTCAGGTCATGTTCTCATAGTCCGTTAGTTCAAGCCCTGTGTCAGGCTGTGTGCTGACAGCTGAGTCTGGAGCCTACTTCAGATTCTGTGTCTCCCTCTCTATATACCCCTCCCCTGCTTGCACTCTGCCTCTCTCTCTCTCTCAAAAATAAAATTAAAAAAAAACATTAAAAATTAAAAAAAAAGAGGATTCTGGGCTTCTGGCTGGCTTACTAAGAGGAGCAAGTGACTCTTAATCTCAGGGTCGTGGGTTCAAGCTCCATGTTGGGTATAGAGTTTACTTAAAAAATATAAGCTTTAGGGGCACTTGGGTGTCTCAGTTGGTTGAGCATCCAACTCTTGATTTCAGCTCAGGTCATGATTCCAGGGTCATGGGATTGAGCCCCAAGCTCTGCACTGAACGTGGAGCCTGCTTAAGATCCCCCCCCATCTCTCCACCCCCTGCCTGTCTCCCCTGCTCAAGTGCTCATGCTCTCTCTCTCTCTCTCTCTGTCTAAAAATAAAATAAAATCTTAAAAAAAAAAAAAGGAAAAGATGGGACCCCATGCTCCTGATAAAATAAGAACACTGTCCTCCAGGATAGAAGATTTTCCTTACCTAACTACACTGTGATCATAGTCTATCTCCTAAACGCTAATCCTGTAGACCTCTTGTTGCTAGGAGACACTTGAGTATTAGGCAAGATGATTGAGATGTCATCCCAAAGGATCTGGACATAGTCATATCATAGTAGCATCAATGACCCATTGAACATGTTCTATCTGATAATTGCCCATCTTTACTATATCTATACTGTTTATTCTTTTCCATTTAAATTTTTTACTATTTTAACAATGTAATAACATGCATATAATTTTAAAAATCAGATGGTACAAAGATGATGAAAAATAATCCATTTTCCCAGAGGTAAGTACCTCCATACTTTTAAATAATATACTTATTCTTAAATGTGTGGGTTTATTTAAGTCATTTATTGAGTTCCTGTCATGAAATTCAGCTCATTCCCATTCATCCTTCCTCTCCCACCTTCCCAATATAGTTATACAAATATTTTACTTATTTCAATAATCAGTGTTATGCCACTATGATGTAGAAAATAAGATTGCAAACTCAGAACTTAATCAGAATATGGTAATTGTTTACAAGAACTCCATTGAAGAAGAAAAGGACAGTCATGTTCATGAGCCAGGATCTGGGGAACCATGTTCCTGGGCTCCATAACATATACAATTTGCAGGCTTTTTTCCTACATGAAGATAACCTAAGACCCCAAGATCCCCTCCAAGCACTGGCTTGTAGTAAGTAGAATTGAAGAGTCCAGCTAGGGAAAAAGAGACTTCTTAGTCCACAAATTGGACCCTGTACTATGTTTAATGAGTTTCAAAAAGACTATGCTAAAGGTATATATCTGAATGAAGTCATAGCATTTGTCCGACAAAACATTTAGGATATATAGAAAGTCACAGTGCTCATCCAGGGCATTTTACTTACATTAAGCACCTGTTTCATAGTAAACTTGGAATGTTTTTTTCTGATTATTGACACCCAGCATTCATTCCTTAATAAGAGTCTAATATCTTTATGAAATAGAATCTAGTCCTAAAGAAAAATTTTAAATGGCTACCAGTCATTGCTCATTTTCTAAATCTGATAGACACTCTCCTAAGTATTACCTTGATAGAGCTTATTATTTAAATTAGGAAACAGATTCAGAGCAATTTGCCAAGTTCATAGAGGCACCAAATGCAGAGAAAGAATTTAAAACCAGGTCCATATGACTTCTCCCAGATTTTACCAGTGAGGTTGTGCTGTTTCAGAGGAATAGGCAGTCTGCTTTTGGTGTCTCCAGCTTCTCCTTCTGTGCCATTTCCCTCTCTTCTACCAAAATGTGCTCAAAAAACAATTATGCAATTAATCACTTCTCAATATATTTTGCCTTTCCAATGAAGTGTTTACATATTAATTTTGATCCTTATAAATAAAATGGATGTCTTCCCCCCATAAAACATATCTAAGGCCCAGTGGACTAGATAAACTTATATTTGTGAGTATTTCTGAAGTCATTCCACCTACGTATCAATCTAATCCCTGAATAGAGTTACATCTCTAAATAGAAATTAGACTCTATTGAAGAAATCTCCCTGTTCTCAGAAGCTCTATTAGAACCTTCCATGCCTTTTCAGATTTAAATATTGTTAACTGCAAATGCATTACACACTATCCTCCTATAATGACAGCATCCATTCACTCAACAAACATTCATTGAACAACTACTAGATATTTGGAGAGTTTTCTAGGCACTACAGGCATGTTGGTGAACCAGACAAGCAAAAGACATGTATCAAGTGAAAAAAAGTGCCATGAAGAAAAATGATACAGAGATAATGGGTAGTGAACAACTCAAGTAGACTGCGGGGACCATTTTATATAGCATGATGTGGGAAAGCTCTTGAATAAGATGTTATTTTAAGTAGAAAGACCTTAAGACAGTGAGGGAGTCTTAAGGACATCTGAAGGATGAATGATGCAGGTAGAGAAAGCAACAGACCCAAGTCGTCCACACAGGAGAATCACCATCATCGAGGTGCAGACGGCTGGAGTGGGATGAGTGAGGTAGAGAGGAGTACGAGCTGATGTCAGAGGTGGGGGCAGTGGATGTTAGGCAGACTTGGGGTTTTATTCCATTTAAAGTTGAAGGCGAGGGGTGACTGGATGGCTCAGTTGGTTAAGTGGCCGACTGCAGCTCAGGTCATGATCTCGTGGTTTGGGGGTTCGAGTGCTGACAGCGCAGAGCCTGGAGCCTGCTTCAGATTCTGTGTCTCACTCCCTCTCTGCACCCTACTTTCTCTCTCCCTCTCAAAAATAAATAAACATAAAAATATCTTTTTAGGGGCACCTGGGTGACTCAGTCAGTTAAGCAACCCACTTCAGCTCAGGTCATGATCTCACGGTTCATGGGTTTGAGCCCCACGTCAGGCTCTGTGCTGACAGCTCACAGCCTGGAGCCTGCTTTGGATTCTGTGTCTTCCTCTCTCTCCGCCCCTCCCCTACTCACATGCTGTCTCTCTCTGTCTCTCAAAAACAAATAAACATTAAAAAAAAATTTTTTTAAGAATTACTATTATTACCATTGACATTTAATATCATTCCTAAAAGTTTTCAAAAAGCAATATGAACTAGAAACAAAGGTACAGATTTAGAGGGTATAGGGTTACCAAAATTCACTTATGATGTGAGTACATAGTATATGTAATTCATTGCAAAGTTACTGAAACTAATGAAAGACTACTAGACAGAAGCAAAGAGCATTTTTTATACCACCAGTGACCATAGAGACAATATACTGAGAAAATAAATCCCCTCACAATATTAACTATCTAGAAACAACACAAAATATCGAAAAATATATAAAATCATAAAGACTTAATGGGATATATAAAATAAAACTTAAGTGAACAGACAAAATATGTTTTTGAATAGGAAGACAATGGAAGATGTTGATTTTTCTTCATACATAGCTTTAACACAATTCCAACAACAGCAAAAAAATCACTGATCATATTTCTGAGCCTTACTGATGATATGTTTGAGAGTTGACCCGGGCCCACCAGAATGTTAACAGTGCTCACAGCTAGGGAATGGAAGAAGTGGAAAAGTAAGGGTCAAGAAGAATACCGATTTTCACGTTTTCCTATTTCTATTTCAATAATGCTTTCATTTCTTACATTATGGTTTAAAAATTAACAAAGATACCTCCCATATCCTGACATGTATTTCAAGGCCACTGGCACAGACATAAACAGAAAAATTGATGAAACGGAATAGATTCTCTAGAAATAGCTTCTTTGTCACATTTTGTATGAGTTCTACATGATAAAGGAGGTCTGACAAATTAATAAAGGAGGGAACCATTATTCTATTAAGCAGTGCTGATACAATTGCTTAGCAGTTCTGAACAAAAAAAAATCTATTTAGTTCCTCACTTCATTCCACACTCCCGTATTAAATTTGAAAAGGCTGAAGAGTTAAATAGTAGAAGGTAACAAATCTGAGTCCTTACCAAAATCTGGAGTGAGGAGAATTTTTTAATTCTAAAAATATGATGAGGGTCACCTGGGTGTCTAAGTCAGTTAAACGTCCAGTTTCAGCTCTGGTCATCATCTCACGGTTCGCAGGTTCGAGTCCCACATCGGGCTCTGTGCTAACAACTCAGAGGTTTAAGTCTTAAGTCTCAGAGGCTTAACAACTCATATTCTGTGTCTCCCTTTCTCTCTGCCCCCCCCACCTCAGAAATAATTAAAAATTTTAAAACTATTTAAATATTATGGGAAAAACCATAAAGTAAAAGATGAATAGATTTGACCACAGTAGGTTTAAAATTTCTCTTAGCACTCTTTTAAAAAATAGCAAAAGTAAGGTATAAAACATATTTAATCATATTATGATCTCTAACTTTCATGTCTGGAACTTTTCTATGTAGCCATGAAATATGCTCTCTAAGAAGACAGAAATAAAGCCAAAGATTATTTGTAAGAAACAAAAGCAACATCACATATATAGTGCAATGATCTGCTCAGAACACACTTAAGGCCAAAACACATACAGGTCTACAGACATTTAAAATGTTCCATTGGGCTATGTTTAAGTTGCAAAGGGGATAAAGAATAGGTAGTCCAGATAAAGGTGAAAAAAACCTTCTCCATGCTAGATCTTTAGTCACCAGGTACATTTGACAAAATTCTGTTGAACCTTGGACATGATTGGAAAGCCCGTGCTTGTTTCCTGTGACTTCATCTGGTCGTGTGGTTAAAAGGTACAGATCATGTGTTATTTGGAGAAACAGCTCTCTTACAAACATGGAAAAGAAATTTTACTTTTCAGCAGTGTCTTAGACTGTTTGGGCTGCTGTAATACTAGCACAGACTAAGTAGCTTATAAATAACAAATTTTTTATAATTCTGGATCAAGTCACTGTCAGATTCAGTGTCTGGTGAGAACCCATTTCCTGGTTCATAGACTGCTGCTTGCTTACTGTGACCTCACAAGTCAGAAAGGGCAAGGGATTTCTCTGGGGCCTCTTTTAAAAAGAGCACAAATGTCATTCAGGAAGCTCCATTCTCATAATCTGGTCATCTCCCAAAGGTCCCACCTCCAAATGTCATCACACTGGGGATTAGGTTTTGATATATGAATTCTGGGGGGACACAAACATTCGGTTAAAAGACATATTCTGTTAAAATCCATATCTAAAATTAGATTAAACTATTATATATTTATTATTGCTATCCTTTTGGATTTGATAGGCTATGGAGATGAACTGTAATCTGAATGACAGCCTCTCATTAAAAGGCATGTTGAGTCTATCCATAAAATTAAAGGCATATGAGTCATCTAAAACTAAAATCATCTAAAACGAAGATTTAATTTTCTTGATTAAAAACAGTTGTACTGGCAAAAGAACCTTTATCTTTCTACTTGTTTTCAACATAACTGCACACTGAGAAAATATTATTTATAATTTAGCATTTTCTAAATAGGGTCCATCTGAAGGCAATGTATGAAAGAAAAGTTCAAAATGCAGTTGAAATTTTTAAATTTGAGGGTATTTGAATATAATGTTGCTGATATAGTTTAAGTTTATTTTTATTTATTTTGAGAGAGAGAGAGAGAGACTGTGAGCAGAGGAGGAACAGAGAGAGAAGGAGAGAGAGAATCCCAAGCATGCTCCACACTGTTAGCGCAGAGCCCAATGTAAGGCTCGAACTCACGAACTGTGAGATCATGACCTAAGCTGAAATCAAGAGTGGAATGTTTAACTGACTGAGCCACCCAGGTGCCCCAATATTGCAGATATTTTTATACAAGGTTTAAATTTGAACTTTTCCTTCAAATAACTTAAATTTCTCAAAAAAATTATATCTAACTACAATTTTGTAGAGCTCACTTGACATTCAGCAGTTTCCCCCCAAAATACTCAAGGACCCCTGAAACTCAGCTGCCAGATCAGATTCCTTGGCCATAAATGAATCCTATCCCAGACCAAGCACAAATTGGACATGTCCTGTTGTCCACTGACATTATGATTTGTATTATACCCCAATAGGTGTCAGACCCCCTTCATCTCGACTGTTTCTCCTAGCCTTGTGCCTATCTGTATCAAGCCTGATCTGATTTTGAATTTTTATAATGTTGTTTTTAGATTTTATCACAAGTTTGCCCTATCATCATTAACAGTGTGTGCACATTGAGATCATCAGGAAACTTACAAAAAAGTAATATGCTCCACCCCATAAACAGAATCACATCAAAATCTCAAAAGAGGGGCCAGGGTATTGATATTCCCAGGTACTTTAGACAGACAACCAATGCTGAAAAATAGCTGCACCAGGCTTATGAGATCTTCTAGAACTGACACTCTTCAAGCTTCCATGTATTAAGCACTGACAGCTCCCTGGGGTGGGTGCTTACATACATGACTTTATTCATTCCACATAACTAAGCCCTTTAAATAAGTATGAATGTCTACATTTTGAAAATATGGAAAGTAAAACTCAGGTAGATTAAGCAATTTTTCTTCAGTTACATATATTTTAGGTTTGGGAGCCAGAATATTATCTTGGTATCTGAAAGGTAGAAGGCACTTAATAAACATTTGTTGATTGATTGAATGATTGAATGAATGAATGAGTGAATGTCTCTAAATACCATGGCTTTTGCACTACAGCATACTGCCTCTCTGGTCCTCATATTCTCAGAGCACCCAGCCTTTCTAAAGCCTAAAACAGGCTCTAAATAATTATTGGGAAAGAAATGAATCAGTCGGTCAATAGACTGGTTAATAGACTAATCAATAATCAATGATCACATGAGTGTGTGATACTTTCCCCTATTCCAACCTTCAATTTGGAAGAAAGCAGAGTGAGGTTTTTTTCTTCCCATGAAATAACCTGGCTGGGAGATGACCCCAATGCTGTTTTACCATTTACTGTGATGTCTTAAAGTCTTGAATTGCCAAAATGTTGAAGTTAGAAATGTGGTTTCCTCCCAGCCATCTGCTTTTCACTTTTCTAAGGTTCCCTAGAACTCTCTCTTGCAAGGCTCTTTCTCCAGGTAGATTTCACCAGCACTTCCCAGCATGGCTACTGCTGCCTTCCAATTTATTGCTTCCTTGCTTCTAATTGGCAATCAGAGGCTAAATATTTCCATGTAGCACAATGGCTATTTGTGGAGAAAGTTAATTCATGGTACCCAGACTGCTGACTCAGGACCCAAGATCCAAAGATCAAGTTCATTTCACTTGGGTATATACTTATATGTGGGATTTCTTCATGTCATAGAGTAGGCATATGCTTAGCTTTTCTAGATACTACTGTACAGTTTTCCAAAGTGGTTGTACTAGTTAATGCTCTCACCAGCAAAAGTATGAGAATTCCATTTGCTTTATACCTTCTCCAACACTTGGTCTTATAAATTTCAATCCTCCTCTCCCCCCCCCACCCCCCGCTGCCCTCTTTCTCTCTGTCTGCCTGTCTGTCTTTTGTTAACTGATTGGAAAACCATTGTTCAGTTTATATGGTCTGGATTTGTTCTCTGGCTCCGGCTACCATTTTCCTATTGACCTGTTGTATCTCAGTCCTGAGATCCTGTTTCCATGCTCTGTACTCTATTCCTTCATGCTGGGACTGGGTCTGCAATCCTCATTTCCCAGACTCCTTTGCCAACCTCCTGCCTATTAGACTATGAAGTTGGGTGTCCGTTCAGCTGTGAAGGACAGCCTCACCTCCAGAACCCAGATGCTTTTAGCACTGCCCAGTATACCACACCCCCATCAGTGATTTGAGTGCCAGCCACAGAGTGCCCCATAGGGGTCTAAG
>NW_027532408.1:398927-743451 GCF_008692635.1 Crocuta crocuta
AGTATTTATATATATGTATTTATATATATTACTTATATGTATGTATGTGTTTATATACATATAAACTATATATGTATATAAAGTCTCTTCTAGCCTTTTACCTTTCTCTAGAAGAATCTTACAATTCCTCTTATCGCAATAGTCTCAGACAGAGATCTCCTTAAGCAGGCACCTGCCCAGGATGAAGGCCCTATATAAAGGACTGAAGTTTTAGAAGAATTTCTATTAGAAGGATTTTAATTCTCTCAAGACAAAACAAAGGAGAAAAAGGGAGACAGAGAGAGCAGATGATTTCAATTTTGAAGGCAACTCATCCACTCAGTCCACTCACTGAGCTTATGTCTACGTTGATCATGACATAGAAGATGTAGATCCACTTTTCTCTGCATTTCCATTATATGATTGTACCACCCTGCGGACTATGACTCTAATGCTCAGAGATGTATATGTTTCATATAACATGACTCCTAAATGAAAACAATGCTTCATCTTGTACTCAACAACAACAACAAAAACCTGACTAGACCTACCTCAGCATAATGAACCCCCACCACTAATCCTTCTGAAGAGATTTGCAAGGATAATGTTGCTTATATTAAATGTTTGTCCTATAGTCTCACCTTAGAACGTAAGTTTCAAGTAAAATGTAGCTTCTCTGTATGGGTCAGTAATAAGTTTAAGTGCCATACAATTAGGTCCTTTGTAGAACCTAATCAAGTACCTTCTTGAAGTTTCCAAATCAATAGAAAAGCTGAAATCTCTCAGAGGAGAATTCTATCATGTTACACATCAGCATGGAATATGGTCCAACAGTTCCGTGAACCAAGGGCATGAGGTATTCTCCTACTTATGTTCCCCTTTTGCTTTCATTTTGGAAACAGGGAGATTTCTCATGTACAGGGAGACCCTAGAATAATCAGAGTCCTGGGGTGGTCACCAGTTATTGGTCTGTTTATTGTTCCCTGCATACCCTTGACCATTCCTCTATTATAATCTATGTAACCTAAGTTTTAAGACGAAGCAAAGGGTAGAGAGATAGTCTGGTCCATAGGACAATGGAGATAAAAACAGACTAGGAGGGACGCTAAGTAGAGTCTCTGAGCAATATGCAAGAACCAGGAAGATGAACAGAAGGTGGGAAAGAAGATGAATCAATGAGAAGAGAAGGGCTGAGTCACATCCTTTGAGACTCATATAAAGGATATGTAAATCAGTGTTTTTCCATAACATCCAAAACCTTCAATTCAATGAACTGGAATTAATATACATGGCTAAAATATTGACCGTGGCCTTATATACTGTAATACAGGGACTTACAAGCAGGCACTCTGATATCCATGTAATATGGTAAGTTATAAGAGAAAAGAATGTAGAGGAAATCTAGAAAGCACAAAGTGGGGGCATGAAATCTATCATCACAGGTAATTTTTAGATTATTTGATTTGTGCTAGGTGTATAGATAGAATTTTATCAAATCCTATTCATTTTCTTGAAGACCAAGCCATCCCCAATCCACACTTCCATCATAAAAAAGTGGAGATTACTTATGGCAGTGATGGGGTGGAAAGAATCAGTGATGGGACAATATTCTTTATCTCTATCTGAATTCCACTTGTAATCTTTCCATCTAGCCCAGAATGAAGACAAAGGCTTCAGTAATACAATTATAAACTGATAAGAGGAAAACATTTGGTTAAACATTCTGTTTTCTTCAGTCAACCCTGACCCAACATGTCCACTGAGAATTATTTTTCAAGTTTAGTGCAGTTTAGTAGAGACTATCACCAGCTGTTACAGCAGGTACTGGAGCAGGAGATAAACTCTGGGATTAGCAAAGAAGAGATTTGTGCCAGAGAAAACCCAGGGAGGAAATATACAACTAATGCAATTCAATTTTCCAAGCCAAGGCATTTCCGCCTTGTTCTGTTTCACACCCTCCACCCCCTCCTCCAGATGACAGCCTTGTAAAGAGTGTGAAAATGAGCCCAGCGCTCTTTCAAGACATCCACATTTCATTAGGCCTAGGACACAGCAACGTCAGTGTAGAGGAAATCGTTCTTTCTCCTGGGTTGGATCTAAACCCTCAGATTTCTACTGGCCTACCCACAGAGACCTCAAAGTTCTCATGTGTCCTCTTCTTTGATATCAGATGCTGCGCTCTCTGGTCACATAAGGTCTCTTCCTACTTTTACCATATTCTCCTCATAATCCAGGTTCTCCAATGCTGAAAAACTGGTCTACCAAAGTACACTTTGAATCAAATGTTTACAATTCCCTTTAGGCTCTCAAATTAAGCTGAAACTTGGAATTCAACGCCCTTGGATTCAGGAAACTGAAATTAACGTAGAATAAGATGCTGACTGTGAACTTAAGGTCAGTCCAAAGGAATCCTAGAAGAAAAGTTTTTCATCTCTACCTTTTAGGAAAGAATGTTGGTAATACTGTTCAAGACACAACAGGAAGGATCAAAAACAGTTGCCTGGGTCATGTAAAAACTCTATTCTAGATGAGAAAACTACTTAAAAACCAGTTTGTTTGATATGCACTATGGGAACCATTATGCATGACTCTGACTGTAGATTCATTATAAATAATAAAAATAAATTTTCCAAATTTTTAATAAAAACTACTCTCCATACCAAGGAAAGATTTTCATGCACACAATCCCACAAGCTTATGTTATTTTTTATGCAATGATGCCCCTGATTCCCCCGGTTTTCTAAGAGGAAGTACCATCCTCTGATATCCCCAGTGCTTATATCCCTGATTTCATCCTTTTCTTCTCTTTCCATCTGCACTCAGCAATCTAGTTATACAGGTTGTCTGTCTCATGGCTTTGCAGGTGTTTTCCTTTCCTCCTCTATCACTGCCAACACCTAAATAAGGCTTCTGTTGGCTCCTCACTGGAGAATGCAAATAATCCTAAACTCAGACCTGAGCAGGCTTCTAGTCTTGTGTCTTTTGTCTGCATGATGTTGGCCCCATCACTATCCTCCCCAAGTTTCCTCATCCTTAAAATGAGATTAATATGTGCTCATGGGGCTAATATACTTGGAACTAAATGTTTACCTTTCCAAGAAATCACACACACAGCATCATTCACTGAATAATATTATGTACACAGAAAACTTTCTTCTGCATATTATTGTTGTGTCATCTTCCTCTTTTGTCTTATTTCTATTATCTTCTCCTCCTAATCCAGGCTGCCCACTGCTCAAAACCTAATATTCCAAAAATACTTTGGTAATCATACTGTTTTTCAGCTCAAGAATTTATAGTGACTCCCAAGTTAAGCCCAAATTATCTCCATGGCATTGAAAACCCTTCAATACAGTAACATGGAATTAGCACAAATAAAACATTGATGGTGGCTTTAAATATAGTGGAATACATGGACATAAAAGCAGGAACCGTAATACTTACGCAATATGGTGAATTATGAGAGAAGAATATAGAGGGAGCCTAGGAAGCCCAAACAGATGCATGGAGTCAAATATCGAGGAACAAAGAAGCATTCTCGGGGCCATGGAACTGTTTTGAAGGATGAGCAGGAATTAACAAAATAAAGACAATAAGGACATTCAACTAGTCACAGTCTATTCAAACTTAGCTCTGGTTCTCAGTATGATAAAATACTCACTGATTATATCCTATGTTCCTAGAATACTATAACTAATGTTCTTTCCTATTTTGATTCCATGGCTTGTTCACTGAAACACAAGAATCACCTCACTACAGTCTTCTCAGGCTAAGTGTTCCCTACCCTAGCCTTTCCTTTACTATGACTGCCATCAGTGCTTGGGGGCAATGTACATTCATGTGGTTTTAGGCTGACCTACAAATGATCAAAGACAAGCTTCCCAGCAGTGTACGTTCATATGTTCTTAGGCTGGCCTGCATATGGTCATAGACTAACTTCTCAGCTGTCTCACATTATTAAGACCAAAGTCTCTTTCATACAGTTTTAAGTTACTGATTTATTAAATGTTTCTTTGACTCAAGTTTTTGAGGTTCTTATGCAAAAGAAAGGAAAGAGGAAGAGGAAAAGTTTTTTTTTTAAGTATATTTATTTATTTTGAGAGAGAGAGAGCACAAATGAGTGGGGAGGGGCAGAGAGAGGGAGAGAGAGAATCCCAAGCAGGCTCTGCACTATCAGCATGGAGTCCAATACAGGGCTCTAACTCATGAACCATGAGATCATGACCTGAGCCAAAAACAAGATTCAGATACTTAACCAACTGAGCCACTCAGGTGCCCCTAGAGGAAAAGATTTTATATAACTTTGAATTTATAATACTGTTACCCATAACAACCAGTTAGCATGCAATGTTTTGGGATTAAAAATTACATTCTAAAGAAGATAACATTAAATTTTAGAAGTCTACGTTCTTCCAAAAGTTGTGTGTGTGTGTGTGTGTGTGTGTGTGTGTGTGTGTGTGTGTGTGTATATATACAGAAAGCCTTGCAGAGACATTTTTGTGATTGGTTAATAAGGCAGAGAACTTTATTCTTGGAATACAGCTAAATGGTTTTACCATTCAGGACAACTCCCACTTGCACCAACTGTCTCTTCTTCCCACCTTACTGTCTAGAGTTACCTTCACTAGCTAAGTGGTAGTCTTATAGTTCTGAACCAGAAAATTGTGAGTCTAAGGAAAGCTACACTTAAAAAAGATCTAGAAAATAACAGAAATCAATCTAAGTATAAAGCAGGGATTATATCGTGGCTCATTTTTCACCCTTGTGTCTAAGGCACTATTGGGCTTGCACTGGCTTCTGTATTGAATGAAGTAATTAAGACAACAGCCCAATTAAAAAAAATTCAATTTCCATTCCTTAGGAAAATCTTTATATCAGAGCTGGACTTAAGAGAACATCCCAAGTTGGTCCGAGGGTTGTGGGTTATCGTTCAGCTGATTAAGAGAACAGCCCACATTTTTCATCTTCACAGGACAACAGGATAAACCTTTGTGCACATATCAGGTACAAACCTTTGTGCACATAGATTCGATCTCAGGAAAGATGGTCCCTCAATCTACTCAGTCCACTGAATCTTGCCCACTGACATATAAAGGTTGTATTTGTGACTTTCTGGAAATAAAAAGGGAAATGAAAGAGCAGCAACTCTGTCTTGTGCTGTCTCCTGCTTCCCACCTTCAAATTTACTTGTTTGATAACATCATGCTTGGAACTACCTTAGCCACCTTTGAACCATGGTCCCTAGAGCCAAGAGAATGCAGGGACACTGGTCTAGACTCCTGACACCAATGAGCTCTCAAACCATCCTTGGTGCTGTTTACATTTGGATGTCATGTGATGTGAGAGACATACAATTCTCTCTTAGCTATGCAATTACACACTGGGGGGGGGGGTCCTTTATTTATTATGCATTGGTCATATGTACTTGTACTTGAAATTATCCTGACTGGTGCAACTTTGCATTATATCACTTATGGTCAAATCTGATTTTTTTGAGAAAATACTTTTTTGCATTGTTATTAGAATTGTTCACATATATGAGCATTGAGTAATATATAGAGTTGTTGAACCATTTATATTGTATACCTGAAACTAATCTAATACTTTATGTTAATGATACTTAAATTTTTAAAATTACAAAAAAGAACTGTTCATAAATATGAATGTGCATATCAAATGTAGGGTCTGATCTAGAAAAAATTGTCCAAATAATGGAGCATTTTTGGATCATCTTTGGCCTGCTAGACTCCTACTCCATGCCCTTACATCAGCCCTCAGAAATCTTATTCCCAGCTACCACGACTCTGATACATACACTCCTAGGGCTTTCATAGACAACAACTTTCTCTGCGAACTTCATGGCAAATGCTAAACTGGTATGCCATAATAATGAAAGCAATAATAGGAACCTATACTGAAATTTACCACATATCAAGCACATACACGTACTATCTCATTTAACTCTCTTGGCCACCATACAAAGTAGGTACGGTTATTAGCCACTTTGGCTGACAAAAAAAAAAAGTGAGGATTAAGAACAATAAAGAACTTTCCTGAAGTCTCACAGTCAGTCCCAGTAGAACAGGGAACAAAATGCAGGTCAGCCTTACACCATGTTCATAATTCTGCCACTACAGAGTATCGCCTCTACCTTAGCTAGAAAGTGGGTCTTTCTGTCAAGGGAATTCTTAGTCTATACCAATTACTCTGTAGATTGAATCAGTGCAAAAAGAGGTACAGGTCTGTCTTCCAGTAATTAAACAACTTGCTTATGTGACTCTATACACTGTGACATTTTCCTTTTTCACTAAGATCTTTCCCAAGTCTTAGAAATAAATCTACAAAGTGAAGTTCAGGGGGATAAATTTATCTATAGCTACATCTATAGATATTTGTGTATATTTCTTATTGGTACTCCATTTTATTCTCTACAGATTGTTGCCTGCTCAGACAAATCCATTTACCACAAAAGAATTTTTTTAATGATGAGGAAATCATTTCATAAATACAGTCAGGCCAGGGATGAGATCAGTCATAGGAACAGTACCACACCATCCTGTATGGTTGACAGAAGCGGGCCTCTCTTTCTCAGTTTCCTGCCAATGAAGGGATGTGATCAATTTACAAGGCTCACACTGTTCACGAGATAAACCAAACCTACCATTCCGGAGAACAGCTTGTCTTGACAGTGAGAACTGAGAAAATTATCTTCTGCCATCTTCCAAAATAGAAATAATGCATCTAAACACNATGTTTACTAGAAATTTGACTTTGTAAATTATTTCACTAGTTTTAGAATAATTCCGATAAGGAATTTCGGAGTACTTTTTGCTTGCAGGGTAAAAATTGAATCAATGATACATTCATATTTGGGGGGCATAAATTCAGGTTAAATTCAGATATTCTGCACTGTGGGGTAGTGGCTTACAGAGGAAAAATCACCACATCAGGTGTTAGGAGAAATCTCTTCTAACAGTGAAACAGATGCCTCAGAGCTCAATTTTAGGTTAAGACAGAGCTAGGTTTAAATTTACTAATACTAGGGGAAGCTGCGTGGCTCAGTCGGTTAAGTGTCAGACGTCAACTCAGGTCATGATCTTGCAGTCCAGTCCATGGGTTCGGTTTGAGCCCCACGTCGGGCTCTGTGCTGACAGTTTGGAGACTGGTGCCTGCTTTAGATTCTGTGTCTCCCTCTCTCTCACTCTCTCTCTCTCTCTCTCTCTGCCCCTCTTCAACTTACAGTCTATTTCTCTCCCAAAAATAAATAAACATTTAAAAAAGTTTAATCTACTAATACAAAATATTTACTAATATTACTAATAATTTACTAATAGTATATTATTTGGATGAATTATTTCATCTTTCTGAGTTTAGTTTCTTCATTTGTTTCTATGTGAATGAATAGATAAGTAAATGACTGGGTGAATAGATTACTATCATACAATCCATGCTAATAAAGTACAATGAAAAAGAGACAGGAAAGAACTATTCATTGTAAACTATATTCCAGGGTATATTTTCAAGGAGTCTTGACAAAACAGAAAATAATAATTTTTATTCTTATCTAAATATAAATTAGGAAAACAATTAGTTGGGGGGAGGGTTTTGTGGCAATGCAAGGAATGCAAATCTAAAGTTATGAAAATAAATTGATGATTTCTAAGGCAATCTACATATCACTAACATAGCCTGTGTAGTTCTCAATCCATCACAGCCTGATGATTAGTGAGGAAGGTTCTGGAATTTCTTCTCCTTGGACAATTTCAACACTGCATTTTGCCTTCAAGTAAACCCAAGAAAACACATTAGTTTTTGTTCAGTTGCTTTCGAAAGTTTGTTTTCTTTTGTTTTTGCTACGTCCCTTCCAAATCTATGATTTTGTAATCATATTAAAAAAGTAATCTATGTCCATAATTTATGTGGTTAGGAAGAGAATGCCAGTGTTTGGTACTATGATTGCTAGTTCATTTTTTAAAGGCATGTAAGACATGGTTTTTGCTGCCCGTGGGGCTAATATGTAGCCCTCTGAATTAAATTTCTTTGTTTCCACCTGAGCATTTTAAAGTGGTTTAATACCTCTGAATTCAATAAAATGTCTACTGTTTTCCAGGGTCTAGCTTTCAAAAGAAGGTAGTACAATTATTTCAATGTGGACAGAGGTGGAAACGATCCCACATCACTTGCAAGTTTAAATTATTTCATCACAACCCTGGAAAATGTGGAGTAACCCACCAGAGTTATCAGAGTTCCAGCAAGAAAGAAGAGGAAATTCCAAAGATAGAGAAGTCAGTTTCCTTTTTAAGATATTTATTACTTTGTACTGCTTTATTTTTGGAACATGATTGGGCCATTCAAGTTTAAAAGGTATTGAATGAGGTATAAAAATAGCAATGAACCACAGAGACTTTCTTAATCTCTTTTTACAGTTGATACGACTATAGAAACATTGACAGACTTTTTTTTTTTAAGTTGATAGACTGAAGTAGTTTATACAACTGGCTACTTTTTAAAAGCAAACCTCAAAGGATATAATTCTTTCCATAAAGACAAGAAAATGTGTAGGAAATGTGTGTGTGTGTGTGTGAGAGAGAGAGAGAGAGAGGTTGAGAGAGAGAGAGAGAACGCACACACAGAGCACATATATGCATGTTCTGGGGAGATCATCCCTTCCCATTCTCCCCCTTTCTGAAATCTTAACAATCAGGAAGAAATGCAAGGTAGGACAACAGAAGAAACTAGCTTAGAGATATTTTTAAGACAGTCTTTAAAACCTACAAGTAAATCCCAATCCACTAACTAGAACCTCTCTCCGAGGACTTCTCTAGTAATGAGCAGCTTTTTTGGTTTAGCTGAACACTTGCTGACCTATTCAGTTATTCTTCTGATGCCTTTTAGGGATAGCTGAGGAACTATTTCCAAGTTTGTGGTGATTCATTAAAAGGGATTAGAAGAGGGGCACCTGGGTGGCTTAGTTGGTTAAGCGTCCGACTTTCGCTTAGGTCATGATCTCACGGTTCGTGGGTTCGAGCCCCGCATCGGGCTCTGTGCTGACTGCCAGCTCAGAGTCTGGAGCCTATTTCAGAATCTGTATCTCCCTCTCTCTCTGACCCTCCCCTGCTCACGCTATCTCTCTCGTTCTCCTAGAAATAAATAAAAATATTAAAAAAAAATAAAAGGGATTAGAAGAGCATTTATCACACGCTTATTTCTTCAGTTTGCCCCCAAATTATTCTCAGACATGTTTTATATAAGGCAAGAAAATATCCCTTAAAGAGGCAAAGCAATGTAGTTAAAATAGGCTAAATAAAAAGAAAGTTTTGAAATAGTATGAACGTTACAATTCCTATTTTACATTGTTCATATTCCTATACAGAGAGAGAGAAAGAGACAGAGACAGAGAAAGAGAGAAAAAGCCTGGCAAAAAGCCCAACATGGTTCCTAAAAATTTGTTCCATGGAAAACCAATTCTTTAGGATGCTAAATGATGCTTTTTTTTCTTTCTTAAAAGGTTGTTGAGATTATGAAATGTTCACATTTTTAAAAAAGTTAAACAAGTCTCTGTTTTTAATTCTTTTCATTTTTTTTATGGTTTATTATTTTTGAGACAGAGAGTATGAGTAGGGGAGGGACAGAGAGAGAAGGAGACACAGAATCTGAAACAGGCTCCAGGCTCTGAGCTGTCATCACAGAGCCCAATGCGGGGCTTGAACTCACAGACCTGGAGATCATGACCTGGGCTGAAGTCGGATGCTCAGCCAACTAAGCCACACAGGCACCCCTCTTTTTTTTAATTCTTTAAAAATGTTTTATTATTTATTTTTGACAGAGAGAAACAGAGTGTGAGCAGGAGGGGGTCTGAGAAAGAGGTAGATACAGAATCCAAAGGCAGGCTCTAGGCTCTGGGTTGTCAGCACAGTGGGGCTTGAACTCATGAACTATGAGATCATGACCTGAACCAAAGTTAGACACTTAACTGACTCAGCCAACCAGGTGCCCCTAAAAAGTTAAACAGGTTTCTTTACTGCAGAGTGATCACAGTCTGTAATGTGATTGTGAAACTCCCATAATAAAATATGTGGTTGTAGAAGGGAAACTCCAGTTTCCATTAAGAAAAGAATTTTCTAGATTACAACTTAAGGTATGACACCAAGCTTCCACTCTAGGGGGAAACATACTCTCATTTTTTTTTTTCCTGGATTGCTCCTTACTTCCTGAAGCTGGGGTATAGTTTCGGAATTTCCGGCAGTGGTAAGGCATGTGTGTAGGAAAAGGGGTATGGGCTGTGCTGGTGAATGAGGCAAACCCAGCCCTATGCCCCAACTCCAGGTCACTAATACACATTAGATGATCCTGAATGATGAATCACTGCCTTCTTTTACTCCTCGTGGAATGCTTGCAAGGCCCAGCTGATGCTCAGGAATATTTCATAAAGCTACCCAAGGTCCCTTCTGCCTAGCTCTGCCAAGGGTGATGTCTTAAGTCTTCCTACTCCCTTTCCTTTTCTTCTGCTGAACTTGGGTAAATACCTTTCTTACCTGGGCTGGAGGCAGAGAGGCGGGAATAAGAAGAGCAGAACCTGTACTCTCGGGGGAATCCTGCAATCTGACTAGCTCATGAGAGCCCCCTGGCAAATATTTGGGAATTCTGCAGGCACAAGGAATTGATGTTGGTAGCTCAATATTGGCCATGATGGAAGTATTTATACCATGAGAATCTACAAAAGCCACAAGTCAGGACTTTCTGCCACTCCTTTTATAGAGAGCTTGTTGTTAAATATTTGTCTTCACTTCAATGTACTCTTCTTTCTTCTGCCCCCTTTCAACTTCTGGCCAAACATTTAAAAGATGTGTCAACTATTGCTATTTTTGGTCCGACCTCCTCCTCCATCTTACCACCACCAAGTCAGTGAACTACAAATTTGGCTGTTGTTTAAATCGGCGGAAGAAGCAGGGGAAGGAGGAAAGATAGGAGAACAATAAATATAAGTTAATCCTTCCAGCTACATGGCAATTCTCCAGCTACATGGCAATTGCTAAATGTATTTGATCGAGGAGCCTAATTTTCTCAGAAAATGCTGACATACTTTAGTAACTGGGGAGAAGGGAGTCTTAATTTAGAAAAAAGGTTTAAAATTGTACATGTGTACAGATTCCTCAAAATTAAAAAAAATAGTTAATATGTCAATTCAATTGGTGAAAAAAATTAACATTGTACTTAATTGGTACATCTCAACACAGTGGGGTGTTAATATTTATATTAATATTCATTCAACAAACATTAAGTTGTTACTATATTCTAGTATATGCTGAGAGTACAACAATGAACAAAACTGATAAAAAGAGATGTTCCTAAGGAGATGTTCTTTCTTTGAGACTGAAAAGTTTCAATTCCCATTCTCCTTTCCTCTTCCCCATACTCTCCTTATAAGTGGGGGGAAGGAGGGGATTGGGATAGGGAGGTACATATAAGCTTTCTAGCCAATCATGTATCTTGCACAGTGCTCATTTCATCAAAGAAAAGTAATATTCCCAATCCTAACAAACCTGCCAACGTCAAAAAGATGAGGATGAATCTTCAATGCAGAACACTGTATGAAAGAAGCCAGTTGGGATGGAGGATAGGGGCAAGAAGGATTGGGGCAAGAAATACAAAGATGAGCTTGCTTGGAGTGCCAGCAAATAAAGAAGTGCTAAGAAAAAAAATGAAAATAAGAAACTTCAACGTATATTGATGGGGATATGTTAAAGGAAAGCAACAAAATATATGGTTTTTGAATGATAAGCCAAACTATAAAATAATATCTATGAGTCTGTACTAATATAAATAAATGATTGAACAAATAAGTGGGGGAGAAGAGACAAATTTCCCATGCAGAAGACCCTGTAACTTCAAGGAGGTGGAGCGTAATACCCAATCCTTCAGTGTGGCCTCCACATAGTGACTTCCTTCCAAAGAGTACAGTATAGACAGAGAGGAAGGAGCCAGGGGAAGTACAGTGTGCAGTATTAACATACAATGGACTTTACAAGAAAGTTACTACAACGAAAATCACAGGGAAACTGTACCTTCTGGTTGGAAACTTTACTAAAACTTGTTCAACATTTCAGAAAATTACTTCCTCAATGGAGCACCATTCATCATTTTGAAACACTAATATCACATACCTTCAGTTTGAATTTATAGCTGTGATATTCATATGGATATGAACATATTTTTCAGCCCATACTTTATAAAATCAAATATAATTTTCTAACTTCAATAATATTTCGTTGAACACTGAAACAGTTTTATAGTTTGAACCACAAAGAAGCATTTAGTAATATGTCTACTTTACCAACATGTTTTTCTAATGAAGAAATGGATCAATCAAGGTTAAATAAACTGTTTTTAAAGGTCTTATAGAATGGATCAAGAAGATGTGGCTTATATATACAATGGAATACTACATGGCAATGAGAAAGAATGAAATCTGGCCATTTGTAGCAATGTGAATGGAACCCAAGGGTATTATGCTAGGTAAAATAAGTCAGACAGAGAAAGACAGATACCATATGTTTTCACTCATATGTAGATCAGGTGAAACTTAACAGAAGACCATGGAGGAGGGGAAGGGGAAAGATGGTTATGGAGAGGGAGGGATGCAAACCATAAGAGACTCTTCCATACTGAGAACAAACTGAGGATTGAGGGTGTGTGGGGGAGAGGGGGAAATGGGTGATCAGCATTGAGGAGGGCACTTGTTGGGATGAGCACTGGGTGTTATATGGAAACCAACTTGACAATAAACTATATAAAAAAAGTCTTATAAGAAAAATAAAGACCTTACTTCTAGAATAACACAATCACAAAGTGTAGTAAGCCATAAAATGTTAAAGAAAAATAATCTTAACAACTGTACAAGAGGTTATCATTTAACAAAAAGAATACAAATGAAAGCCTTTCTTCTATTTTGTTCAGCAATAATATTGTTGTGAGAAGGCTCGGTAAGATAAGAAAGATGTCAAGAATCAGCTGTGTAATGAAGAGCAATTGGGTGAATTTGATTTTCAAAAGCATAAAGTAAGATGAATTTTTATTGCTTGCATATATAAGCATCATATGAAATAAAAAGGCATAGGGAAAATGTCATTTTCCCAATGAAAGACTAACTAGAAAGGGGTCGTTGATATTAAAACACTTAAAATTATTGTATGGAAGAAATTCCCTTTTTCCAATTTTATTACTGTGTATAAAGATGCATGACTATGGCTGGTTGGCAATGTATATTTTAATCTTTACAGAAAGTAGCCCCAAGTATTTTATTTAATTATGTATCCATTAACAAAGCTCAGTGGGCAAGAATCTTTGTGAAAGTCTTCACAAATGAAAGGATATTGTTAGAAGTGTTACCAAACTAAGAGTAATGCTTTAATGGAGAATTATTTTATAAACTAATAAAGCATTTTTGGTAACAAAGGAGAGTTTTAATATTATTAACCTACTCATGGAAGTAAAATGGCTTTACACAGAAAACTGTTTAATAAAATTTCTTCCTTACTAGATATGACCATAAATTTTTTTTAGTTCCAAGGATCAGAAATTAAACACTAAACATCATATTATTAAATGACATGGTATATTTTTTACATATATTTGAGAAGGTCAATTGAGGTGCTTAAGCTGCAAGATGATCATAAGTATTAAAGTAAAAGGATGGAATGCCTGGATGGTGCAGTCTGGTTAAGCGTCAGACTCTTGACCTTGGCTCAGGTCATGATCTCACCATTCATGAATTCAAGCCACATATGGGGCTCAGCGCTTATGGTATGGAGTCTACTTGGGATTCTGTCTCTCCTCTCTCACCCTCTCCAGCTTATACTCTCTCCCTCTCTCTCAAAAATAAATAAATAAACTTTAAAAATTTTAATTAGGGTCTCCTGGGTGGCTCATTTGGTTGAGTGCCCGACTTCCACTCATGTCATGATCTCACAGTCTATGAGTTTGAGCCCTGCATCAGGCTCTGTGCTGACAGCTCAGAGCCTGGAGCCTGCTTCAGATTCTGTGTCTCCCTCACTCTCTGCCCCTCCCCTGCTCACGCTCTGTCTCTCTCAAAAATAAATTAAAAAAAATTTTTTTTAATTTTAATTAATGTGAAAGGATTATCATGATATCCGAACATACTGAAAAATAATCTTGATCACTGATGATTTTCAGTTGTTACTCCACAACAGTTGAAGAAAAACAGGCTTAAAGAAACTGAACTGGAATTATGACTCTTATTTGGATACTATCTTTAAAGAGTAATGATTAGATTTAAAGATCTCTGTGAAGTCATGATCCCTTATTGAGTTATAAATTATATGAAAAGGATTTGGAACAACTTAGCCAACTTTTATGTACATCTTTTGTTTTGGAAAGATTTTAGCATTGCATACTTCATATTTAGTGTAGCTACTTCAAAGACAATGCAACCATTTACAAATACATAACATGGCATATTGCTGAAAACATTTTAAAATGCAGAGATCTCCTATGATTTTATTAATAAAGATTATTTTAGAAACACTTCACTTTATTATAATACTGTATATTCTGAAGTTTTATAAAGCAACACTATTATGTTGTAAAAATTCTATATTGAAACTATTAAATTTGGGGCTGGGTGCTTTTTTTTTTTATATTACTCTAAAGAATTATTACACAAATTATCTATGGTTACTTTTATTACTATGTTTTTTAAAGAATTATTACACAAATTATCTATCGTTACTTTTATTACTATATTTTTTAACCCAATCTCTATGCACCATCACCATTTAAAGGATTTCACATCTGAGATCTTTTCTGAAGACTAGAGACGGACTATCTAAAAAATCTGGGAACTGCATTTGACTGCAGACCCTGATCCCTTATAAACCAGCCTTGGTAATCTATGTCCACTCCCTGTATTTCAACCCAACCCCCTACTCATAGACACTTCTCAGTGCCCACCCTGGGTGTAAGAAAACAGTCTGAAAGAGGAGAATGGTGAACCAAAGAGGGAAGGGCAGTCAAGTTCTCTGACAGTATTTAGGGCTAGTTTGAGGTCAGTGCAATAAAATGAAGCTGACGCTAGTTCTCATGATTATGTGCTTTTTCCCACCCACAGTCAGCTCCTTGGGTCCAGGTAGAGTCAGGGGAGAGTTGGATTTAGCCAGAGTTTGGATTTGGCTAAAGTATAGAACCTTGCAATAGTGGGTCAAGGGAACTGAATCTCTGCATAAAAGATTACAGCTAATGTAATGACTATAATCATTGCTTACCAATTATGACCTCAGTGTCCTTGCATCTGCTTGTGCCCTACAATCAACATCAGTCTGAGGATTTGTGTCTATGCCCCCAAAACAGAAGTCGTCTTCCCTTTTTCAAAATTAAATATCCCTTTTCACAGGAAGGAAAGGAGGAAAGCAGTGTTAATGTTAGCAGTGAGCACTGACTTGTTTGTACTACGTATAAAACCTACATAAATAAACCTTTACAAATAAATCCCGCATTTTCACATAAAAAATAAGAATTTTACTGTGAAGGACTTCATTAGATAAGAGTTGAGCCACATAAAGCAATAACCCCATTAGTCAAGGTGACTTGACTATTCAGCAAGCTTCTTGTCAGAGAAAGGCAAGGAGTCAGGGCTTGAAGTCAATGGAAATCCCAGTCCCATTCCTTATTTCAAAACACACAGATTTATTTTACTTTCAAAGAAAATAAACCAGTCGAATAAAGAGTTCAAGTAAGCAATGCCACCTTTTATGTTTGAGGACAATGCTGCTGTAAAGTATTTAGTTTAAGGTCATCCCAATGGTTAGATCATTGCCAATGCAAGTCCCATCTGCCCGTCATTGGAGTTTCCAGTAATAAGACATAGCATTTGCTCTATAAGGAGGCACCTATTGGTTTAGCTCCTCAAAAACAGCACTAGTCAATCCAATGGCAAAATAAGCACAGAATGAAAAAACACTTTAATCCATCAAATGGGTTGGAGAGTTCAATTTTTTACTTAAAAGTAATTTGAGTTTTCAGAGTTAAAGCTACTAATACATGATAAAACAAGAAAAAATATTTTAAAAACTGAAGGCACCTATGATCTGTCTGTCTTTTCACAATTGAAAGAGACATAGCTCTGTATGTTAGCTAACTTGACAATAAATTATATTTAAAAAAGAAAGCTCAAGGGAAAGAAATCAACAAGGACAGGATAAAAGGAAGTTTTACAGCTTGACTCAGAATTTCGACAGAGAGATGGACACTTGCCAGAAACAAAAACTTACCCTAGGAAAAAAGTGAAATTATTTCAGAACAAAATACTCAGGTGGCACCTAAAAGTGATTATTAGATCAACTGTTTAAAAGTGAACTTACTAGTTACTTCAGTCAAATGCCTAATCACACACTTTGACTTTTTTCCTTTGGACTGTGATGTGTGGCATAAAGGGGAAAAAAGAAAATTACAGCCAGCATCTAAATACAGTACCACAGATGGACAGCTCTTTTGTTGGGAGATTCATAGGCCTTTTTAATTATGCAAAGTATGCCAAAAAGCCTATAAAAGTGCATGAGAGAAAAAGAGTTAAATGTCTCTGAATATTAAAGTGTTATGATGTATGCAATTTACTTCAAAATACTTCAGCACAGGGAGTGTGATACCATGATGAGCTAAAATACAACCCTGGTGCATTCAGAGGTTCTGAATACTCTAAAATGAGTATTTTACACTGAAATGATAGAATAGGGGTGAAAGGCAGCTGGAATTTTATCAAAAAGTCCCCACACTTCAGAGATAACTGCTATCAGCACTTTGGTGACATTCTCTAATTAACACCATTTTGTTAAATAGCGTTAATTGTGGAATCTATAATTAGCAGCATAAATGAAGTTAGAAATAGACCCTTGCCAGTGAAAATGTGTGCATTGACTAAAATACTTTAGAACCTGGACTGGCAAAGTGTGACCCACAGGCCAAATGCAGCTCACCTTGGGTTTTAGTATGACTTGTGAGCTAGGAGTAGTTTTTACTGTTTTAAATTATTGAAAAAAATTGTTTTCAAGAATATTTCGTGACATGTGGCAATTATATAAAATTAGATACCAGTGCCTATAAATAGTCTTATTAGAACATAGCCATAATCCTTTGTTTAGAGGTGTCATTTTAGGGCACCTGATGGCTCAGTCAGTTAAGCATCTGACTTTGGCTCAGGTCATGATCTCACGGTTTCAAGTTCAAGACCCACGTCAGGCTCACTGCTGTCAGCATGAGTCCACTTTGGCTCCTCTGTCCCCCTGTCTCTCTGCTCCCTCCCCACTCATGCTCATTCTCATTTTCTCTCTCTCTCTCTCTCTCTCTCTCTCAAAAAAAGAAATAAAACATTGTATGTGTCATATGGCAAGGATCAGCAAACGCTTTCCGCAAAGGGTAAGATAGTAGGTAGTTTAGGCTTTAGAGGGCACACTATCTCTTTCACAACTACCCAACTCTGCCCTTGTAGCATAAAGGCAAATCTAGGCAACACAACACAAAAATGAAAGAGTGTAATTGTTTTCCAATATAACTGTATTTACAAAAGCAGGTGGTGGGAAGAATTTGTCCTATGGACCAGTTTACCGACTCCTGGCCCATGGCTGCTTCTGCAATACAATGGCATGCTATAGTAGACCATATGGCCTGCAACAGAGACCATATGGCCTGCAAAGCCTAAAATTTTCTATCTGGGCCTTTACAGAAAATGTATGTCAACTGTACTGTAAAACATAAGGGAGATCAGGGACCTTGTCTTTCTTGCCAAAACAGTATTCCCAGAATTTAGAATAGTCCCTAGTACATAGTAGGCAGTTACTAATAACAAATAGTTATTTGTTCAGTGAATGCATAAATAAATGGATGAGCAAATACACATGAACTTGATGTGTATGAAAACCCACAATCCAATCATGCATCCTATCCCTTTCTGGAACAGCTTTGCTTGCTGTCGTATGGTGAAGTTGATATCTGTCCCCCTATAACTTCCATCCAAGATCCCAATTATATGCTCCTTTGTGATTTACAAAAACTAATCTGTCTTCTACTTGCAACTTTTTCAAATATTTACACATGATTTTCATGTTCCCTGAACTGTCTCTTTAGACTGGATCATCTAAAGAATATCTTTCATGCTCCATCCCACAATGTGATTTTTTTTTATTTCCTTAGAAGATCAAGGGCCCCTAGTGAAGATTCAAAATCCATAAATCCCTTATTTATTTTCAAAAGCCAAACCATGAGATTAGGAACGAAAGGTCAGTGCAGCCAGAATCTGCTAATGTGCTATTTTGTCATTGAAATGTGTGTGGCAACACAGAACCTTAGTCTTCTTTAAATGTCCAATAAATGAAATGATTTGCCAAACTACAAAAAGTATTCTCATTTCATGAAGAGTTTACTACACACACATTAGAGTTCTACTCAACTCAGTTTTATTATTTTTATCCCACCTAAAGCTATCTACAAATCTCTCTAAACTTTAGACAAATATAAAGGTATTTTTTAATAAGTGATTTAATTAAGTAAATTGGTTTCTTTGACAAGTTATGCTCACTTCATAAGTGACAACTAGCAATTTTTGGTTACCCTTAATTTTCTCATTGGCTTTTGTATAAGGATCACTTCCAGGAAGCGTTATGCAAACCTGTGGTTGCTTTGATTTTAATTCCAGTCTTTAGAAACATTCAGCCTATTTTTAGCTGCATTCCAGATCCTATAGCTATATCCAGTGGCTTACTTCCTCATTTATATCATTCTCCTAATCTTCTCTCCCCTGAGGTTCTTCTATGACTGAGGACAATTTTAAGCTAGTATGCTCTGTCCTACTACAGTGAACTGAAACAGAAAATAGCATTTCTAACATAATGAGACACTCTAATATAATTTTGCTGTTAATGTATCTTTTACAGCAGATGAGCCATTATGCAATATAATTCACCAAGACCTTGAAAAATCCAAATATTACTCTCTCACCTAAAGAGCTAGATGAAATTGCAGATGTTTGACTCTAATGGAATCTAATGGACTCCAACTATAGTCCCTGGGCCCCTAGTGAATATAGATTCTCATACAGGACAGAATGCTCTAGTGCTTTGCAGAGTCTCTTCCTGTACTGGGAGACAAGCAAGAAGATGGAGGAAGTTTACTCCAAATGATTTTAACCTTGGAAACTCACTAAGAAGAGCCAAACTAAAAAACAGGGGCTAGAAATCATGTTCCCATTTCCCTCATGTAGAAACACTTTCCCAAAACCCTGGAAAAACAGATTGTAACTTAAGGGTTCAAAAATAATTAAGCCCACTAGTGAGAACGGTGTGGTAGAAAGAATGCAGACATTCCAAGAAACACCTGAAGCTGAAGCTTCCCTCTGCAACTTGCTAGGTCTGGGGTCTCGGGAAAGCTTCTACATTACTCTGGGTTTCAGCTGCTTCATCTGACATGGGGCCGCCTACCCTGCAGGGTTATTGTGAAGATGAAGTGATGGGAACATGTAAGACATCTGATTCACCCAAGACAGGAGCCCAACAAATGTCAGTTCCTTTTGCTGCCAACAAATGTGGAATGGCCCCCTTCTCTGGGTTCTATAGAACACAAAAATAAAGAATAGGGAGGAGTTTCCTAAGAGTTAGGGTTTCACATGCTAACATCCTGACCCAACCAGTACACATTGTTCAAAGGGCTGCATTTGATAAACATCCAAGTTTTAAATATGTGACTATTAGTTCCTTCTTGGTGTTGCAAACAGTGCTTTCTGTTGGTTTGTGAAGTAGAGTTGAAAACATGTATCCGTTATGTTGATCATTTGTTTTTGATCACTTAAATGAAGACAGTACTGCTTATAGTAATGATTCTTTTTTTTTTAATGTTGTATTTATTTCTAGGAGAGAGAGAGAGAGAGAGACAGCGTGAGCAGGGGAGGGTCGGAGAGAGAGGGAGTTACAGACTGAAACAGGCTCCAGGCTCTGAGCTGGCCATCAGCACAGAGCCCGACGTGGGGCTCGAACCCGCGAACCGAGAGATCATGACCTAAGCGAAAGTCGGGCGCTTAACCGACTAAGCCACCCAGGCGCCCCTTATAGTAATGATTCTTAAGCCTGGGAGTGGGGGGAATTTTACCTCCCAGGAGATATTTGGTAATTCCAGGAACATTTTGTTATCATAACTGGGAATGTGGGAGGGGGTGACTGGAATCTAGTGGGGAGAAGCTGGGGATGCTGCTAAACACACTACAGTGTACAGGACAGCCCTTCTTCTCTTCCCCCCACCACAAAGACTTACCCAAACCCAAACACTACTATAAATTGACTGCTATTTTCACCTACTTTTAGATTTTTCTGATTCTGGGTCAATGTAATTTTTAAAATGGGACTATATTTGTTATTTGTTATTTTCTTCTGTATACTTTCTCCATCCCTCACATACATTATACACAATAAATTTCATAACAAGAAACCTAATACATGGAAAACCAAGATGCTGACAAGAAAAGTCTATAAAGGCTCAATTAGTGTGGAAGATGGCAGGATCATTATTCTACAGCTCCTGGTCGTTCCAGGACCATTTGTCATTTTTCAATTTGTTTACATGGTTAACTCACATGTGGCTCTCTACCTGGTCTTTAAAAAAAAAATCCTAATTTCCCTAATGGCCAATTCTAGGTTTGTAATGATCTCTATAGATTATTTATTCAAGTGCATTGCTATAAAGTTCTCTGTGATCCAGTAGTATGGGCAACACCTGGGCACCTGTTAGAAATGCAGCAGCTACATTTTAACAAGATCACCAGGGATGCACATTTAAGTCAGAGGAGCACTGTTCTAGTGAGTTGACTGCTATTTTCAGTCAACTGAAAGGGATTTTGATGCACTCATGCTAATAATAGTAATAGCTCAACGCTGCAGCAGCTCTCTAAGAGTGACTTCCAGAATGTAGCTCCTAGACCAGCAGCATTAGCATCCCCTGGGAGCTTGTTAGAAATGTGTATTTTCAGACCTATCTCAGGCATACTGAATCAGAAACCCTGGGTGGGGGGACACAGCAACCTGTGTTTTATAAAGCCCTTCAAGGGGTGCCTGGGTGGCTTAGTCAATTGGGCATCTGACTTCAGCTCAGGTCATATCGTGCTTCATGGGTTCCAGCCCTGTGTCGGGCTCTGTGCTGATAGTTCAGTGCTTCAGATTCTGTGTCTCCCTTTCTCTCTGCCCTCTTCCACTCATGCTCGCTTGAGCACACACAAGTGTTCTCTCAAACAAACAAACAAACAAACAAACATAAAATAAATAAATAAAGTCCTTCAAGTGTTTGTTAGATATAGTATAGTTAGGTTGGTGCATCACAAGAGGAGAAAAGGACAAGGCATGGAAGAAGTTTACTATACTCACAGGTCCCATGGAGCGTCACAGGGGAAAACACCAGGTGGTCAGGAGGTAGAAGACAAAAGTGAGCAGAAAGGTTAAGGCACAGCATTTATTGGAGTTTCCAGGGAAAGGCCAGACAGGATAGGACAGTATAGGATTGGCTAGTTGAATAATTCTGGTGGGCTTTGGGCTATAGGGTTGCTTCCCCAGTTGTCTGGTACCTGGCCCTTGGATAACAGTGCAAGAGAAAATTGTCTCAGTATGTAAGAGTCAGATAAGGAGATAGTTGGAGGCATAAACTCAGAATTGGTTGTTTTGCATATGAAAGGCATACTCCTAGCCAAGTTATCATCACTAGATATTAGCAAGTCCTGGGAAGGGCAGACTGTCCCAATCAGAAAGGTCGTTTTTTATTTAAAAAAATTTTTGAATCTTTATTTACTTTTTAGAGACAGACAGAGCACAAGTTTGGGAGGGGCATAGAGAGAGGGAGATACAGAATCTGAAGCAGGCTCCAGGCTCTGAGCTGTCAGCACAGAGCCCAATGCGGAGCTCAAACGCACAAACCGTGAGATCATAACCTGAGTTAAAGTCAGTCGCCTAACCAACTGAGCCACCCAAGGACCCCTAGAAAGGTTTTTAAGATGTCTAAACATCATAATACTGAAAACTGAAAATACATATATTTACAATACCTTCTCTCTATATATCTATATAATTTATTGTCAAGTTAACTAACATACAGAATATACAATGTGCTCTTGGCTTTGAGAGTAGATTCCCATGATTCATCACTTACATACAACACTCAGTGCTCATCCCAAAAGCCATCCTCAATGCCTATCACCCATTTTCACCTCCCCCCATCCTCAGTTTGTTCTCTGTATTTAAGAGACTCTTACAGTTTGACTCCCCCTCAGTTTGTAACAATTTTTTCCTTCCCTTCACCCAATGGTCTCCTGTTAAGTTTCTCAAATTTCACATATGAGTGAGAACATATATCAGTCTTTCTCTGACTGACTTATTTCACTTAGCATAATACCCTCCAGTTCCATCCACATTGCTGCAAATGGCAAGATTTCATTCTTTCTCATTGCTGAGTACTACTCCATTGTATATATAGACCACATCTTTATCCATTCATCAGTTGGTGGACATTTGGGCCATTTCCATAATTCGGCTATTGTTGATAGCACTGCTATAAACACTGGGGCACATGTACCCCTATGCATCAGCACTCCTGTATTCTTTGGAGAAATTCCTAGTAGTGCTATTGCTGGGTCATAGGGTAATTATATTTTTAATTTTTTGAGGAACCGCCCACTGTTTTCACAGTGACTGCACCAGTTTGCATTCCCACCAGCAGTGCAAGAGGGTTGAGCTTCCTCCACATCCTCACCAAAATCTGTTGTTTCCTGTGTTAATTTTAGCCACTCTGACCAGTGTGACGTGGCATCACAATGTGGTTTTGATTTGTATTTCCCTGATGGCAAACAATGTTGAGAACATTTTCGCATCCTGTTAGCCATCTGGATGTCTCCTTTGGAAAAGTGTCTATTCATGTCTTTTGCCCATTTCTCCACTGGATTTCTTGTTTTTCAGGTGTTGAGTTTGGTAAGTTCTTCATAGATTTTGGGTATTAACCTTTATTGGATATGTTATTTGCAAATATACCTTCTGATGCATGCTAAAGTTTAAAATCCATTCCTCTGAGGCAGAAATAATCAACCCTAGATTCTGGGGAGCTGTGTGCAAATTTCAACACTTGTGCCCTACAATCACATTGCCAGATGACTCTAATGTGTCATCAAGGTCTATAACTGAGAGTCTGAAGAAAGATAATGTATGTAAAGTATTACAGATCTAATCTAGTGTTTCTCAATCCTAACTGATGGGGGTGTAGGGTATATCAATCTCCTCTCCCTTAACTTGCCTGGAAAGGTTTTAAGAGATTATATATATATTTAATGATTCTAGTGCACAGACAAGATAAAAAAGCACTGGTTTATATTTATCTATCTATCTATCTATCTATCTATTTATTTATTTTGAGAGAGAGAGAGAGAGAGAGAGAGCACTCAAGCAAGGGAGGGGCAGAAGAAGAGAGAGAATCTTAAGCAGGCTCCGCACTCAGCACAGAGCCCGATGCTGGACTCGATCCCATGACCCTAGGACCACGACCTGAGGAGAAATCAAGAGCAGAACACTCATCCAACTGAGCCACCCAGGTGCCCCCAACCCTCATTTTATAAACCAGAAGTATTTGAGTTAGAAATAAAGTGTTTTATTTAAATTTAAAAAACCTCAAGAGTGTATCAGGATTAGAATTCCCAACTCCTAATTCCTAACCCAATTCCCTTTTCCCACATACACATCTCCATTGTCCTCTGTGTGCCCGTAGCTTGGTGTTAGCCTTCAAATCAATTTCATTTCCCAATTTCTTAAGATCACTAAGAAATTTGACATTTATCCTTCAAGGGCCAAGTCATTTTGATCAAGAAATATTTAGGGTAAAAAGATATAACACATGCCCTTTTCAAGAATAAAAATGATATTTGGCATAATTCGTTTTCCAAAATCTTTCCCATTCCACATATTTTTCTCCATAGTGACTTTGTCACGCCCAGGGAAAAGATGGCATCTAATTACCCTCTTCTGGAATCTAGGCTGGACTTTGATACTTGTTTGACCAATAGAAGTATAGTGGAAGTAACACTTTTTTTTTTTTAATGTTTTTTATTTATTTCTGAGAGAGAGAGAGACAGCATGAGCAGGGGAAGGCCAGAGAGAGAGGGAGACACAGAATCAGAAGCAGCCTCCAGGCTCTGAGCTAGCTGACAGCACAGAGCCCAACGCGGAACTCGAACCCACTAACCATGAGATCGTGATCTGGGCCGAAGTTGGAGGCTTAACTGACTGAGCCACCCAGGCACCCCTGGAAGTAACATTCTTGAACTTCCAAGGCTAGTTCATAAAAAAAAACCTTGGAGATTCTGCCTAGGCTCATGAAATGCTCTAAGACACTTCCCTCTTAAATCTCAGCCACCATGCAGGAAGAAGCCCAGACTATACAGAGAGGTTACATGTAGGCACTCTGGTTCACAGCCTCAGCTGAGCTCCCAGCTAACACCACCACCAGCGTTCTTTACCATGTGAAGGAGCAAGCTTAGACCACTAGCTTACCATAGTCTTTGGATAACTGCAGCCCCAGCTGACATCTGACTGCAGCTACATGAACGACTCCAATAAAAACCTCACCAGCTCAGCCCAGACCATCTACAGAACTAGGAGATTATAGCCCCTAGGTTTTGAAGTGGTTTGTTGAGCAGCAATAAATACCTGGAACAATGGAATGTAAGAAAATAACCCCAAGTGGAAAAAGTGTGGTATTAGTGAGTTAATGGTAAATATGAGTTAATTGAGAAAGCACAGCATAAGGGGAAGGCAGGAAAGGCAGGGAAGATCAGGAGCACAAAGAAAATAGAAGCATTTAAACAATATCAGAACTGGAGTATATTGCCTCCTTGGAGAATCAGTGAGATATAATCATTACACATTTCAAATTAAGTTGAGAAGTACAAAAGAATACATAAACCTAAGCTGTAAGATGTTTTTGGCTAATTGTCAATTTTCTGAAATTACCAGAAAACCAGAAATTTAGAGGTGAAGAAATGTTAGGAATGAAATTGGAAAAGAAAATATTTTCTACATAAAATTAGAAGTAGAGAGGTAGATAAATTAATATTTTTTATTCTTACAAAGCTCTACCTAGTTTGAAATCTTGAGCATGAATCTTTATTGTGACCATAAATATAGCATTAGAAAATTAGTGAAGACCCTACAGCCCCTTTGGCAATGATTTCTAGAAGACAGTTTTCTAGGTGGACAGGTAAACAAGAACATTTCCAAATGTCACTTCTTCGCTCTGCTGGATAAATCCAGCACTGTATCAGAAACTCAAGCTGTGACCCCACCTTGTCATACTTAGTATTCTTTCAACAAAATAATGATTCTGAAATTGGATTTGGATGACAATTGCTTTTGAATCAAAACATGAAAAAAGAAATATTGTACAGTTTATTCTTGTCCCAATTTTTATCACAAAACACTAATTCTGCAGTGGTTTTCACCATCAAATTATAACTTTATTTACATTAGGGCTAACTTGCAAAACACAAGGAGCACAGATGAATGTTGTTTAGAAGTGCCATTTTGTGATCCAACTTCCTTTTTCCACTTCTTGGGTAAATCTTCTTTGTGGGTCTCTGACTGTTGAATTTAGGTAGTTAAAGCTCAGTCACAATGAAACTACAATGAGGAACTGGTCTCCGGGTGTGTTTGCTACCTTTGCTTTCTTTGATAACTACACTTGAGTCATCCTGTAGGCATATCCCATTTATCAAGAGAAGAAAAGTAGGAAAGACCATGAAGCAGGGTAAAGCTATTTGCATTACTAAGAAATAACTTCAAGGGGACCTGGGTCACTCCATAGGTTGAGCCTCTGATTCAGCTCAGGTCACAGTCTCATATTCGTGGATCAAGCCCCACATTGGGCTCTGTGGTGACAGCTGAGAGCCTAGAGCCTGCTTCAGATTCTGTGTCTCCTCTCTCTCTGCCCCTCTCCTGCTTATTCTCTCTCTCTCTCTCTCTCTCAAAAATAAAATGAAAACATTGAAAAAAATAAAAGAAGGAAGGAACTAGAAACACTATCCAGGTATAACAATTGTTTGATACACATGCTGCTACTCTCTGTATCTGTGTTGGGAATTACCAATTAAGTATATCTTTGTTTCTCTCTAAGTCAGGGCACAGTCTCAGAATTCTCCTCAACATACAATGGCCCAGGCTACTACCACCCAATTAGAAGAAAACTTTTGGTTTCCTTGAATTTACCATCTAGATGTTGAATCAATAAATTCATCTCTCTATATAACCATCTTTATCTTCATTACTGGCTTTCTAAATCTGGTAGGCAGAAATAGAAAAGAATCCCCCCACAACTATATACTGTGAGGTGAATATTTTATAGAAAATATTTTTATTTTGTACAATAACTAATTTTCCCTTAAAGATTGCAAACTCTCAGGGTATCAGATATCATGTGATCCAGATCATATGGCAGTCATTAAGATTAAAAACTTCTCATAATAAACATCAGAAATGTTCCTATTCTTTTTTAAAAAAATTTTAATGTTTATTTATTTTTTAGAGAGACAGAGCATGAGCAGTGGGAGGGACAGAGAGAGACACACACACAGAATCCAAAGCAGGTCCCAGGCTCCAAGCTGTCAGCACAGAACCTGATGTGAGGCTCGAGCTCACAAACTGTGAGATCGTGACCTGAGCTGGTTAGATGCTTAACTGACTGAGCCACCCACGTACCCCTAAAAATGTTCCTATTCTTAAAGTTTTTTTCAGCTCATGAAAAAAGGATTGCTGGAGAATTTCTTAGACCATTAAAAATAATAATAAATATTTCTTCTTAGATACATCCATTCACTGGCACTGTACCAACTAGAACTTCTATGGCAATAGTCTAGAATGATTTCTCAAGCCACACAGAATCCATTCAGAGGCTTCACAAGTAGGACACTAGGGTCAGCTCATAACCCAAGTTAAATAAATAGGTATCTTCAAAGTGCATCTGGACAAATAAAACAATGTAGCACAGAAGTAGCAAATATTTTTTTCAGTTATCATTTTCAAGGTACTTTTCTAGTCGTGGAGAATAAGGTATTAAAGTGAGTCTTTGACTATGTAAGTTTGTAATAAATTGGAAGAATTATGCCTTGAGAAGTTAAATAATTGTCTAGGCAGCATGGTGATTAATAAATACTTTGTATAAGCCCAGGAGCCTCAATTATTTTCCATAAAGAAGTGAATTTTTACCTTCTCAAAATCTCAAGAGAAGCCAAGAGTGATGAAAATAACTCTGGTATTCATGACCTACAAAGCCAACTTATTTCAAATCCAGAATCTGTCTGGATTACTAATGAAGTGCACCAGGGCAAGTGTGAGGTCATTGAACATTTCCAAGCATTGATATTCTCATTGGTAAAATAGGAATAAAACTACTAGTCACCTCATAGGACTGCTATAAAGATGAAGTAAGATAGGGGTGTCTGACTGGCTCAGTCAATAGAGCACACACAACTCTTGATCTCAGGATTGTGGGATTGAGCTCCACATTGGGTATAGAGGTTACTGGAAAAAAAATTAAATCTTTAAAATTAGAACTTTAAGGGGTGCCTGTGTGGCTCAGTTAGTTAAGCATCTGACCTCAACTCAGGTCATGATCTCATGTTCGTGGATTAAAGCCCCACATCAGGCTCTGTGGTGACAGCTAAGGGCCTGGAGCCTGCTTTGGATACTGTGACTCCCTCTCCTTCTTCCCCTTCCCTGCTTATACTCTATCTCTGTCTCTCAAAAACAAAACACAAAAAACAAAACAAAAAAAAACCACAAAAAAAACAAAAAACAAAAAAAACACTCTTGAGGCTTTTAAAATTTAAATAAAACACTTTACTTCTCGGGTGCCTGGGTGGCTCAGTCAGTTAAGCAACCAACTTTGGCTCAGGTCATAATCTCACAGTCTGTGAGTTTGAGCCCCATGTTGAGTTCTGTGCTGACAGCCAGCTCAGAGCCTGGAGGTTGCTTCAGGTTCTGTGTCTCCCTCTCTCTCTGACCCTCCCCTGCTCATGCTGTCTCTCTCTCTCTCTCAGAAATAAATAAAAGATTTTTTAAAAAAATATTTTTAAACACTTTACTTCTAACTGGGTGGCTCAGTTGGTTGAGCATCAGACTTTTGATATCATCTCCAGTCGCGATCTCATGGTCATGGGATTGGGCCTCACAATGGGCTCCATGCTTGAGACTCTCTCTCGTCCTCTCTTTGCACCACCCTCACTCTCTCTCAAAAAAATAAACATCGAAAAAAATTTTATTTTTATCTTAAAAAATTGAAATAATATAATGAAAGAGCTTCACATGATGCCTATCATGGAGTGGGTGCTCAAAAAATGTTTTATTATCATCATACCAGCCTTGTGCTATTAGATAGATGCTCCACCAAATTGCAGAAGTTGAAATAAAGAGGTCATAGAAGATGGTATTCTTACAACTGTGACTGGTTTGGAGGCTGATAATTGTATATAGACAGTCAATTCCATAAATGCAGACAAAAACTAATATGAGCAGAGATAATCAAGAATAGCTTTATGCTGGAAATGGCACTTTCACAGTGCCTTAACTAATGTATAGACATTGGATAGGTGGGAAAGAAAATATAAGCAAGAATGACTTGGGGTACAATATGTCTGGGAAACGGGCCATACATTTGTAATTCCAGAACCTTTTAGAGCCATGAGAGTGAAAACAACTTGGGTGAATATGATTGCTGCCAATACCGATCTGAGCCATAGTAGAGGAGGCAGTCAAAGAGCATATGGGGGGTGAGGAGGCCCTGGGACATTAAAATACTTGAGCTACTCAACACCAGGCAAACCTAAGTTAAAATTACACACTCCTGAGGTCTCTGGGCTCAAAATATGAAGCTATGAGTAAATCCATAAATTAACACTTACTAAGAATCTACCAAGGGAGAGACCAAGAAAAATAAAACATACTCTATCCCCTAAAGTTTTACAATGTACTTAGAGACCCAATATATAGGTGCACATGGTAGCACCCAGCTTTTGTTAGCAGATAAAAGTGCAATAAAAATTCAGGAAAGAAAGAAATTAACCCAGGCTGGGGTAGTCATTGGAGGATCCACAGAAAAGGGAGAATTTCAGCTGTGCTGGGAAGGAATACATAGACTTTGTTTGAGCCAGTGGGAAAACCAGGTGGGTCCAGGCAGTGGGGACAGCATGGGCAAAGGCACACAGGTATAGTGTGTCTAGTCAGTAAGAAATGCAGCCTCAAGGTCACAGAGCTATCAGGTGTAAGACAGCAGATGAGGGGAGGGAATTATAGAGTGTGAAGGAAACACCAGCTCACTGTCCAGAGGCTTTATAGGAACATCTCATTTCATTCTTACACAAATTCTGAGAAGCACCATAACTTGGGGGTCCCTAAGAGCACCCTCAGATTCAATCACATATAAACCGCCTCATTAGTATAAAATACCTGGTGTGGCCCAAAGCCTCAGGTAAACAGAAATGCTCTTAATAGGCAGGGTATCCCAAGAGCCTAGAGATTATATTTAAGAGGTTAGGCAAGGTCCCCACCTTTCTCTGAAACATTCAGGGTCTGAATAGTGCAAACCTGGCGAATTAATCCTTTACTGCACAAATAGATATTATTTTATAGTTGAGTAAACCAAGTCTCTGAACAGTTAGATTACTTTTGCAATATCTAGTGGATTTAAACACTGTACCCAGTGCTTTTTTCGGACTTTTGTCTGAATCCCAAATCTGCTCTTCCCACTCAAACACACTGCCTCCTCTACAGGATACTGAAAGTCAAGCAGGTGATTAGACATATTTCTGAATAAATCATGGTGTCAATAAAGTTCTAAAGCAAGGAAATGGCATGTGGAAATTAGCATTCTAGGAAGACTTCAGACTTCCTCAGTCTAGGAAGACTTTTTTTAAAAAATTCATCTTTTTTTTTGAGAGAGAGACAGAGTACAAGGGAAGGGGCAGAGAGAGAGGCAGACACAGAATATGAAGCAAGCTCACAGTGCAGAGCCTGACAAAGGATTTGAACTCAAGAAACATGAGATCATGACATGAGCTGAAGTCAGATGCTTAACCAACTGAGCCACCCAGGCTTCTTACTTTTCAGTATTAAGGGGGAAAATGATTTGTAGAAAGGAAGAGGAAAGATAAATACCAGCTAAGAGATGTTTGCAGGAATCCAAGTATAATGTAATAAGCTCAGAGCTATAAGCATATAAAGGAAGGTATATGTGAAATATTTCCAAGAAAAGAAATTACAGGACTTTGTTAAAGACTGGATTCTGGCAAGAGAGGAGAAGAGAAGAGACCAGAATTCCCAACACTCATTACTCTCGATTGCTAGCTTTGCATTGGATATCTCCTTTAATTCTCATTAGAACACTGTGAGGTTGGGAGTTTTCTTCCATTTCCATGGATAAGGAAACAGGCCTGGAAGTTACACAACTTGCACAGGTCTTAAAGGTAGCATGCCATCCTAATTCTGCCTGAATCTGAAAGTCATCGCACTCACCTAATCTTGTGCTCCCTTCCTCCAGAGGTTGGGAAAACATTGAGGCCTCTGTCAAAGTGGAGAGAAGTTGATTGGTTCCATTATGGACATATTAATATGAGATTAACAGAATGCCAGCCATGTGGAGATATTTGGTGTTAATTGACTGACTTTACATTTTTATTAAATCTTCTACAGCCCACCGTTATTATGGGTGCATGTCTTTGTGGTGAACCCTGCTTTGTTATTTAACATGTCTTTAAACAAGCTTAAAGTCAAAGACTAATGTGCACGCAAGATTAACATATTTTAAATTTGAATTGATAGAATTATATTCACTTGAACAACATTTGGCTCACATTTTGGGTCTGATGTTTGGCTGCTTGTAATTGCAAGTACATATGGCACTAGTACCTAATAGGGACAGACTAGGGGTATCTGGCCAGCTCAGTTGGTGGAGCATGTGATCTTGATCTGGGAGTTGTGAGTTCGAGCCCCATGTCGGGCATAGAGATTACTTAAAACAAATAAAATCTTAAAAAAAAAAAAAAGAAAGAAAAAGACAGACTAATTGTAGGCCAAAAATGAGGGGTGGGCCTCCAGATAGAAAAGAAAGTAAAACCTATTCAGAAGAATCTAAACATGCAGAATTTTATCCTGTGGAAAAGGAAGGTGTGTGGCTTATTCCTCAGTCCTGAAGGTAAGGCTAACATTAGAAAAGATATTCACCGATGACCAAAACTTTAGTAGTGTTATTTCCATCTGAAAAGAACATGTGCTAATTCACAACAATCTTGAAACCCAGTATAGAAAGTAAACTCACCCTCAGGATGTTGCACATCTATTAAATTATAAAACTATATTCTTTCTTTATCCTTCTCTGATAGGGTCCCATCTCAGAATGAAGGTAGAGGTATGTAACCAGTAGACACAGTCTTACCACTTCTGTTAGGTGAGTAATTATTTTGCTTTGAGACACATTTTACAGTGTTCTAAGGAATTCAAATTATTATGGAATAAAAAATAAGGGGTGCCTGGGTGGCTCAGTCAGTTAAGCATCCTACTCTTGGGTTTGGTTCAGGTCATGATCTCACGTTTGTGAGTTTGAGCCTCGCATCGAGCTCCATGCTGACAGTGTGGAGCCTGCTTAGGCTTCTCTCTCTCCCTCTCTTTCTGCCACTCTCCTGCTCGCTCACTGTGTCTCTCTCTGAAAAATAAATAAACTTTAAAATTTTTTAAGTAAAACTTTGATCCAATCTGTTTATACAGAAAATAGCACTGTAGCCATATAAGGCCACTTTTAGAGAACCCTTTGCTTTCCCTGCCAGGCTAGTCATTACCTTGCTCTGAGGTACATTGCACAGTGATCTGAGGGCTCAAGCTGAAGAAAATCTCTGAGTTATATTTCTGTAAATATGGGACGAGAGAGTTTATCATATCCAGGAAATGTCATGAGAGCAGTTATTACAGGAACTACTGGCCCTCTGGGAACCTGTAGGGTTTCCTGGATTCAATTTCTGAATATGAGCCAGAGACAGATCTAAACCAAGAAATACAGATTGGTGACTAGAGAAAGAATCACTAACCTTTCCTCTCTAAGAATATTTCTACCAAAGAGCCCCGATGATTTTGATGATTTCACTTACTGTATATACTTCAGTTTCTTAAATACAAAGCAGAGCTATTACCCTGTTCTATCTAAACCATTACTGAAAGGGGGTCAGAATTCACATTCTTCTATGACATCGATTTCAAGATAAAATGTAGATTTTAACATGCCTTGCCTGCTTCCCCCTTCTACTTCATTCCTGGTTCTACCCCAAGGTGCACCATGAGTCAAGCCACTAGAAACTCGCTTGTCCCATTTGAGTCTTTGCACAAGCTGTTCCCATTGCCTGAAGTGACCTGGCAGGCCTCCAGCCTATTTGAGAGGCTAATTCTTACTCATCCTTCAAAAATCTGCCAAGAACCACTGCTCCAGAATGCCTTCTCTGGGCTCCCAACTTCCATCTAAGAGGTCATTCCCCTTCTGTGCTCTAGAAGCAATCTGTGCTCACTTCTCCCACAGCACAAATACTAAATCAGTCCTGTGTCCAGTACTACCACCCGACCATGAGTTCTTAGAGGCCAAGGATGGTATCTATTACTTTGAGATGCCCAAGATACCATATACGTATTTGGCACCTGATAGTCACTAATAAGGATGATGAAATGAATATATGAATAAATACAATTCAATACTTTTATTTAATTTTTTAATAGTTTATTGTCAAGTTGGTTTCCATACAACACCCAGTGTTCATCCCCACAAGTGCCCTCCTCCATACCCATCACTCTCCCACCTCTCCCCCTCACCCCATCTGCCCTCAGTTTGTTCTCAGCATTCAAGAGTCTCCCATGTTTAGCTTCCCTCCCTCTCCCACACTGTTTTTCCCCTTCTTCTCACCCATGGTCCTCCGTTAAGTTCCTCTTAATCCTCCTATATGTGCAAACACATGGTATTTGTCCTTCTTGGCCTGACTTATTTCGCTCACCATAACACCCTCAAGGTCCATCCATGTTGCTACACATGGCCAGATTTCATTCTTTCTCATTGCCGTGTAGTATTCCATCATATAGATAAACCACATCTTCTTGATCCATTCATCCGTTGATGGACACTTAGGCTCTTTCCATGTTTGGTAATTGTTGAGAGTGCTGCTATTAACATTGGGGTCCATGTGCCCCTATGCATCAGCACTCCTGTATCCCTTGGGTAAATTCTTAGCAGTGCTATTGCTAGGTCATAGGGGAGTTCCACTGTTAATTTTTTGAGGAACCTCCACACTGTTTTCCAGAGGGGCTGTACCAGTTTACATTCCCACCAACAGTGTAGGAGGGTGCCCGTTTCTCCACATCCTCGCCAGCATCTAGAGTTCTCTGATTTGCTCATTTTAGCCACTCTGACTGGCGTGAGGTGGTATCTCAGTGTGGTTTTGATTTGTATTTCCCTGATGAGGAGGGATGGTGAGCATCATTTCATGTGTCTATTGGCCATCTGGATGTCCTCTTTAGAGAAGTGTCTGTTCTTGTCTTCTGCCCATTTCTTCACTGGATTATTTGTTTTTTGGGGGTGGAGTTTGGTGAGTTCTTTATAGATTTTGAATACTAGCCCTTTATCTAATATGTCATTTGCAACTATCTTTTCCCATTCCGTCGGTTGTCTATTAGTTTTATGGATTGTTTCCTTTGCCATGGTGCAGAAGCTTTTAATCTTGATGAGGTCCCAATAGTTCATTTTTGCTCTTTATTCCCTTGTCTTTGGAGATGTGTCAAGTAAGAAATTGCTGTGGTTGAGATCAAGGAGGTTGTTTCCGGCTTTCTCTCTAGGGTTTTGATGGTTTCCGGTCTCAACCCTCAGCTAACATCCTCCTCAATGGGGAAAACTGAGAGCTTTCCCCCTGAGATCAGGAACACGACAGGGATGTCCACTCTCACCACTGTTGTTTAGCATAGTGCTGGAAGTCCTAGCATCAGCAATCAGACAACAAAAGGAAATTAAAGGCATCAGAATTGGCAAAGAAGAAGTCAAACTTTCACTTTTCACAGACGACATGATACTCTACATAGAAAACCCGACAGACTCCACCAGAAGCCTACTAGAGCTGATCCATGAATTCAGCAAAGTTGCAGGATACAAAATCAACGTACAGAAATCAGTTGCATTTTTATACACCAAGAATAAAGCAACAAAAAGAGAAATCAAGAAATGGATCCCATTCACAATTGCACAAAAACCCATAAAATACCTAGGAATAAACATAACCAAAGATATAAGAGATCTGTATGATGAAAACTATAGAAAACTTATGAAGGAAATTGAAGAAGACACAAAGAAATGGAAAAACATTCCATGCTCATGGATAGGAAGAATAAATATAGTTAAGATGTCATTACTACCTAAAGCACTCTACACATTCAATGCAATCCCAATCAAAATTGCACCAGCATTCTTCTCAAAACTCGAACAAACTATCCTAAAATTTGTATGGAACCACAAAAGACTCTGAATAGCCAAAGTAACATTGAAGAAGAAAACCAAAACGGATGCAACACCATCCCAGACTTTAGCCTCTACTACAAAGCTGTCATCATCAAGACAGTATGGTATTGGCACAAAAACAGACCCATAGACCAATGGAATAGAATAGAGAACTCGATTTGGACCCAAAAGTGTACAGCCAACTAGTCTTTGACAAAGCAGAAAAGAGTATCCAATGGAAAAAAGACAGCCTCTTTAACAGATGGTGCTGGGAGAATTGGACAGCAACATGCAGAAGAATGAAACTAGATCATTTTCTCACACCATACACAAAAATAAACTCAAAATGGACAATTCAATACTTTTAAAGCCACAATCTGTTATTGGAAAGTTATTTGAACATATTGGAAATCCAGACAGGCACATGATAATGAGATGTGATCCAAGTACCAAATTTACTTCTGTGAGAGACTTCTCTGCTTCCAATCTTGTCTTCATCATCTTTTTTTTACCCTGCTACAGAATACTCTCTCTCTGAACAAAAGCCATTGTGCGCATGGCCCTTCACCATCTGACCTGGATTACTTCTCTCATTTTGTCCCTCCCCCAATACCCTACTATGGCCATATTAGTCCACTTGCAGTTCTCAGGGCACATTGTGATCACTCCTTCACAGTGCCCAGACACAGGAAGCACTCAGACATTGTTGGTTTAACGAGGTTAAAGGCCAAGCATGTTGTAATGTACTAAAGCTTGTAAATTGCAATTGAGTGGGGAAATCTTAGCTACATTTAGGTTTAATAGGCTACTATATGCCAGAGTTAAGTACCACAAAAACAATGATGAATAAAGTATGGTCCCTGTACTCACAGAACTCATTGCATAATGGGGTAAAAAAGACACATAAATAGATAATTTATTTTTAAAGGTGAGTGCAGTAAAATAAATTGACTATAGTAAAATAAAATTATGCACAGTTCAGAAAAGGCTTCCTGAAGAAGAGGATTCTTGAGCAAGTCTTAAAGGATGAATAAATCTATCAGTCTAAGAAAAGGTGCCTCAGGCAAAGGTGACCAAAGGCATGGAGACATGAAACAATATGATATAAAAGCTATGAGTCATATCAGTAAGGGAGGATGGTGGCCTGAACTAGAGCAATTGTAACAGACATGGAGGGGAAGGGATCAATTCAAGAAATAAACAGACATAGGATCAGCATCCTAGATGATGACAGAATGGGAGGAGGAAGTGAAAGTAATGAGATGGTGAGGAAGTTTGGGGTGTGGTGGGGAAGAAAATGAGTTCCAGTTTCACTATGTAGAGTTTAGATTCCTGGGAGACATCAAGTGACCACAAGCAGTAGATTGATATATACACAGACATATGCTCTTGACAATTTGCTATACAATCTAAGTTCTGATAATCAGAGGAAGAAATCTAAGATTGTAAGACACAATGAGATTTCTTGTGGAGAGCACATTCAGAAGAAGCAGCAAAGAACCAAGGACAGTGCTCAGCGTCACAGAGAAAGGGCAAAGAAGGACTAGCCCAGGAAGACAATCAAAGGAAACAGGAAGAAGTTGCATAACCAGCGGTGAGTAGTTCATGAAAGTCAAGGGCATAGAATTTGAAAGAAAAAGAAATCGAGAGTGAAAATTGCAGCAGAGTAGTCCAAAAAAGATAAGAACAAGAAAATAATCATTGGGTTTGGTGAGATGAATGCCATTGGGCTGATGCTTATGTTGGCAAGAAGGATTCAGTGGAATGATTGGCACTGAGTCCAAATTGCAGAGAACTATTAAGTGAAAGGCAGGTGAGGAAGTGGAGACAGTGAGTGTAGGGTGACCCTTAAAGAAGGTTGAATGAGAAAAGAAGAAAGGAAACAGGGTAATGTTGGAGGTGGGCAGGGAGGAGGTATCATGGCTCCAGGGTCACAGGAAAAATTATATTAGGATAGGAGTTATGAGAATGTTAGGAACTGGGGAGAAGCCACTGAAAACAAAAAGGTGGAAGACAAAGAAAAGCTCACTAAAAATGACTTTCTCCTTGCCGTGTATCCACTTTCTTACCTTCTCCCTCAGTCTCAGCAACATCCCAAAGGAAGCCAGCATAAAGCTACCAAGAAACTAGAGTGAGAGGCTCAATAGCAAAAGACACACTTCATTCTCTGAAACAGAAAGATATGAAGGAAAAATGGATTTCCATGCCAGAACTTTCAGACAGATTAATTTTGCAGACTGGCAAATATGAGTATTTTAATCTGCTAATTAATTGTTATGAGTTACTGTTTTATTTACTGTTTGAACACTTCTTGAATGGACAATTTCAGGAGGGTAAAATATATTCTTTCTGGCCTTCTGGTCTATTTTTCTAGCATATCACTATTTAAAAGACGTAAGTCCCCTTAAGAATATTAACCTTGACTATTTTCTAAAAGACTTAATTTTTTTAGAGTTTTATGCTTACAACAAAATTGAGAGGCAGGTATAGACTTTTCCCATATTCTCCCTGCACCACATACACACCTAGCCTTCCCCAATTATCACTATCACTCACCAAAAGGGAACATTTTTATACAAAGGATGAACCTACATTGACACAATTTAATCACCCCAAGTCCAGGGGTGCCTGGCTGGCTCAGTTGGTTAAGCATTCAACTCTTAATTTTGGCTCAGGTCATGATCTCACAGTTCATAGACTGATCCCTACATTGGTTCCACATGGACAGTGTTGAGCCTGCGTGGGATATTCACTCTCCCTCTCTTGCTGCCCCTGTCCTGCTTGTGAGCTCTCTCTCTCTCTCTCTCTCTCTGTCACTCTCACTCTCACTCTCTCACTCACTCCATAAATAAATAAATAAACCAAGATTTAAAAAAAAGTCACCTAAATTCCACACTTTACACTAGAGTCACTCTATGAGTTTAGACAAATGTATAAGGACATGTATCCCTCATTATAATATCATACAGAGTATTTTCACTGCCCTGAAAATCCTCTGTGCTTTGCTTATTCATCAATCTCTCTCTCCCCTCCTGGAAATCATTGATTTTTTTTTTACTATCTCCATAATTTTGCCTTTTCCAGAATGTCATATAGTTGGAATTATAAAGCATGTTACCTTTTCAGATTGTCTTCTTTCACTTAATAATATGCATTTAAGTTTCCTCCATGTCTTTTCATGGCTTGATAGTTTGACTTTTGTTATCCCTTACAACACTTAGTACAGTGTCTGCTATATTGAAAGTATTCAATACATGCTTGTTGAATTTATTAATAGAAAATTATTAGGATCAGATGCAACGTGCTTGCATTTGTTTCAAAACTCTGGATAAAATAGATTATATTACATACAGGACTAGGTTTAAAGAGTTTCCAATATTAGAGCTACTTATAGATTTGTGAAGTTAGGAAGTCGTCAAAACATCACAGATGTGACTATATAACACATTTGACCCACATCTGCCTTCAAAATGGTCATTGAATGAAATGAAATCCTTCTGGAAAACATCTACATTCTGGTTCTCTCTCAAGTGCTTCACTATTAGCATTCAAGGGTATGACACCAACAAAGAAAATGTTTTCAACTTTCTCAAATCTCTTACCTTTCCCAGGTCAGACCATCCCTCCATGTACTACCCTGTCTGCCTCAAACTGTCCCACCTGTATTCACCTGGCCAACTTCTATTCATCCTTCATGATCTGGTTCCAATGTCACCTTATTTACAAAGCTTTTCCAAGCTCCATGTCTCACCCTACAGTGATTATTCTTATATTATCACACTAATCTGCTACATTGTAATTATTAATCAGATGAGTTCAACCAAGCATGCCTTTTTCTGTTTATATCCCCAATATCTACCACACATGGTGGCTTGGTCCAAGGTAGAAGCTGTGTAAGTAGTTTAAAGTGGTTAACTTCAGGTTATATTTTGAGGATAAAGCCAACAGGATTTGGTGATATCAACTGGATGTGGTGTGTAAAAGAAAGAGAGGGACCAGTCCTGGCACTAAGGTTTTTACCCTGAGCAACTACAAGTGTGGAGTTCCGGTTACCTGATATGGGGAAGACTATGGGATGGGCAGAGCAGGCATTCAGTCTTAACTTGAGATGTCTATAAAGCACCCAAGTGAGAGGTTAAGGAGGCAGTTGGATACATGAACTGGAGTTTCAGGGGAAAGACCTGTGCTCTACAAATTTGGAAACCATCAGTGTATAAATGCTATTTAAAGCCATGAAACTAGATGAAATCTCCAAGGGGTAAATATAAATAAACAAGAGAAGAGGCCCAATGACTGAGACTTTGGGCACTTCAACCCCAACATGGGCACTCTAACAGTCACAAGGAAAGACCTGTGTGGTAGAAGGTAAAGTTGGGGAGAAGCCAGGAATGCAATGCTTGGTGTCCTGAAAGTTACACAAGGAAGTGTTTCAAGAGGGAGAGAGTGGTCTTTCCCAGGGAAGTTCACTGGCTTTAAGAAAGTGGAGGTCACTGACATCCTTGATTTAAACATTTTAAAGAATAGTGGGAGCAAAAGCCTCATTGGAATAAGGACAAATGGAAATGGCAGGACAGACCTCCAAGACAGCATGTGTGAACAACTCTTTAAAGGAAATTTGGTGTAAAGATGAGCAGAGAAATGACATAGTAACTATAGAAAAATCACCAAAGGTTGTTTTTTTTTTTTTGTATTTGTTTTAAAGATGGGAGCTATTGGGGGGTAATGGGCATGGAGGAGGGCACTTGTGGGGATGGGCATTGTGTGTTATATGGAAACCAACTTGACAATAAACTATTTAAAAATAAATAAATAAAGATGGGAGCTATTGCAGAATTTTGGTATTAATAAGAATGATCTAGCAGAGAGGAATGAATTGATAAAACTTTATAAAGAACCTGAATGGGGGTTGCCTGGGTGGCTCAGTCAGTTGAGCCCCCAACTCTTGATTTCAGCTCAGGTCATGATCTCGTAGTTTGTGAGTTTGAGCCCTGCATTGGGCTCCATGTCTCTACTGTGCTGGCAGTGCCAAGTGTGCTTAGGATTCTCTCTCTCTCTCTCTGTCTCTGTCTCTGTCTCTGTCTCTCAGAATAAATATATAAACTTAAAACAAAAACAAAAAAAAAAGAAAGAACCTGAATGAATTTCTAACTAACTACACAGTAGTTAATAAGTGTCTTTGTGAAGCTGAGGATTGATGGGGATCTAGGAGACAAGTGGAGGGAAGAGGCTTAGGGATGTAGACGGTAACAAGAGGGAGAGTGTGATACAAGCACAGGGAGGTAGGCAGGTGAAGAAATTCTCTCCTAATTCCTCCTCATTTCTTAGTACAATAGGAAGCAGGGTCATCAGATGACAGTGAGAGGAGGAGGTAATGAAAGCTTGAGGTGAGAGGAGATGTGAAGTAATTGCCTAAGACAGTGTTTCTTTAACCTTTTTAAATTTTTTTAAAAAATTTTATTTATTTTTGAGAGAGAGACAGAAAGAGAGGGAGGGTCACAGAATCTGAAGCAGGCTCCAGGCTCTGAGCTGTCAGCACAGAGTCCCATGTGGGGCTCAAACCCACGAACCTGGAGATCATGACCTGAGCCCAAGACACTTAGCCAACTGAGCCACCCAGGTGTCCCTCTGGAACTTTTTTTTTTTTTTTGCTTTTAATTTATTTTTGAGAGAGAGAGAGTACCAGCAGGAAAAGGGCAGAGAGAGAGAGAGACAGAGAGACAGAGACAGAGGATCTTGCCCTGCTGTGCAGCAAGCCCAATGCGGCCAAACTTATGAACCATGAGATCATGACCTGAGCTGAAATCGGTCGCTCAACCCACCCAGGCGACCCTAAACTTTTTTTCTTTTAATGCAAAGTACTTCTACATTGTAACCCAGTACACATGTATATGTAAATGTAGGTATGCATATAACTGAAACAAGCAGTTTCAGTTGGAGAAGTGAAGGCATCAGAGACACTGAGCTAGAGACACAGGCTGTGGTCATAGAGAAGTGGGTGCTTGAAACCGCGGTTAAGGTAGGAAAGTCGGTTTGGTCAACACAGGCCAGTATGGCCGTGGGAGTGAGCACTGAGGTAAGGAAACAGACAAGATCCTGGGAGAAGAGGAGGTTAAGAAACCAAGAGCACAGAGTGTTGAAAGATCATTTATCTGAATGCTGAAATAACCAAAAATTGTTACAGGAGTTTTAAGAAGACAATGGCAGTGAGCCAGGAGCTAAAAATACTGAAGAAATGAGGAGGAGGGACGGAAGTGGACGATGAAGCAAGTGGGGGTTGTAGAACAGTCTGATGGCAAGGATCTCAAAGCTGGAGTTTTCAGGAAGTAGAAGGATAATGGTCAACAGGGCACAGACAGTCCCCTCCAAGCCCCCTGGTAAGAGGGGATGGAGGGAAAGTGAGAGAGACAGGGAAGCAGGGTCCTCATGTAAGAGCCAGCTTTCTACTGAGCAAAAAAGTAAAGAGACTATTCAGAGAAGTGAAGGGCCTACGAACTCTGCAGATGACAGATCCTGAGCTCCAAGAGCCCAGCAAGGTTTTCCAAAGGGGTGAGAAGTGGGCCTGGTTAGCAGGTACACAGAACCATATGACCACAAGCATCCAGGTCAGTGGTTCAAGGAAGAAAACCGAATAAATCAAATAATTTAATTCAGATAAACTGCATTTACATGAATGCCAGGTCTTTAAAATTACATGATAGAGAAAATTGCTTTGATTCTGTTCTCTGTTAGAAGCATGTCACCAGAGTTGACAATTACGTTATATGCTGTACCACCTATGACCTCTCATTCTCTTTTAAACAGATTTTTCTCATTCTTTAACACTTTTAGCTCTTTTGGCCAGAAATAAATGCAATAAATTTAACAATTTAGTTTTCACATAATGCTAACTCAAATACCAAATGACTTAAATTTTCTATTATTAGGACATTATTAATCAAACACAAATAAATGCCAAACGAAAAAGGTAGAAGTTTGGCACCAATTAGTATATGTCAAAGAAAAATCTAAACATATGACAGAGTTCCCACAGAACCAGCTAATATTCACGTGAGGATATAGATGCATTCTTTCCCAGATTTTTCAACTCATCTGTCATATACTGTCAACAAATGCAACATGGGCTCCACCCACTGGATACTTCCTGTTACTTCAGTGTTATCCTTTAACATCAGAAAAAAGTTTTCATTCAATCAATATTATTATTTATTGGGAAATACTACCTTTTTATTGTATTCTATGTGCCAGGTACTCTTCTAGATCCTTGAGATACAATAGTAAACACAAAAGACATTAAAAATCTTTGTCTTTATGAAGACTATATTTTAGTGTATAACATTTCTTATTTTGTGTGCCACAATAAATAACATACAAAATCTGTTTAATGGATACTCTGGGTAAGACTGAACACTCAGACTTTTAGAATTTGATAAATAAAAGCCAAAAGGGTCTTTTAATTAAAAGTTAGTAAAAGTCAGGGCACCTGAGTGGCTCAGTCAGTTAAGCGTCCAACTTTTGATTTTGGTTCAGGTCATGATCTCACTGTTCATGAGCTCAAGCCCCACATTGGGCTCTGCACTGACAGTGCAAAGCCTACTTGGGATTCTCTCTCCCTCTCTTTCCATTCCTCCCCTACTTGTACCCTCTCTCACACACAAAATAAATAAATAAACTTAAAAAAAAATTTTTTTAAGTTACCAAATTTTTTGTTTTTCAGATAGAAACATTAACTCACCTCCAAAGCAAAGTGTTCTCTATGGCAACAAAAACATACATCCAATGTATCCACTATCTCTTGCATTCATTTTACACAGTTTTATGAACTTACTATATATTCATCATTGAAAAATTTTTAGCTATTTTCACTTTGCAAAATGGTATCATGCTGTATGTGATTGGGGAATGACTTCCTTTTTCGTTTCATGTTACATTGCTAAAATTATTTATGGTGCAAATGTGCCAGACTTCATTTCATTCTTCCACTGATGAGCATTTAGGTCCTTTCCAGGCTTTTCCTATTGGAAATAGTAGTCCCATGAGCACGCTGTACATGTTCCCAGGTTGTGTATTAGTGATGTACTTTGCTATACACCTATTGTGGGATTGCTGGATCATAGCGTAAGTAAATGTTCAACATTTGGAGACAATGAAGAGCTGTTGCTTAGAGTGACAGCAACAAATTATGCTCTCTTCAACATTTATAATGGGTCATTTGAAACTAAATCCTTGATATTTACAGATTTTTTTTTTTTACAAATAGTTTATTGTCAAATTGGTTTCCACATAACACCCAGTGCTCATNGATATTTACAGATTTTTTAATTTACAGATTTTTAACCTTGGCAGTTAAACAGATACAAAATGGTGCCTCACTGTGGCCTTGATCAGCACCATGAATGATGCCAAATATGTATGTCATCATGGCTTTACTGGCCACATATATATGCTCTTGGGTGCAAAGTTTCTTTTTCTCCATTCTTATGTTATGTCATGTATGCTTTTCATTTGTAGAAGTTCCCAAGGTACTCTTTAATTCTTTATTTTAAAATAATTTAAACTTCCAGAAAAGTTGAGAGAAAAATACAAAGCATTTCTATACATATTCTTCACCCACCCCATAGCTCTTAACATTCTATCACATTTACCTTATTTGATTTTCTTCTCTCTCTGTCCTTGTGTGTGTGTGTGTGTGTGTGTGTATGACCTTTTTCTCTGAACCATTTCAGAGAGTAACTTTCAAACAACCCATTATTCATCAATACTTTAGTCTTATTTCTTAAAAACAAAGATAGTCTCCTACACAACCAAATACAACCATTCAAACTGAAAGGATAGCATTACTATACTACCACCACCAAATCTACACACTCCATTCAAATTTTGCTAGCTGTCCCAACAGCGTCTTTCATGCTGCATGTTGTTGTTGTGTCTCTTTAGCCTCCAATCTGGAACAGATCCTCAGTCTTTTGTCATTCATGACCTTGACACTTCTGAGAAGTACAGGCCAGTTACTTCATAGAATGTCCTTCATTCTGGATCTGTCTAGTGCTTCCTCATAATTACCTCTAGGTTATACATTTGGGGCCAGAAGGCCAAGAAGTGATTCTGTGTCATTCTCAGTGCATCCCATATAGAGGTACATGATGTTGATTTGTCACATTAACTTTTATTAACTGATGTATTTGGTGTCTGCCAAATTTCTCTCTTATAAATTTATATAATAAGTATTTTGAATGTATAATAATATCTAATCAGTAAGCATTTGAGGGTACTTTGATACCATGTAAATATCTACCCCATGAATATGCCTGTACTGTCACTTCACTGCCTTAATCATACCTTCCCATTAAGTTCTGATACCTGATACTTCATAAGTATCATGGCTATTTTTGACCCTTTTCTTTCCCATATAAATTGTGAAATTAGCTTAGCAAGTTCCATGATTTTGATTGGAACTGTTCTGAACCTATCATTCAAGTTGGAGAGTATTGGCATCTTTATGATGTCTTCCTTCCCATAAACATGATAAGTCTCTCCACTTATTAGGGTTCTCTTTTACATCTCTTAATAAAATTTAAAACTTTTCCCTATGGAGACCTCAGAGAAATGCCTGAAAGCATTTGAACAACTGGTTTCAAGAGATGTAGAGTTGAGATTTGGACAGGGAAAAAAAAAAGGATATGAAAGTATATTTTTCACCTCCAACTGGAATTCAGCCTATACTGAACTGGGTTTGATTCAGCTCAACTTGAAGTGAATATTGAAGTTATATCTGTACATGAGGCGTATTTAAGATTGATGGTGGAATGTGTTTGACTTTAGATACTTCAAATAGAGTTGAGGCATCTGCCACTTCCTCCTCTGCTTCTGTCATGTGCCTGTGCTATTGAGAATATTCAGTTCTAATGTAGCCAGTAAGAAAAAGTAAGTAGCATGGATAATACTCATATGATGTGCTAAATAACAATAGTGAGTAAGCAAGTGGCTTGCAAGACATGAGAAGAATTAAAAAGATGTGCTGTTAAGAATTCAGAAAATATGCTTCCGGACTGATAATCTGAAAGACATCTTAAAGACAGAATGAATGAAATACATAATTTTTAAAAAATATTTATTTTTGAGAGAGAGAACACATGTGCACAAGCAGGGGAGGTGCAGAGAGAGAAGGGGAAGAGAATCCGAAGCAGGCTTTGTGTTGACAGCAGAGAGCCCAATGTGGGGTTTGAACTCAAAAACCATGAGATCATGACCTGAGTTGAAGTCGGACACTTAACTGAGTAACCCAGATACCCCCATCATATTTTAAAAGACAGAATATTCAAGAGTGTTTACTTGTGGAGAGAAAATAATGGAAGGATCAAAGCAGAAGTTACAAACCAAGCCCCCTTCAAACTGACATATGTCATCTCTAAATTGGCCAGGCAGTGGGACCCCATTCAAGCTTTGAACCTATTCTGCCCAAGAGATAAAGGTCACAGCTGCCCAGCAAACAAGTGAATGAACTACAGCTGAGGCCAGGCATCCTTGACCCTATTCCAACAAACGTGTGTTGACCAGACACCGTGAGCTTGCTAAATTCCCTTATTCAAACTCAGCTCCAGTCTTGGGAATCACGCCAAAGGAGGAAATGAGGAAAATCGATGGGACAGAGTTGAGAAGCACTGGTGAAAAAAAAGGAGAGAAGGAAAGAGAAAGGACATAGAAACTACTGCGTAACAGGGTATTCAGTTGTATTCATACTCTATCCTAAGTGTATAAACTTACCCCTAAGTGTATAAACTTTTGCTTGCTACTGGGTATGTGTTTTATGTTGATCCAATAACCTGTGTGATGTGAGCACTTGATTTAGTCTGCAAGATGTTCCATGCTGGCCTCTGGGAAGGTCTGCCTGGAGTGCAGTAGGCACTACTACTGCCTCAGAGTGGTTTCCCACATGATGTATTTTTCCTTGGCACCAGAATGTCTTTTGAGAGAAGAACTGGTTGGTATTCTACGAATCCATCAAATCAGTATTATGCACAAGAGAGCAATAAAACCTTTTCCCCTGCATTTTTCTGGTGAAAGAACCTCAATACCTTGTCAATGTTTGAAGAACTAGTAATTTCATATGAAATTGCAGCCTTTCCTTCTGAGTGATTGTTACCAGCTACATTCCCTACTGTTACCTGATCTCCTTTTATCATCATGGGGTTTGGGGTTGTTTCTGGGTGTTTTTTTTTCAGCTAATTCTCAGCACACCAGTGGTGGCCATTATCCTGCCTAAGCTAGAGACACAGCCACCCCAGAAAAAGCAGCAGAAACCCAAGTTCATACAGACAGTGGCCAGAGCCAGCACCTGAAGATCGCTCCTGCCCAGCAGCATTCTTTTTCTCTCTTCTCCTCCTCCTTCCCTTTTTAGCTTTTTGCATTCCCACCCCCCCCCCCCCCCCCNTTATTTCTCTGCTCAAAAAGTTGAGAGTTTTGCACTAGGCCAAGTTTGCCTCCTGGGCCTCCCAAAAAGTGAGATCTCCCCAGGGAGATTCTCAGTCCTTTGTGCACCCAAGTCCCTGACAGATCGGCCACACTAATTACTCAGGCAGGGTTATACTAATCTGAATGCCACTGGTGGATAAGTCGTAGCTCAAGCACCAACCTCTTACTATATGTACATAAGATAAAGTCTTAAGACCCAGGGGAAAAGCCTTGTAACAGGCTTATTCTGTTTGGAGAAGAAATCAGGGGAAATTTTGGTCATTTTCCCTCCATGTCCTTCTAGTTTTCAGGGTCTTACTCCTGGCTCTCTCTGGCAACGAACACCATCTTGCGTTTCCCTCAATAGAGTTTGAGGGAAAATCCCAGGTTCTTCAGAATGAAAGATCTACAAATTTTTTCAAAATGAGAAATCTTTCAGAGGCGCCTGGGTGGCTCAGTTAGTTAAGCATGACTTCAGCTCAGGTCATGATCACACAGATCATGAGCTGGAGCCCCGCTCTGGACTCTGTGCTGACAGCTACGAGCCTGGATGGAGCTGCTTCATTATTTGTCTTCCTCTCTCTCTGCCCCTCCCCCACTCACACTCTCTCTGTCCCAAGAATAAATAAAACATAAAAAGAGAGAGAGAGAGAAATCTTTCTTTTGCTAATACCGCCTGCCAAAAGAGTGAGGGAGAAAACCCAGTCATTCCACAATCAAGCTGAAGTATAAAGAATCAAGGTTTACGGTTTCTTGTATCAATGTAAAGATAAGCTTCATACTTCCATCCCTCTGCATCGGCAAGCAACCAACCAACCAATTAATCAACGAACAAATAAACTGGCAAACAATAAAGGGCATGTACTGGATCATGAAACTGGGAAGTCCAGAGGGAAGGCAGGCCCTGAACCTGGTCTCCTGAGCGCGCTGGCTCGGTTTTCCCAAGGCCTCTCAGCTCTCCTCTCTTCTCAGTATTGACTCGGTCTTCAGGCTAGCTGCTCTCAGGACAAGACGGCTGCCTGCAGCAACCAGACCTGCGAGCTTCCCCGTTCACTTCCAGAAGAGTGACCCAACTCCGGGCGGGGGGAGCAGCTCAGGACAAAAGTTGTGAGCTTCACATGGATTGGACCACCCCTGACAAGGATAAAAACTATGCACTGATTGGCTAAAACCAGGGGTCCCTCGACCAATCCCTGTGGCATGGAAAATGAGATTACCTTCTCAGATAGGCAGCTGGAGGTGCGGTCCCTTGCACGAAAACTAAAGGCCTTCTTTGATCAGAGGGAGCCGCTGCTTCCCAAAGAAAATTTTGAATACTATTAGAAGGATGAAAGAAAGGGAATGGATGGAGTATAGTCAACAAACTGTGCTGCGCCCACAGGTAAAATCATCCACGGCATGTAGTGCTCTATATATTGTTAATAAATGTGTTGTTTCATGAAGTTTTATCAGCTAATTTACCTTAAGTCCACTATGTGCTTACTGAAACTTACTGAAAGTCACTTATCTCCTGTTGCCTTAAGGCAACACTAAACACTTTAATGATAAGATGGAATCAGTTCAAAGAGATTAACACAATACTGCCTCCTGCTCCTCAAATGCAAACTGTTAAGAATGATTAATGTTTTGATTTAACTACTGGCTGTTTAATTCAAAGGCACGCCACTCACTGAAGAATAAGGTATTTCAGCAACTTTCAATACCTTTCGCGCTTAATCTTACTTCCATGTTGTGTTCCTATCAAAGTTAATTTCCTGCTGGAATACCACGTGATGCAGCCTTCCAAAATTCATTTCTGAGTGTTTTCCACATTTCAAGCATACTGTTCTGTCAGAGCCAAGTAGAATCAAAACTCGGGGGATAGGGCCTTGTATTGTTTCCTTATCATTCGACGAATCTTTCCCAGCAGTCCTCTAAGGGCTCTGCGTATCTTTTGCCAGCTGCACAGCAAAGCGTCTCAGTATGTTACTTTGTAACACTACTTTCTGCTCGGTTATAACACATGGCTGGGTCAGAACATCTGCAATTTGAATTCTGGTTCCTTGACTAATTCACCATGTTTACATGCATCAAAATTTCTTTTTGGGGAGAGCACGCGGTTCACTTTTAGGTTATGGCTTCTGCTTCAGTAAAAGCAATGTGGTTTCACAACTTGCTCCAGATACATGGTGAGAACCAGTTTTCTCTAAGGTGGCCGAATTGCCCTTGCAAACAAGACCTGTTTGAACTATAACATCTGACAGAAGCTGATTGCAAAGTTCAATTTCTTGTAAGAGCTAGGGTAGGGGTCAGGGGACAGGGGTAGAAGATGTGTACTAATAGGGCATCTGGGTGGCTCCGTGGGTTAAGTGTCCGACTTCAGCTCAGGTCATGAACTCATGCTTCTTGAGTTTGAGTCCCACATCAGACTCTGTGCTGACAGCTCAGAGCCTTGAGCCTGCTTCAGATTCTAGGTCTCCCTCTTTCTCTTTTTCTGCTACTCCCCCATCATGCTCTGTTTCTGTCTCAAAAATAAACATTTTAAAAAATTATTAAAAAAAAAAGATGTGTAGTAAAACGTACCTAGGGGGCACCTGGGTGTCTCAGCAGGTTAAGCATCTGACTCTTGATTTTGGCTCAAGTCATGATCTCACAGCTTGTGAATTCAAGCCCACATCAGGCTCAGTGCAGACAGTGCGGAGCCTGCTTGGTATCCTCTCCCTCTCTCTCTCTCTGCCCCTCCCCTGTTCTCTCACTCTCTCTCTTTCTCCCAAAATAAATAAACTTAATTTTTTTAAATAAAACGTTTTGGAAAAAATTTTTAATGTTTATTTATTTTTGAGAGAGACAGAGACAGAGCATAAGTGGGGAAGGGGCACAGAATGTGAAGCAGGCTCCAGGCTCTGAGCTGTAAGCACAGAGCCCAACGCGAGGCTTGAACCCATGAACCATGAGATCACGACCTAAGCTGAAAACAAGAGTCAGATGCTTAACCGACTGAGCCATCCAGGTACCCCAGTTGAAGAAATTGTTTAAAATGTAAATTGAGCTATGGCATCCCATGGTTGAATCCCTTCAAAGGCTCACTTGGTCTGCAGCTGTGGTTCTCAGACTATTCAATTTGCAGACTAGGAACACTTTTTTTTTTTTTAAATATTAGTAACTTAACAATAAAGATGCCAAATTTGCATGCTAAAGGACAACAAGAACAAAAAACACCTTCTATCAAAATCCTTTGATAAAAGAAAAAGATAATTTAAAACTACGCATGCAATGTAATCTGAGGAAAATGGACAGTCACTTCCATTAAATGAATTTAGCTTTGTGGAAAAACTCTCTGTACATCCTTAAAGCAGTGAGAATTTGGCCTCCCGTTGGCTCCAGTGTGCAGAGTCTACATGGTAATCAGGGCATCCTGTGAGCAGGCCCCTGACTTCAGTCTCAGCCTCAGCCTTCCCAGCCTAAGCTCCAGCAACTCTCCCTGCTCATAGTTCACCCACCCACCACCACCCTCTCCTTTGCCTATGCTGCCTGCATGGCTGTGTATACATGGACTATTGCCTCCCACTGCCATGCTTCTCCTTTACTTGGCTTTGTGCGTCCTGGAGCCCTCAAAAAGAGGAGCTCCATCCTTGAGAACCACTTTCTTACTCCTTACATCCTCATCCCTAAAGATGAGTTTAATTCAATAACATCCTGTGCAAATCAGTACCATTATTCCGAGCATATTTATCTGCATTGTGCCTGGCATAATTATCTGCCTTTTCACCTTTCTTCCACTAGATGGCAGTTCTAGAAGCCAGTAGCCATGTTGGTGTATTTTCACTTTGATGCACAGTGACTCTCAACATAACATGGGCATTCAAAAATGACTAAAAACGGAAATGAGTAGATAGCTATATTTCAAAGCAATATGTAATGAGGATAAATCTAATTGTGAAACCATTTTTTTTTAAATGTTTTATTTATTTCTAGGAGAGAGAGAGACAGCGTAAGCAGGGGAGGGTCAGAGAGAGAGGGACTGACAGACTGAAACAGGCTCCAGGCTCTGAGCTGGCAGTCAGCACAGAGCCCGATGCGGGGCTCGAACCCACGAACCGCGAGATCATGACCTAAGCGAAAGTCGGACGCTTAACCGACTAAGCCACCCAGGCGCCCCTAATTGTGAAACCATTTTTAATTCCTCAGAAGAAAGGTAACATATCAATTGTTTAGTTGGTCATATTTCTATGTCAGCCCTCTTCAGCTAGATGGCCCGCCTTACAAAAGTCGGACAATCGCCTTGTTGGTTTTTGCTTGTTTGTTTTCCCTCCCACCTTTCATGTTACTAACTCAAGAGGTTAGTCAATTCTCTGCCTATTCCCTGACCCACAGATATCTTGCCACCTGGAAAAATGTAAAGATGGGAAAGTGGTGCTTATTGTTCTAAGACTTTCACAGTCAAAAAAATATTTACAGATGCTAAACACATTTTTGTTATGCTAATGTATGCCTCAGTGTAATGCTTATCCTTGAAGAAAGTGTCTTTAAAAACCATCAACTGACGGTTAAGCTTCCGACTTCGGCTCAGGTCATGATCTCATGGTTCGTGGGTTCAAGCCCCGCATCGGGCTCTCTGCTGACAGCTCAGAGCCTGGAGCCTGTTTCAGATTCTGTGTCTCCCTCTCTCTCTGACCCTCCCCTATTCACAGTGTCTCTCTCTTTGAGAAATAATTTAAAAAATATTTTAAAAAAACCATCAACTGACCACAGAGTTATTATACCCTCTGTAGTAGTTACTGTTAAAACATGTATGTGTGCATTTTGCTGAGAAAGTAAAAGAGGACCCTTGCCAAAGCTTCTCCTGTCTTTCTTTTTTATGGCCTCAGAACTCCACTGTGAAACTAGGGACTTCCAACCCTGTCGGCTGTGTCGGAGCAAGCAAACTGCACTAACAAGTATCACACCATAGTGTTTCCAGGCCTCACAAACACAAGGAAATGACCGAAAGCAAGGGCTCTGGAATCAGGTGGCTTGAGTTTTAAACCTGCACCCTTCACTTGCTGGCCGTGTGACCTTGGACAATGTACTTAAATGACGTCTTCCTCAAAAGTCTTAACTGGAAAATGGAGACAAATTAGTCCCCAAAAGCAATCCATAAGGCTTTTGTGGGGATTAAATGACATAATGTATCCAAAATACTTAGCTCTAAAATATATTACCTTTTTACTTGCTCTTTTACTGCCTTCCCATGTGGGACTCCAGCCTCCTGAAGAATTCCACCTGCCACTAACAAATGAAGTGTGCTGGCCATTTAGCTGCCCTGAAATTGCCTGGTTTCTCTCCTCTGTTCTAACTCTTGACAACCTATCCCCTCGCCCCCCAGTGTCCTCCAGGCACCACAGTCTTCCACCAGTTACTGCTACCCTAGCTTCCAGGCGCTGTTAGCTCCCAGTGTCATGGTGGAGCCCCTTAGGTGCCAAACTTGATTTGAGAAACTGATATGAAGTACCAAGACACTGATCCTTGTACCCTAAGGTCCAAAAGAGTTTTTGTAAAATAGCTCTTTCAGATTTCACTGACAATATACCGTCAGCGCCACCCCACCCACAGTGGATCCCGCTCAGTCCATAAGGATTGGGCTAAGGACAAAGCTAAGGAAACAACACAAAATGTTTGGAATCACCCCTCACTTCTGCCTGTCTAGGTCAAGCTAGAGGTACCAAGGGGTAAATTCACTCCTGGGAGATTCTTTAGTGCCCTCAAAAAATGGACGTAATTTTCTGGACGTACCTCACATGTCTAAACCCAACTGCTGGTGAATATAGCTCTACTCAAGAGGCAACATTTGCCCTTGATACAGGAACATTCTTCTTTGGTCATTCCAAGCCAAAGTCCTTCAAAGTACTTGGCAGCTCCCTATTTTCAAAAAAAAATTATAGTAAAGACAAATAGGAGAGTTCTATGTTGGTAGTTTGGAAACCAAATTCATTTTCCCAGTGAAACAGTGTTGGAAGAGGCGACTACGATCTCTCATATATTAAGTCCTTGGTGAGTTCTCTTAAGGTCTGAGCCAAGTTCCTTGGTGAAAAAGAAAGATAGAAGAGAAGAGAAGGAAAGAAGGGTTCATACCTCCTATCATGCAGATATTATTTCTTCCTGGAAAAACCCCAGGCCTGGGCAGTGTGCTTCCCACTCACTGCAGAACCCAGATACTCCTTCAGTCTCTCCCCTTGGGAGATTTCCCTTTGCATGTTTTTTACTGTTCCTTATATTGGGGAAACCAGGGAAAAAGGTAATGTTTCTGTATACTTTTAAAGATATGCAGTATGACTTGCCACTGATATTCCCCAGAAAGTCAGTGAACACAGATCTAAATCCTTTTCTCATTACACAATGCTGTCTTTATTAATTTTCTCACTAACTTTGTTCACCTCTCTCCACACCTTCATTAGTTTGGGATATGTGGTTCTAAATCTCTTTTGCATAAAAAAGATGCTTTCCAGGGGCACCTGGGTGGCTCAGTCGACTGAGCATCAGACCCTTGATTTTGGCTCAGGTTGTGACCTCATGGTCATGGAACTGAGCTCCATGTCGTGCTCTGCACTGACAGCATGGAGCCTGCTTGGGATTCTCTCTTCTGCCTGTCTCTCTCACTCCCTGTTTCTCTCTCTCTCTCTCTCTCTCCCTCCCTCACCCCCTCTCTTTTTTCTCTCAAATAAATATTTTAAAAAAGAAGATCCTTTCCAAAGCTTCTCCTCTCTTTCTTTGTTACCTAAACTCAGGACAAATAGAAATACAGGCTAGGAATGGGGTGCCTGGGTGGCTCAGTCAGTTAAGCCTCCGAATTTGGCTCAGGTCATGATCTCATGTTCGTGGGTTCAAACCCCTCATCGGGCTCTGTGCTGACAGCTAGCTCAGAGCCTGGAGCCTGTCTTAGGATTCTGTGTCTCCCTCTCTCTCTGACTCTCCCCTGCTCATGCTGTCTCTATCTCTCTCTCAAAAATAAAACATTAAAAATTTTTAAAAAAAGATAAAGGAAAACTAATCTTAAATTTCAGAGAAAATCTCAAACTATTCCACGAGTATGTTCCTTTATCACCTTATTCCCTCATCACAGTTACAAGCACCCCATGATGCTTGCCACACGGTCTCTGGCAGAGGTGAAAGGTAGGATGTGTTATGCCCGAATCACGAGTCCCCAGAGACCTCCAAGGAGCCGGCACCGATGCAAGTACAAAAGGGTCTTTATTACAAGCTCAAGCAGGGGCTCCCCCGTTAACCGGAGCAGTGGCAGCAAGGTGAAGCCCTGAACAATAGGGAGCAGGGTTTTTATGGGGTCAGGGACGGATGTGTTACGGTGCACACGTAGTACGTATAGCATCATCACATAAGCACCAATCCTAATTGTACAGCACCCATGGTAACAGTTTTGACTATTCAGTGTCTGTGAGCCGTTGGTTACTTTTGGTGGGACCCAATCATGACCTTTGAGAGTCCTTTGAAAATGACCAATTATGAGGTGAGCTCAAAGGGCCTATGTGGGGTTTAGGCAAGGGGTGAGTGATTGGCTGGTTTGTACAGAGTAACTACCTGCAGTTCCCAGCCCTGACTCAGACCACAGGAATGTTACACATTTCTTTTGATTGGCTGATCCGAGGGCAGTCCGAGGGTGGATTCAGCTGAAGCTTTTCCTGGAACTGGGGCTACATGCAGCGCGAGGTGGCACTTAATGGAGGACTTAATTTCAGGCTCCTCAGATGCCACAGAAGAGGGGTTCAGTGTTGCTATTATTTCTGCTGCTGCTACATTGGCTAGGGATGAGGATGATGGTATTGAACCCGGGTGCTTGACGTTATTTACAGGCTCCCATGAGTCCGAATAGATACCCACTAGGATCTTCACTTTTCAGATTCAAAAATTCTAGTCCAAAATAAGTGGTAAAGCCATAAGATGAATGCTGTGCTCGGTCACCAGTGGGCTGCTGCCTGACTTGATGGTAAAACCAGACTACCAATGAAAGGAAGAGAGCAGATGTTGAGTAATGTTGAGCAGATGTTTTGCTCTTTCTTACTATCTTCTCTTGCGCTTTCTCCTGCATGCCCTGATGTTGCCTACAGTAGCAGCCAGAACACATTATAATGCTATAGAATAAAACACCGTAAACACAGAATCTTAAAACAGCAATCACATGCACATGTGCAGGTCAGCTAAGGTTGACTGATCTATGCAAGCTGGGTTCAGGTCTGTCTCTTTCATCCTCCCCAGATGAGAGGGGCCAGCTGGCACATATTCTCTTCATGGCATTGACATGAAGAACAGAAGACAAGCCTAGCTGCATATGCGTATTTCAAGCCTCTGCTTGCATCACATCTGCTGACATCCCCATTGGGTAAAATAAATCTCGTGTCCAAGCCCAAACTCAGACAGAGAAGTAGAGATGATTCACCATGAGGCCATAGCAAGGGAAGTAGCATATTCATAGAGATATGGATTATAACCAATAATTTAACCTACAAACCCAAACCTTAGACAAAGAAAGAAGGATGTCAAGGAGGAAATGACCAAAGCTTTGGAAGATGGCCCAGATCATGGAGATCTGTAGCAGTATTAAGTAAGAGTTGTGGCTGAAAAAGATGAAATTGGAAATCTCTAGAAAAGTTTGAAAAGAATGACTTATCACTGGGCTTGTTTTGCAGCTTACTTTGGGAACCAACATACGGACTTACTTCTAAATCTACAAGCCTTGCAAGCCCAGCACTTGCAGAAATTCCAGGCACATCTAAAAGGCCAGAATCGCTCACTGTCACACAGAGAAAATGAGAAAAAGAAAATACTTTCCACACTCCTCTATTTTTTTATTGTTTGTGTTCTTCGGGGTGGATTACTTCTCAAGAGATATGACTAGAGTGAGGCTCCACTGAAGTGTAACATGTTAGATCTCAACAACTTGCAAAATCCAGGCTTTGCTAGTTTCCAAAAACTAAGAAAATTTCACATTTCCCTGTTACTATATAAAAAATGTCAGCTGGGTGAGACCATGAGCAGTCAAAGGAATTCAAAGGAATAACAATATATTCAAGAAACTGTAGTTGATTATTACAAAACACCAAATGTAGCCAAGCATGAAACACTATTTTGTTTTCTTTTACAATGTTTATAATGATACTATGGGCCTTGCTCTTTTCCCATAACTATTTTCTATTTGGCAAGTAAAAATTTAATTACTCATCTAAAATATCAATTACTCCAGGTATTCAGTGGCCAGATTATAAGAATCACAAATGATGACCAAAGAGTTGTATACTCTGTTTAATATCCCAAGGTATAATTTCATAGTGAAAGTGGTTGGAATGAAACCTTTGGTTTTTATAGAGGCAGTGTGGTTTTCTAGAAAGATCTCTGGTCCCTGCTCTGCCATTAACTAGCTCTACCTTGAGTAGTTCATTTATGTGGAACTGAAGGCTTTTAACAATCTGGCACCAACTAGCTTCTCAGGAAGTATTTTCAACTTCTCAGTTTTACCTTTAGTTCCAGCCCTCTTCCCTTCTCGTCTCCCATTTGGCTGCCTTTTCATTCCATTATTTTGCAGAGCAAAATACTTTGCAGAGTACCCCTTGGATAGTCTTACTCTCCACTTCCAAAGGGGCCTTTGAAAGGGCATTTTCTGAAACAAACAACTCTCCTGATATAAATTTTCCTCTGGTGTTAGTGTATCAAAGTCCTTATTTCTAATAGAGTAGCAAAATTTTCGTCCACTTACATCAGTCCTATAGGCTTTGAATGAGCTTATTGAATAAATGAAGAATAATTTTTTTAAAGTTTATTTAGAGAGAGAGAGAGAGAGAGAGCGAGCACACATGAGCAGGGGAGGGACTGAAAGAGAGGGAGGGAAGGAATCCTAAGCAGACTCCACACACAGCACAGGGCCAGATAAGGGGCTTGAACTTACAAACCACAGATCATTACTGTGAGAAATAAGCCCACTGACCCAATCAAAGGAGGGATGTGGAAACTCAGAGCACAGTAAAATGAGGCTTTAACCAATGTTCTTGCAAGAGCAGGTGTCTAATAGACAGACACACTCAGGGCAGTTAGAGCAGACAATTTATCCCCTAGTGTTCAAGTCCCTCCCTTGCTTCCTCATTGGCTGAGTACTGCAGAGGTTACAGCCTTACCTGGACATCGCCAATGCCCATGTAAGGCAAAACGTAGTCTGATTAGAACAAAACTACATTCCCTGAGGTGAGGCACAGATTTTCAGTCCCTCCTCCCTTTATTCTATGGCACATGCTCATTACAAAGTCTGTGAAAAGAAGCCCACAAAAATAAGCCTGCTACATGGGGAGGTTTAGAGGAACCAGGAAGTGAAATGTCTAAGGATTTGGGACTCCTTGCGGTGGGGGAGGTACAGGGGATGGTTTGTACATATTTCCAGTAGGTTGTAGACCTACTGTTAACTGGACAGCACAGCTGATATTTCTGAATATGAGTCATATCCCTTACTTCTCACAATTACCTGACCTGAAATCAAGAATCGGACACTTAACTGACTGAACCACCCAGGGACCCCAATAATTTTTGCTTTATACTTATCATGTTTTGACTGCTAATCTGACTTAAGCATTTTTACAGATTCTCACAGAATCCTTACTCTAACTCTGCTAACTAAGAATCTGTGAGGAAAACTGTGCTCAGGAGTTTTGTTGTCAACTCAGAACTACTGCTTCTCTGCAATACGGAGAACTTAAGATAACATCTCCCCAAATTACTTTCCCTATATCTTGAGAGTTTGTCAATCACAGGTATTCTCATGAGACTGGGAAGGCAGAAGAGAAAGAGAAGCCATTATCTGGCAAAAGTAGTTGCAGGGAGATGTACAGATCAGGGATCAGCAAACTTTTCCTGTGGTGTGCTAGATACTAAATATTTTAGTCTTTGCAGGCCATACTATCTCTGTCACAACTACTGAAGTCTGCCATTGTAATGCACAAGAAGCCATGAGTACTATATAAACACATAAGTATAGCTATTTTCCAATAAACTTTTATTTGTGGATATTGAACTTTAAATTCCAGGTAGTCATCACATGTCACAACATATTATGCTGCTTTTGTTTTTTTTCAAGCATTTAAAAGTGTAAATCCATTCTTAATCCACACACCACAAAAGCAGGCAGCAGGCCAGATTTTTCTCAAGGGTCATAATTTGGCAACCCCTGCCATGGCAAGTCAGCAGATAAGATTCACAGTGGCCTCTGAGTGAGCTTCTAAGATCCACCCACTTCAGTGTTTCAGTATAAAACTCTGAGAAATGGCTTCTCTGATTGTAGTCTCCTAGCGTTTCCCATGGTTTGTAGGTCTTTAATTTCCTGTATTCAAACCCTTCATGCTTCAAATATACAAAGTGACTTCCACTTTAATGACCAAACTCACATTGAACAATATGAACATTTCATATTAGCAGCGGTTTCAGAAAAACAAGACCTCAAAGAAGAAAATTTGGATTTTGTTCTATGATGTGAATGAAGCTAAAGGAAGTAACAACCTCATCGCTAGTAGAAAGTGAGACTTTTTGGTATACAACATGCAGTAGCAAAATAATTCCTTAAATTTCCACTTCCAGTTGCCTAGAATCAAGTGCCTATAGGAAGCTAAGTATAAAAAAAAAAAGAGTATTGCAATAGAACGTTGTAGCAGAAAGTTAGATGATGAAGATCATGGAGCTGTTATGTATACATATAACACTGCAGGTTACAGAAGGAAAGTCTTCAAATTCTCAACTATAGTCAGAGAACCAAAAAGCCTTTAAGACTTTCCTGAAAGAACCTTTTGTTTCTTGTAGCTGCAGGGTTGAAATATCTGAAAATCAAAACCAAAAAGTGATCCGATAGTTGGCTGGATAACAATGAAAGTTGGTTGAATTCACAGTGAACTTTGTCAAGCCTGAAAGTGAGGGTGTTGACTGGGAAAGAATGGGGCCATGAGAACTGGAACGGGACACTTGGAGATTACAGAGGAGAGGGGAGGAGAGGAGAGGAGAGGGCCCTGTTCTCTGGTGGCTGTCGTAGGCAGGTGCTGAGAAGATGGCAAGTGAGAAGCACACAGTGCTGTCTTTCACACTCCTGAAGATCACCCTGTAAAGTGCTGCTGGCCCACATTGTTGGCAATTGGCCTCTCTACCTGCCCTTCCCTATCCCATCTGACAGGTGTGAGACTTCTAGTTCCCTCTATAAAAATACAAAGAATAACTTCTGCTTTCTGGAGGGAATACTGACTAATACGATGACTAAGCATCAGTTATCTAAAATATTAGGAAATATGTTTATATGGCACTTCACTTCACAGCAATATTAAACAAGAGAACTGTGCAGGCATGAAAAGGTAAGCGATATTCCCAAATCAGGTATGAAAGAGGAGGTATGGGTAAGTGTTCCCAGCTGTGTGCATCAGTCAAGACATGAGCATCTGTGTATGTTTGCTGGGCAGACACTGAGCAAAGAAATACTTGCCCTCCCACGTTCACTGTAGCATTATTCACAATAGCCGACATATGAAAATAGCATGAGTGCCCATCAATTGAGGAATAGATACAGATGTGGTGTGTATGTGTACACACCATGGAATATTATTCAGCCATGAGAAAGAAGGACATCCTGCCATTTGCAACAACATGGATGGAACTTGAGGGCATTATGTTAAGTGAAATAAGCCAGAAAGAGAAAGACAAATACTGTGTGGTATCATTTGTATGTGGAATAAAAAAAAAAAAAAAAGGTAAAACTCTTAGAAGCAAAGAGCAGAAAAGTGCCAGAGGCTGTGAGATAGGGGAAAGAGGGAGATTGGGAGAGGCTGATAAGAGGGTACAAACTTTCAGCTATAAGATGAATAAGGTCTGAGGACCTTTACACATATATATGAATGATATGGTGATTATAGTGGATAACACTGAATTAAATAATTTGCTAAGAAGAGTAGAACATAAGTTCTGTCACTAAAAAAAATAGAATAAATAGGTGATGGATGTGTTAATTAACTAGATGGGGGGAGATCCTTTCACAACACATATCAAATTCACATGACGTGCACTTTAAATACCTTACTATGCTATTTGTTAATTATACCTAAATAAAACTGAAAAATTACATACATCTTTCCTTGTAAAACAAAAACAAAAAACACCTTTTAATATCTCATTCCTCTGTGGCAATCTCTGCCCACCGCTGTGTCATCACAGAGAGATATGCAGGATTCAATCTAAGGACATTTAGATAGTGTCAAGGCTGTGGCCTTACCAGACAGCAAGACTGAGAAGAGTCAGCAATGTATAGATTAGCTTATTTCAATCATCTGAGTTTGGGTTTTCAGACCCACATCAGACATAATTAAGATAATGTTCAATGTGAATCTGGGACATGTGTATTGTGAGAGCACAGTGCCTGGAGGGCTTGGAACTAAAAAGACAAAAAATCTCACACTGATTAGAGGCAAAGAGAGAATCAAACCTAAGACCAAGCCAAAGCCTCTCCTGCCAATCAGCAGCCTCAGTGAGCTGGGATTTTCTTTTACCTGAATTTGCTTGAGAGGACAACCTCCATATTGTTGGAATAATAGAGATGTTTCCCTGACAGGGACAGGGAAACCACATGCAAATGTGCTCAATGCCCACTACCCAGCTCTAGGGACTGACTCTTAGGTTGTAGTTGATATGAATATTGCCCCCAAGGTTGTTTGGGGAACCATGTTTGCAGCCATACATAGCAGTCTTCATGAATAACTGTATGTTACCTCCAGAGAGAATACTCGTACTTTTGTGTTAGGTTTAAGAATAAATATTTGCAATGGTTTGGGCTTGGCATAGTTCCTATTTAAAGCATTTATAATAATGAAGAAAAGTTGGCATATTAGAATATCCAAGAGATTAGATTTATTATAACTTAGTAGGAAATCGCAAGCACCCTCAAACTGGGAAAATCTGAGGAAAGTTATAATAAAGACACTATTGAAAAGGAATAAAGAGTACTATGCACTTAGTGACAGTGACAATTAGCTCTCTAGGCCTGAAGGAAATGAAGAGGAGGTCATAATCAGAACATGGAAGCAGAGAAGGGTTTAAATTAATGAAGTTTATTCCCTGTGTTCTAGATCTTTCTGCTTAAAATACCTAGATTGGCACTTTAAATACCTGTACTAAAAGGACTGGAACAGATACCCAAAGCAGCTACAGAGAATAGACCCTAAGGGAAAGAAGAAATATGTAATTGATTATCTGATCTGATTGCACTGGAGACTGTAAAAAATAGGACATTGATAGTTCATGCAGTAGCAAAATGACTGCTTAAATTATCACCTGTGGTTTCTTAGAATCAAGAGCCTACGACAGGCAAAGCTTTTCCAGATTGCTTGGCAGTTAAAGTGGGGAACACAACACAATGAAGGGGTTAGAAAAAGATTTAATTTTCGTATAAGAAAAAATTTTAAGTTTATTTATTTACTTTGAGAGAGTGTGAGCAGAAGCAGGGGAGAAGCAGAGAGACAGGATCCCAAGCAGTTTCTGAGCCATCAGCGCACAGCTTAATGTGGGGCTTGAACTCAGGAACCATGAGACCAAGACCTGAGCCAAGATCAAGAGTGAGACACTTAACTTGTTTGGCCACCAACATGCCCCTTATCATCAGAAAGCCAAAAATCTCCTTTGCTTGGTCTAAACAAATCTCTTCTATCTTTAAACCATGGGGCTCATGTACCTGAAAATCAATCAAGATTTTCAATAGGGTAGGGAATTACAATTTCAGCTTAATGCAGAGGCTCATCAGGCTCTTTATGTGAAAGATATTAATTGGAAAGACTGGGGCTGAAGACCTGGACAGCATCACTGGAAGGATTTAGATGACTCTGAACTCCCCAAACCTACTATATCTCCGTTAGCAATTGTATTTGTTATCAATTGCAGCATAATGCATTACCCTCAAAATTTAGTGGCTTAAAATAACCAACATTTGTCATCTCATGGTTTCCGAGGGTCTAGGAATGTGGACCCAGCAGAGCTGTGGGTCTCCTCCCAGCTGCTCCCCACTCCAGCTGGGGCTGTAGTCAGCTCAAGTCCTCACTGGTGAAAGATCCACTTCCAAGCTCATATGACTGTTGGAAAGCCTCAGGTTCTCAGTGACTGCTGGCCAGAGACAGACTTCCTGCATGCGGGCCTCTCCCACAAGCAGTTCACAGCGTGGCAGCTGTCTTCCCTCAGAGCAAGCAAGCCAGAGTGAGAAAGGAGGCCCAAAACAGAAATCATAATGTCTTTGTATCCTAGTCTCCCATCCAAGTGCTAACCAGGCCCCACCCTGCTTAGCTTCTGAGATCAGATGAGATCAGGCATGTTCAGGATGTATCCTAATCTCAAAAGTGACATTCCATTACTTTTCTCATGTTTTATTGTAAAATCCAACTACATTCACCCACACAAGGAGAGAGGATTCCACAGGGTATGAATACCAAGAGGTGGAAAACACAGGGGCTGCTGTTAAGACATAGCAATGCAAGTCTCTCTTCTCTTGGCTGCAGTTACTCCCGCCTTGCTTGAAGACTTCCTAAGGACCTCATGTGACATAGCAGCAAGCTAGTTTTCCAAAGGGCAACTGTCCATTTCATGCCCCTCTCCTATTGCCCCCTGATTTGCTCAGACAATGGCAGGAGTTCCTACCAGGTCCTGAGAACTGACTGTGCTCATATCTCACCAACTCCAAATACAGAGACTTCGGGTTGGTGGTTTGAAAATGGCCATGGTGAGTGCTTGCACTACCAGCAAATGCACTACATCAGGTTTTTCAGAGGGCTGATTTACTAGCACACTACTGGCCCTAGACCTATAAAGCAGATTCCAGCACACCTTAAAAGGAGAAGCACAGGATTGTGATGCGGGGAGATAAGGCCAAACTAAAGACAATATTGTGCTAATATATATTTACAGAAATCACGGCATCATGTGTGGGAATGAATAGAGCACTGCTAGAAGAAAGCCTGTAGATCTGGCCGGATGTTCCGACGTGGTTGCACTGACCAAACTGCAGCTGGATGCACCTGGTTAAACAGTAGATGTGGTAAGAAGACACTGTGGAGTTGGTTGGTTGAAAACTGCCCTTGGTGGAGCTCTAAACTAAATTGAGTGTACAATCAGCAAAATTCAAAATGTAGGAAACTGTAGGGGTAAAACAACCAGAGTTCTTCAAAGAATAAGTTATAAGAAAAATAAAGGAATGAGAGGTAAATACATAGACAAAAAGAAAAAAACCAAAAATGTGGGCAAGAATAAACTAAAACACTAGGGATGCACATTTGGGAACTAAAACTCTGAAGAGACACAAGAAGGTTATTACTGTTAAAATCAGGAAAGCAGTTGCTGGCAGGGGGAATGAGGAGGTTGTGGAGGGAAAAATAGGAAAGTTGACGTCTTGACCTAACGTGACAATTACCAAGGTGTTTGCTTTAAAATAATTAGGCTGTAATTATAATTTAGTGCTCTGTGTCAGCTTTAGCATTTGTGTTTTACTTTGCAACTTTAAAAGTTAATAGTAATGTATGTATCTGATTATTGACATGGGAAGAGTCATTCATTTGGGGTACCTGGGTGGCTTAGCCAACTAAGTGCCCAACTCCTGATTTCGGCTCAGGTCATGATCTCATGGTTTGTGGGTTCAAGCCCCAAGCTGGGCTCCATGAGCCTGCTTGAGATTCTCTCTCTCGCTCTCTCTCTCTCTGCCCTCCCCCACTCTCAAATAAATAAATAAATAAATAAATAAAGCTTTGAACAACGAGTTACTGAGCACCCTGAGCTAGGCACAAGAGCAGAATGAGATAAATTCTCTGGCCTCATGGATCTTAGTTTCTAATGAGAGAGACAACAGACAGATAAATATATAATATGGAGAATAAGTGCTGTGAAGAAAATGAAACAGATAAGGAGGTGGAGAGTAATGGAAGCTAATACGTTAGATAAGGTCAGGAGGGAGCCCTATCTCCATGACGTTTGAACATTGCAGGCAATGGGTGTAGGAGGGCCCCAAGTTGGGGTGCAATTAGCATGTTGAGGAGTAGCAAGGGAGGCCAGTGAGTCATAAAGAGTAAATGAAGAAAGAGGAGAGGAGGTGAGGTCTGGAGATTTGCTAAGGCAGATCTTGCATGGCCTTAAGGCCAACTGTGGAGTATTGGATGCAGGTTTCAAAGCAGTACAAATACACTTTTTGGAGATATGGTACAAATTCATTTTGAAAGCATATACTTATTTATATGAAACAGCAGGTTTTTAAAAACTAAATCATCTCAACTCCATTATCACCTATTCCCCTTCTAGTAAACTGACAGAACAGTGACACTAACATAGCACAAGCTTCCTGTGTACAAAAAATGATTACTACATTTTAGGGGCACCAACTGGCTCAGCCTGTTGAGCACTCAACTCTTAGTTTTTGGCTCAGGTCATGATTCCAGGATCATGAGATTGAGCCCCGCATCACGCTCTGCACTGAGCTTGAAGTCTGCTTAAGATTCTCTTTACCTCTCCCCCTGAACTTCTCTCAAATTTAAAAAAAAAAAAAAGATTACTACATTTTAGGCTAAGTATGTGTAGTGTCCGTTAAGATGTCCAAACAACCTCCCAGCTATCTTTAGCCATGCAGAGAACAATGCCACCTTCTAACTACTCCCTAAAGCAAGTATCTTTGACCGTGGATTTTTTTTTAACTACTAGAATCATATATCAGTTGGGGGTAGTTCATATCTCTTTATATATTCAGTGGAACCCTATGTAAATTATAACGGATGAGATCAGGGTTAAAAACTAGGAGGAATATCTTGACAAAATATGGTATCAAACACAGGGCAAGAAATTATTAAAACAGCTTTTGTAAAAATTTCTTCTGTCAAGCTTTAAAAATAAAATGGATGACCTGTCACAAATTGACAATTTGTGTAGCCAATTTAGCCAGCCTACAATTGTCAGCTTCTCTTTGGGTGACTCTTGATGTCTCCAAAGATTAGAAATAAGTGAGGACGACAGATCTCCTGCCTCATGATTTTGCTACCAGATACACTATGAGGAAAGCAATATTTGAACCGAATTCTGTTCCACATACAAACATTTATTGCCAGATCCTTATACAGTGTTCACACAAGAGCTAAGATACCTGTACAATATTTCTAGCCAACGTATATCTCAAACAGCATTAACTCTCCAGAGAAACACTGTTCCAGATATTTCTTATGCTAATTAACAAACTCTACTGGAGATTTTGATAGCAATATTTGAAATGCTGCAGTCAGTCATTTCTCCAGTGTGGATTCCTGAATAGTCTTTCAAATGCTAATTAACCATTCATGGAGCGTGGATTCTGATAGAATACTTCAAATGCCCTAATCACTCCTGGGTGTAGGTTAAATTGGCACACACTTTGACATTACTCTGACTTATGCACTGAAGCATTTTTAAATGAATTACCATTGATTTAACAGAGGCTCCACCTACGCTGATTTAGATAAAAGCCACCTTGAGAAAAGGAAGGTTGACCAGCTGACACCTTGTGGTCTCCCTCTTCTAGACGAGCCATTCTTTACTGCCTTCCAATAAACACTTGGGCAGTTTCCAGAAAGAGCTTTATATTGTCGTTATGAGCATCATGATAAACGTTACAGTTTTATGTCTGGCCATCAGAGGGCAGTAAATGCCTACTTATTCAATATTTTCCATTTGAAATTTTGTTTTCAGAACAAGGAGAATTATAGTTAATTTACATGCAGCATGTAAATTTCCTCAGTCACTAAAGAAGTAAAAGAAATAAGAATTCCCCAAAGAAACTTAAAGAATCTTTGGTCCATGGACAGAAGACTCTTTCTCCACTTTGACCCTGCATCTTATATACAGCTTAAATTAAAAGGTTCTGCATAAATTCTAACACAGTAAACCAAGATTTAAAACAAAGATCCGGCCATCATCATTTCCATTTGCAGGGTGAAAATGAAAAAGAATAATTCTGACTAAAGCTTTTAAAAGAAAGTAGATTTGGGGTGCCTGAGTGGCTCAGTGGGTATCTGACTCCTAATATCAGCTCATGTCATGATCCCAGGGTCACAGCATCAGAGCCCCCACAGGCTTCGTGCTGAGCGGAGCATGGAGCCTGCTTTCGATTGCCTCTCCCTCTGCCCCTCTCCTGCTGGTGCTCTCTCTGTCTCAAAAAAAAAAAAAAAAGGAATGCTAATTTCTAAACTAAAATATAATTCCTATTATTTATATACATTACAATAACTTCCTAACTTTTAATTATTTTAACTTCACAATCGATGATCTTTGAAGTGTTGTTATCTCAGTTTTACAGACTAGGAAAGCAACCCAATATATAACAACTGTTATATATGTAAGCAGTATATAACTGGCCTAAAGTCCAAAGTCTAGTTTGTAATCCACAGCCCTCAATAATTTTCCTTCCCTAAACCCCATCATAGATTACCTTATGCAATTACCTTACACCATAATGCGCTTATTTATGCCTATTTCTCCAACAAGAACATCATAAGCTCTTTTGGGGCGGAAATCCAGTCCCTTCCATATCAAGCCACCATGACTTGAATATAGTCAATCAAGAAATCAAATTTGCTACCTAAACAACTAAATTGAATTTGCCTCATATTCTTGTCTTCCCATAAACTCTGTAGGACATAAACACACACAGTGGCAGGCATCAGCTCCAACCTGGAGAAACCTTTGGCTGCATTGTAAGTGTGAACAACATCAAAGAAACCCATCTACTCAATTCTAGACACAACCAGGTATTGTCATTCACAAGGGCAGATCCTCAAACAAATTGATTTTGTGCCCCAGTAGCAAAAATATATAAGCACACATCTCTAATGTACAGATATTTATTTACAAATTATAAATAAATATGCATATCTATTAGTATGTGTATATATATTTCAAAACATATTCAAAATAGAAAAACAAATATGATGAAATAAAAATATGTTTTGGGGATTATATTTCCTTTATAATGACACAAAAATATTTTTGAGCTCCCTAAATATTATTATACCAATATGATTGAAGTCTCACTTTCATGTTTATATTTATAAATTACAAATATTTGAAAACATTTCAAAACACATACACAAAAACAACTTTAAAATGAGGTAAAGATATCATAAAATATTTTAAATTATTCTGTATCTTCTTTTTAAAGCTACAAAGACACATTTTTGTTCCAGTATCATTTTTTCTTAGCTTACCTCAATTCAGAGATTTGAGTTTATTTGGATACTTGGTTTAATGGCTATAGAAGCTAGAAAGGTAACCCCACAAAACCATGTCATATATGCATCCATCCATATATCAAATAATGTTTAATAATTTTGGATTTTATTATGTGAGATTATATTGTCAATTTTTAATCTCATAATGTGCAAAAGCTCACACCAATAAAAAATATCAGCACTACTATTTTCTTTATAAGTTTATTTATTTGGGCGGGGGTGTGCACGAGCAGGGGAAGGATTGGGGGGGGAGTCCCACACAGGCTCCACTCTGTCACTGTGGAGCCAGATGTGGGGCTCAATCTCACAAACCATGAGATCATAACCTGAGCCAAAATTGAGTCTGGTGCTTACCTGACTGAGCCACCCAGATTCCCCAGCACTACCATTTTCTTGTAGATTACTTATGCTTGCACTATTATCTTCTCATTTCTTACATTCTTTGTAAGAATCTCTTTAAGCTGTTGATCCATTGGAGATTATCCTACATAAGCTAGATAAAATAACACCTGATTACCCTGCACTATTATATGTCACAAAGCACTGAAAGTGAAGGAAGGAAGAGGGCCACTGCTAACCTCATTCAATGACTCCCACACTGCTTTAGAAGAACCCATCTACATCCACAATTTGTGGTCCTATGACATGTGAATTGAACCAAGTGAGTGTCATTCTAAATACTGAATATTCTGAATGCCTAAATGCCCTCCTATAATTTTAGAAAAAATAAAATTTTTCTTTTCATATGCCAATGCATCATTCTGCCCACTTAAGGCTGACACCACCCCCTCATCTGTCCTCTGCTTTGCTGATCACTGCTAGAAAAGGGTTCCAAATAAATATAGGAACTCCACAACATGGACTTGTGGGTCCATAATAGAACCAGGTCCAACTTCTGAAAAAGTCACCGTGTTTATTTTCTATTGCTACATAACAATAGTAGCTTGAAACAACACAAATGTATTATCTCACACTTCCTGGGATAGAAATCTGTGCATGGCTTAGCCTGGAGTCTTCTGCTTAGGGTTCTATAAGGTTGCAACTGAGGTATTGGCCAGGGCTGTGTTGTAATCTGGAAGTTTGGCTGTGGAAGGATCCACCTCCCCACATGTTTATTGATAGCATTCAGGTCCCTGTTGATTGTAGGACTGAGAGCTTTGAGGGTTTGCTGCCCACTAGCCAGAGGCTGCTATCAGCTCCCATAAGATGCCCATGGTTTCTTGCCATATGGGGTTCCTCAACATGTCTCTTCCTCAGATCCAGATAGGGACAGAATCCAGCAAGACTAGAGCTACTCATTTATGTAATCTAATTGCATGACCATGAACTCATAATCATACCTTTATTACCTTTGCCCCATCACTTAAAAGCAAGTCACAAGTATGCCTAAACTTAAGAGGAGTGGAACTGTGCAAGTAAGTGAATACCAGGAAGGGGGGATCATGGGACTACTTTCAGAGTCTGTCTTGCTATATCACTATTTGCTGTCAAAGGGGAAAAGATGCAAAAATAAATACCAAAAATTGCCAGTTCTTTTCTTAAGAGCTTAAGCTTAAAATCTACACCTCTGTCAATGAGTTATCAGCTAAAGCAATTTTCAATTATGTACACTTTAGAAGGCTAGCAGTTCACAGCTTTTTCAGAGTATCTTCTTCTGTCGGCATCTGAACACAATCTCCTACATTCTCTGTGCTGTATTTCCCAGAACCCCTTGCCAACAGGATTCTGGGTTAAATCTCATCAAAGGGAGGCAGTCAGTCAAGGTTTGGAAGGCAGAAGGGAGACAGACTCATCTTTGCTCCCAGGCTGTGTGGGCAAATAGCCCATGGCTGTGAGGTTTAGACACAGCCTCTAAATATTTCCTTCCAGTTCCCAGCAGAGGGGACCATCCCAAGTTCTTTCCTGCAATTCTTGCAACTTCCTGACTTCTGAAAGTTAGTAGCACACATGAACACACGAGCATTGATGTCAGCTGTCCCTTACTTTCTCTTCTGCTCTTTTTGCAAACATCTAGTTACTTGAATTCAATACCTTCTACTTGAATCCAAATGGTAATTTCTGTTTTCCTGACTGAACCCTGACTCTACATAAAGTTCCTTATAAGAATCAACATAGAATCTTGCTCCACTTCTTTAACCCACTCATAAATACTGTCATCAGTTTAGTGTTTGCCTTTCTAGATCACACATGCACATGCACACCAACATCTGGTATTGTGTAGTATTTTTTTCTAACGCACAATGTCATTATTAAGAGTGTTCTGGTCATCTATTGGTGTGTACCAAACCACATGAAAGCTTACTGGCATAAAATAACATTTATTAGGCTCACAATTCTGAGTCAGAAATTAGGGCAGAGCACAGAAGAGTTGGCTCATTTTTGTTCCATATGTCTGGGGTCTCAGCTAGGGTGGCTTAAAAGGCTAGGTAGGAATGGCTGGGATGGTTTGACTGGGCCATATGCCTAGGACTTTGGTTATTCTCCACACAGCATCTGCTGGGATGGTGATATCCCACATGGCAGCTTCCCTTACAACTCTGTCATCTCAGCTGGCTTGGCTAGACTGGTGAGAACAGCCAGTGCTGGCTGGCATCTTCGTCTCTCCATGCACAACATTCTCAGGACAACTATACTTCTTACATGGCACCTGACTTCTCTCCAAAACAAGAGTTGCAGCAACTCATCCCAAGAAGAAGCAATAATACTTCTTATAATCTAACCTCAGAAGTCCCAGAATCACTTCTGCCACATTCCATCATTTAAGGAAGTCATTAAGACCAGCCCAGATTCAAGAGGAGTGCAGGATGAGACTCATTCTCTTGCTGGAGTAGTAGCAAGTATATACAGAAGAAAGGCATTGATGATGCCACCATGAATACAAGTTACCACAGTGAATAACATTCTGTAACTAGGTTTTAACTGTGCAATAAGTCTGAAGAGCTACTCAAATTAGTCCATATAGATCTACTCAATTTCTTCCCATTGTTGCATAATATTTACTATTATAATTGATTTAGACATTTACTCCCTTGGGGACATTTAGGTGCTTCCCATTTTTTCTATTTATTTTTTTAATGTTTTATTTATTTCTGAGAGAGAGACAGAATGAGCAGGGGAGGGTCAGAGAGAGAGGGAGACACAGAATCCGAAACAGTCTCCAGGCTCTAAGCTAGCTGTCAGCACAGAGCCCAATGCAGGGCTGGAACCCACGAACCGTGAGATCATGACTTGAGCCGAAGTCAGATGCTTAACCGACTGAGCCACCCAGGCACCCCTTTTCTATTTTAAATCATTCAAATATACATACTTTTGCTTATGTTCCAGTGTTTCTAAGGTTAATACTGAGAAGTAAAATTACATTTTTAGTATTGTAGGGCATAACATATTTAATAGATACTCTCAAAGTGCCCTCTAAACTGGCTCATCCAGTTTATATTCTCCCACAAATGCCTGACAGTACTAGTTTCCCTAACAGTCACTTGATACTATCAAATATTTGTGTGCCAATGTGTGCCAATTCGACTGGTAGAAAATGATGTCTCACCCTTTCATTAATTTTTATTTCTCTGATATTATGATGCTACTATTGGGTTTGTTCTCCTGTGAGTTGCCCATTCATACCTTTTGCCCATTTTTGTCTTATTTTTTATACATCTATTATATTTCTATTAATTATAGAAATTATTTGTCTGTTCTGGATTCTAATCCTCTTTCTCTTACCCATTCAGAGAAGGTTTTGATGAAAGTCAGGATCCTGGCTATAGGACTGGAGCTCAAATGAAGAGGAAGGCTGAGGGTCTTGAGTCATTGTATCTACTTCATAATTAGGTTGCAAGTTATATTCCCAGAGTGAACCAGAGTTGCAAAGACACCCCAGGCAAAACCCTGTTCTTGAAGTTACAAATTATATTCTTCATAGAGTTTCTTAAAGTGTGGTTTTCAACCAATTATCTCGAAGTCACCTAGGTTTTTATTAAAATTGTAGATTCCTAGGGAGTGCCCTAGGTCAGCTTCCTCAGAATTTCATGGGGTGTGTCCTAGGAATCTGCGTTTTTTAACTAGCTATCTACTACTACTCACCACAAAAGTTTGAAAATTACTACTCTAAAAGTAGGCCAGAAAGTTATTCTAAGCATAAAGAAGAGTGAGATGTGGAATAATATGCCACCTCATGGTTTGCTATGGAAAGAAAAATAGAACCACATTGTCCTAGAATCTGAAAGCTAGAGGCATCTTGGAGGCCACTGAACCCAGTGGTTCTTAAACCTGCTTGGTGTCAGCACCACTTGCAGAGATTCACCCAGATCAATTAAGTAAGAATCTCTGGAGGTCGGTTTGAACACCAGCATTTGTAAAAAGCTATATTCTGGGTTATGCACCCTGAATCCAGAACCATTAGCCTAAGCTAAACCCCTCATTTTACAGAAATGGAAGCCCAGGCCAGTAAGTTTACATCATTTATCTAGGGTCTCCCAGTTGCTAGTGGCCAAGTACTTACCTTTCTGACAAATGCTCTTTCTATTATTTGAATTCCTCTTGAAGGGTAGATTTTAGTTGGAAAGAGTTAGTTCTGGAAATACTTACCTTGAGAGTAGAGCGTTTTCATAATATTGGCAAGTGTTCTTTTCTAGAAATCAATTCTGTACTTAGGTCTATTTTTCTATAAGAACTAAGAGGACAGGCTGCCAGACCTCTGATTATAGCAGTATTATTGCAGGAAGCACAGCTATAATTAAACACAAAGCCCTTCCCATTACTTAATTTTTCCTCAAGTGGTTTTAAAAACCAAGCATTACACATCTATACATGAGTAACTGATCCAAACTTGAATATTTGTACTATTTTTTGGAAAACATTTGTACTTTTTTACAGCCTCAAACTAATGTGTGCTCAGAGACAGGAAGTAATATAAAATGTAATCAAGCATTTCAATTTTCATTCATCCTTACTGTCTTTTTTCATTTTTTACTTTCTCTTTTATCTGTGTTTTTGTTTATGTTACAAGATATCCTTAAAATTCTCTGCACAGTAGAGGTGAATAAACCAAGATATGGGACCAAAGAGTCTAGATTCTTTGTTCTAGTTGTGGTATATAAGATAATTCATTTAATGTTCCCAACTTCTTTTCCTATTCTGCAAGACAGAGAAGATAATCCATGCCCTGTTTATCTAATGGGCTCATAAGAACCTTCAAAGTACTTTACAAACATAAACATTGTAGAAATATGATCTATCACTATCATGATGTACTTGTGTTAGTATAGATCTAAGTGTAAGGCATGTCCATGAGAAGCCACATCCAAAGGATTCTGAAATTGTAACCTTCATGAGGTGTGTGTAGTCTCACCCAAAAGGTGCCCCAAAGCCATAATCATAGAAAGGCTATGCACAACTGGGAAAATAAAATTTTCAAAGAAATATACAAATAAAGTGTCAAAACGCCTTCTTGTTTCTTGTTAATTCTATATCTAAATAATCACCACTCCATTCTCAAGATCTATACCTTTGTCCCAGATCTTATCAGCTTCAAATTTTCTTTCTCTTACTCTGCCTTATTGCCCTTTTTTCACTTTTTTCAATCCTACCCTTCCCTACACACATAAAAATATTACCCAAAAGGAAATATAGTACTACAAAAAAATTTCTTATCAATACCTAAGGCACTTATTTTTAAATTTTCAATTGGATAACAAAATAGTATTTATCATTAGGTTGATATTCCCATAGTGGCAAGAACTCCATGGATATCTTTTGTTTTTGGTGGGGGAATAGATGGGAAAAGTACATACCCTTTTTTTATTTTTTAGGTTTTAGATTTTTTCTTTTATTTGAGAGAGGGAGAGAGGGAGAGGTAGAAGAAGAGGGTGAGAACGAGCAGGCGAGAGGGGCAGAGGGAGAGAGAGAGAAAATCTTCTTCACCTCAGCACAGAGGCCAAAACAGGGCTTTATCCCACAGCCTGGGATCACCACCTCAGCTAAAATGAAGAGTCAAAACCTCAACCAAGTGAGCCATGCAGGTGCATCTGGCTTGTTTGGTTTCTTATTACTGAGTTTTAAGAGTTTTTAAGTAAATTTTGAATAGCAGTCCTTTATCAGCTGTGTCTTTTGAAAATATTTTTTCTCAGTCTGTGGATTGTCTTCTCATTCTCTTGACATTGTCTCACAGGACAAAAGTTTTTCATTTTAATGAATTTAAGCTTAGCAATTATTTCTTTCACTGATTTTGCTTTGGTATTTTGTCTAAAAAGCATTGAAATATCCAAGGTCCTTTAACTTTTTTCCCATGTTATCTTCTAGAAATTTTAGTTTTGCATTTTACACTTAAGTCAATGATCCATGTTTATTATTATAAATAATTTTTATTTATTTATTTTGAGAGAGAGAGAGAGAGAGAGAGAGAGCAAGCAGGCATTTGGGGAAGGGGCAGAGAAAGAGGGAAAGAGAGAATCCCAAGCAAGCTCCACACTGTCATTACAGAGTCCGATGCAAAGTTTGATCCCACAAACCATGAGATCATGACATGAGCTGAAGTCAAGAGTCAGTCACTCAACCGACTGAGTCACCCAGACTTAATTTTTGTGAAGTGTGTAAGGTCTGGGTCTAGATTCATTTTTTTGTATGTGGATGTCTAGTACTATTTTATTACCATTTGCCGAAAGGACTATCTTTGCTCCATCATATTGCCTTTATTCCTTTGTCAATGATTGGTTGACTATATTTATGTCAGTTTCTTTCTAGACTTTCTGTTCTGTTTCATTGATCTATTTGTCTATTCTTATACCAGTACTATACTGTCTTGATTACTGTATGTTTAGTAAGTCTTGAAGTTGGGTAGTATTAACCCTCCAACTTTATTTTTGCCTTCAATATTTTGCTGGCTAATCTGGGTCTTTTGCCTCCCCGCATGAGCTTGAGAATAAGTTTGTCTCTATCCACAAAATAACTAAGATTTTGATTGGGATTGCACTGAATCTGCAGATCAAGTTGAGAAGAACTGAGAACTTGACAATATTGAGTTTTCCCATCCATGAATATGAAATACCTCCACTTATTTAGTTCTTTGATCTTGTTCATGAAAGTTTTGTAATTTTCTTCACATAGATCTTGAACATATTTTCTTAAATTTATATCTAACTTTTATTTTGAGGGTGCTAAGGTAAATGGGATTCTGTTTTTAATTTCAGATTCCACTTGTTCATTGCTGGTATGTAGGAAAACAAGTGATTTTTATATATTAACCTCGATCTTGCAACCTTCATATAATTGCTTATTAGTTCCATGAATTTTTCGGTCAGTTATTTTGTATTTTCTACATTGAAGATTATGTTATCTTTGAACAAAGACAGTTTTATTTCGTCCTTCCTAATTGACATACCTCTTATTTCTTTTTCTTGTCTCACTGAATTAGCTTGGACTTCCAGTACAATGATGGAAAGCAGTAGTGAGAGAGGACATCTTTGCTTTGCTCCTGATCTTAGCAAAAACACTTAGAATCTCTCACCATTAACTATGATGTTAGCTATAGCTTTTTTGTGGGTAATCCTTTATCTGTTTGAGGAAGTTTGCCTCTATTGCTATTTTACTGAGTGTTTTGATCATGAATGGTGTTAGATTTTTACCAAATGCCTTTTTCTGTATCTACTGATATGCTTATATGTGATTTTTTTTCTTCTTTAACCTGGTGATGTGATGGATTGCATTAACTGATTTTCAAATATTGAACCAGTCTTGCATACCTGAGGGCAGGCCTTGTTTGGAAGAACAGAATGCTCTGGCATATTTCAGAACGGTTTCTTTTCTCCCTCCCCCTGCCAGAAGCACAAGGGGGTTTTACTTAGATATTCACTGTGAGACCCAGGTTGACCTCTTGAAAGTAAAACTCAGAAAAGTGAGTTTCCCCTATGACGGGGTCCCCCTGGAGTTTTTTAACTCTGAGTTTTCCACAGAGACTCTAGAAATTCATCAGTTACAGTGATTTTTCCCATCCAGGCACTGGTTTCCTCTGAGTTTTCTGCTTACGGATTTCTGCTGTGGTTAAGTTGCGATTCTCTGTAGTCGCCTGTCTCTTCAATTTTGGAAGCAGTGGTTCGTCCTGTGACCTTATTTTTCTTATGGATCTATGAAAAATTATTTATTTTCATATTTTCCATTTTTATTTGCTATTAGCATGAACTTCTAATACTTCTAAGAACTTCTAAGCTTCCTACATACTAGATTGGAAACCGAAGTCCTGAATATTCATATAATTTTTTTCCAACAACTAGGTTTAATTGTACAAAATTTCTAATATTTGATCGGTTTTAACCTAAAAAAAATGGCAGTTTCATGTGAATCAACCTCATAAATATTACCAATATTATATGAACACTAAGCTTTAGAAGTTAACTACCTGCCCACACTACACAGCATATAATGGAAAGACTAAAATGTGTACCCTCATCTGCCTGATTCCAAAGCCCTGATCTTAACCAATGCATTGATGTGTTATTATATTTGGGTTGTTATAGTCATATTTTTAAACAAATCCTCTCCCTTCTGTTTCCATTAGCATTCTCCTTCCAATTAAAATAATGTTACTTCTACTTCCTTATATTATGTAATACCCTGATGATCAAAAAGATTCATTCTTTTCCTATTCACTTATGCAACCTCTTTTTTTTATTGGAAACCTATTCTAATTAAGCAAATTGAACTACTTCAAAGACTAGCCATGGAAACATCACAGAGCACTTCACTTTCTTTAGGTTGAAGATATCATCTTCTTATTCATTTATTCTCTGACCAACATTGCTTTCTTTAGGCCTGTTATTTTTAGTATAAAAATGGTATAGGATTGGGTACATTCCACACAGTATTCCTATGTGTAGTCAAAACTAGAAGAAAATTCACCCAATAAATACATACTATATGTCACTTATATTGAGACAAACACTTCACACATCATATTCTTACATTCCTATTATAATCCTATGGAGTAAAGATTATCTCCCTTTTGTTGATGAGAAAATGGAAAATTAATGAACTTGTTTGTGAGTACCGAGAACAGGATGGAGCTAGGATTTTCACCTAGGTCAGAGGCCTGAGCAGATATTGATTTTATACAAAAAGGTTGGACAGTAATACCCATCTCTAATGGTAAACAAATCACACCATGCATGGTGAGTATCAATCATCTTCTAAATACATCTTAGCTGTCCTGAGTTCTTGCTCAGTTGCTTCTTTCTGCACAGTAAAATGTTTTCTACATGACCTCACACTTTTCTGCCTGGGTTTCCCCAGTTCTCTTGCTAGATTGTATAACTTTAGGCAAGCCACTTAATTCACTAAGCTTTAACTTTCTCATCCACAAAATTAGGTCCATTTAAGTTTTAAAACCCTACAAGTATATGTATAAGAAGCAAGACCATTATCCATCAGACAAAAAGAAACAGGCATAACTACATCAGCAGTTTGTAAATTACAGAAACTCTCACAGCTAAAAAATAAAATAAAATAAAATAAATTACAGGAGTACCTGAGTGGCTCAGTCAGTTGAGTGTCTGACTTCAGCTCAGTTCATGATCACATGGCTCATGACTTCAAGCCTAGCTCTATACTGTCAGCACAGAGCCTGGAGCCTGCTTTGGATTTTGAGTCTGTGTCTCTCTGCCCCTCTCCTGCTCTCTCTCTCTCTCTCTCAAAAATAAATAAACATAAAAAAATTTTTTTAAATACCACTGAATATAATTGATTGTATGGTCACCTGAAAATATATAAAGTCAAAGTGAAATAAGATGAAACTTGTATTTTACAAATAAAAAATATGTTGTATATATATAAGGAAACTGTTACATTATATCAGGTGTTTTTGTTTTATTTATTTATTTTTTTGGATTGGGGTTTTTTGCTTTTGTTGGTAGTGTTTTGATTTTGCTGTTGTTTTTGTTTTATTTGGAGAAGTGTTTTGTTTGTGTTTGCAGGGGAAGTCTTTGATTCTGGTTTTGTTTGGAGGAATGTTTTGTATCCAAGAAAGAGCACTGACCTTGGAGGCAGATAGACCTAAGCTCTGGACTCAGATTCAGTCTATTTCTTACTCTCACATGATGCATGAGAACCCTTTTGTTCAATTTTTTTTTTAATGTTTATTATTTTTATTTTGAGAGAGAGTGTGTATGAGCAGGGAAGGGGCAGAGAGAGAGAGGGAGAGAGAATCCCAAGCAGGTTCCATGTTCAGCACAGAACCCAATGTGGGATTCAAACTCACAAACCACAAGATCATGACCTGAGCCAAAATCAAGAGTCAGATGCCCAACTGAATGAGCCACCCACGTGCCCCTTCAATGTGCTTTAAAAACAACAAAAAACTAACATAGAATAAGTGGATAAACTCCTATAAACTAACAATCTATCATGAATGAATCATAAAAAAATATAAAATTTGAACAGACCAGCAATGAGTAAGGAGATTGAATCAGGAATCAAAACTCTCCCAACAATAAAAAAAAAAAAAAAAAAAAAAAAAGAACAGGAAGAACAGGACCAGATGGCTTCAGTAGAGAATTTACCAAACATCCAAAGAAGAATTAATACCAGTCCTTCTCAAACTCTTCCAAAAAAGAGAAGAGGAAGTAAGAATTCCAAAGTCTCTTTATGAGGCTAATATTGCCCTGATACCAAAGCCAGACCAGGATCATACAAGAAAATAAAATTATAGGATAATATTCCAGCTATAAAAATCCTCAACAAAATATTAGCAAACCGAATTCAACCATACATTAAAATGATCATATACCAGAGGCACCTGGGTGGCTCAGTTGGTTAAGCTTTTGACTTTTGATTTCAGCTCAGGTCATGATCTCAGGGTCATGGGATCAAGCCCCATGTTGGGCTCTGCACTGAACATGGAGTTTGCTTAAGATTCTCTCCCTCTCTCTTTCTCCCCTCTGCCACTCTTCCCCACTCATGCACTCTTTCCCTAAAAAAAAAAAAAATCATACACCATCATTAAGTGAGATTTATTACAGGGATGCAAGAATGGTTCAACATTTGTAAATCAATGTGATAGGCCACATTAGCAAAATGAAGGATAGATATGTAAGCATCTCAATAGATGCAGAAAAAGCATTTGACAAAATTCAACATCCTTTCATAATAAAACCCAAAATATTAAGTATAGATAGAATGTACCTCAACATCTCAACATAATAAAAAGCATATATGACAAGCTCACAACTAACATCATTCTCAAAGGCAAAAATCTGAAAACGTCTCCTCCAAGATCAGGAACAAGACAAGGATGCCCACTCTCATCACTTTCATTCAACAGAGCACTGAAAATCTAGCCACAGCAGTTAGGCAAGTAGAAGAAATAAAAGGCATCCTAATCAGAAAAGAAGAAATAAAACTCTCTTTGTTTGCAGATGAAATGATATTATATATAGGAAACCCTGGAGATTCCATCAAAACACTGTTAGGACAAATGAATTCAGCAAAGTTGGAGGACACAAAGTCAATATACAAAAGTCAACTGTGTTGGTTATATATCCACACACTAACAATGAACTATTGGAAAGAGAAATCAAGAAAATAGTCCACATTTATAATTACATCAAAAACAATAAAATACCTAGGAATAAATTTAACCAAGCTAGGTTAAAGATCTGTATACTAAAAGCTACAAAACACCAATGAAAGAATCTGAAGATGACAAAAATAAATGAGAACATATCCTGTGTACTCAGAAGAATTAGCATTGTTAAAATATCCATTACTCAAAATGATATACAGATTCAGTGCAATCCCAATTAAGCTTCCCATGGCATCTTTTGCAGAAGTGGAAAAAACAATTTGAAAATTTACATGGAACTACAAAAGATTCGAATAGCCAAAGCAATTCTGAGCTAAAAGAACAAAGCTGGAGGCATCATACTTCCGGGTTTCAAACTATATTACAAACCTATAGGAATATAAAAACATTATGGTACTGGCATAAAAACAGACACATAAATCAACAGAACATAATAGAGAGCCCAGAAATAAACAATGCATATATTTTCAACAAAAGTACCAAGAATATAAAATGGGAGAAAGTGTAGTCTAGTGAACAAATGGTGTTGAAGAAAACTGGGTGCCCAACAAGGAAAGAATGAAACTGGGCCTCTATCTTACACCATGTACAAAAATCAACTCAAGGGTGGTTCAGTTGAATAAACATCCGACTTCGGCTCAGGTCATGATTTCTCAGTCCCTGCGTTTGAGCCCTGCATTGGGACCTGTGCTGACAGCTCAGAACCTAGAGCCTGCTTCACATTCTGTCTCTCCCTCTCTCTGCTCCTCCCCTGCTCATGCTCAGTCTCTCTTTACTTCTCAAAAATAAATGTTAAAAAAAAAGTTTAGGAAAATCAACTCAAAATGGATTTAAGACTTAAATGTGAGACTAAAACCACAAAACTCCTAGCAAAAAATATAGCAGGTAAGCTCCTTAATATCAGTCTGGGCAATGATTTTTTTCTATTTGACAACAAAAGCGAAGGCAAAGAAAGCAAAAACAAGTAAGTGGGACTATATCAAACTAAAAAGCTTCTGTACAACCAAAGGAAAACATCAACAAAATGAAAAATCAACCTAGGGAGTGGGAGAAAATATTTGCATGCCACATATCCAATAAGGGATTAAAATCCAAAATAAATAAGGAACTCCTACATCTCAATAACAAAATAAACAAACAAATAACCTGATTATAAGGGCAATGGACCTAGAAAGACTTTCTTCCAAAGAAAATATTCAACTGGCCAACAGGTATGTGAAAGTTACCCAATGTCACTAATCATTACAGATATACATATCAAAACCACAATGAGATACCACTTCACACCTGCTAGAAAGGCGATTATCAAAGAACAAGTGGTAATAAATGCTGGTGAAGATATGGAAAAAAGAGAACCCTTGTGCACCGTTGGTGGGAATGTAAACCAGTATAGCCACAGTATTGTCATATAATCTAGCACTCCCACTTCTGGTTATATATCCAAAGTAAATAAAACCATTATCTCAAAGATGTGTTTACACTCTCGTGTTCATTGCAGCATTGTTCATGACAGCCAAGGTATGGAAACAACCTAAGCATCCATCAACGGATGGATGGATAAAGAAAATATATGTGTATATATATCATGGACTATTATTCAGCCATGAAAAGGAAACCCTCCTATTTACAACAACATGGATAAACCTGTAGGGCATTATGCTATGTAAAATAAGCCAGACAGGAAAAGAGAAATACTGTATGACATGTGGAATCTAAAGCAGACAAAAAAGGCAAACTCATAAAAACATAGTAGAAGTCAAACAAAGCCCAGGGGCTGGGCTGGGAGGGAAGCAGGAATGGGGGAGAAACTCAGAAATGTTAATCAAAGGGTACAAACTTTCATTTATAAAATGCATAAGGTCTGAGGATCTAATGTATAAACAGCAACTAAAGTTGATAACACTATACTCTTTAATTAAAATCTGCTAAGAGAGTAAAATTTAAGTATTCTCACCAAAGGAAAAAGAAGGTATATGAGGTGATGAATGTCTTAATTAACTAGGAATCCTTTCACAATGTATACATGTATCAAATTATTGCACTGTGTATTTCATATATATTAGAATTCTATTCATCAATTATATCTCAATAATGCTGATAACTTTATAATTTTATAAAATNAAACTATTGACAATAAACTATTAAAAAATAAAAAAAATAATATCTGGAGTTTTTTGGGGGGGGGGAGTTAAGATTCTATTTGTAAGTAATCTCTACACCCAACATGGAACTGAACTTACAACCCCACAAGATCAAGTGTCCCATACTCCACCAACTAAGCCAGCCAGGCGCCCCTGGAGTTGTCTTTTAAGTCAACCACTTATTTCTTCAATAGCTATGGAAAAGTAAAATTGAAGAGACACACTTTTACAAAAAAGTTTATAATTGGTTTGTTTTATTATACTTTTTGTTAATCAAAGCATTGTGGTCCATAAAGAATCCATTTATATGCTTGCAAGATTTCTATTTCTCTCTAAAGTAACAAAATGCTGTAGATATCCAGGAAAACTATCTTCCCCTCATTAAAAAAAGAAGGAAGGGGAATAGGAGTCTCCTATTGTATATAAACCTTCTCTCAGAAGAACCTCCAGCTAACTCCTCTATCAGCTGCTTCTTAAACATCCATAGAAATGAAGCTGCTTTTCCTTAAGAATCAATGAAAAGAGGACTGAAGATGGAAAGAAGAAGAAGAAAAGAGGGTTAAAGAAGATGAAGCCTGCTTTCATGTTAGTATGGTTAGAATATTGCCTCTTAAATAAAAGAATACATGTTATAAAAAGGATGTAGCTCTTGAGTACTTGGTTTCTTAACCTTCTGACATTTCATATTGGAAAAATAAAATTGATGCCACGGATGTGCGACTCAGCTAAGTCAGTAGTAATGATGTGGAATGAAATGAAAACTATCAAGTTATTTACTGGGAGGAAAGTGACAGAATAAAGGAGGTTAGTATTTATTTTTTATTTTTTAATAGTTTATTGCCAATAGTTTATTGGTTTCCATATAACCCCAGTGGCTCCTCTCATAAAAGAGAAACCACATATGGCAGTATTTTTAAAGGGACAGTTCTTAAAAGAGTAAGATTTGGAAGGCCTAATGTCATGGTGGGATTGCATCAAGTCCCCTGCAGAGTCCTTACATCAGGCTGCAATCAAAAAGCAGACTTTCTTATTGGATGAGGGTATGTATGTTCAGTCTGTTTAATCAACCAGATATACAGCCGAGAAATACACACATGCTATTATGAATAAGAATGAAATTTGTAGTGAAGGATCCTTGAAAAACCACTATGACAGAGTAGAATATGTTAGCATATTTCCAAATAGTGCCTGGTGGCTTAAAAGGAAACAGACCTGGCTTATGGACTGTAATGGCTGCCCACCTACAATGAGAAGCATTCAGGAAATATGATGGTACCAAATTGTTTGGTAAGCAACACTGTCTATTTCTATGATACTGTCCATTCTAGTGAGTACAGGGACCCCCCGTTTATAATCTTAAGGTTCTCATAACACGTAGGTAATAAAGAAAAATGCATCCTGATTTGAGACATTTACATTTGGACCATCTTAAGACTGGCCAACAGACTAGAACCTGCAAAGGAATATGAATTACTTGAGCAATAGAGCAGCCAAAGGAGTATCCAAGGGTTAGAATTGCAGAGAAACAGAAAAGCTTCTGAAAGGAATCAGAATTTCCCTTCCAGGGATTCTTCACCTGAATTTCTGGCTTCATGAAAAGCAATATGGAGAGTAGTGGAAGGGGCACTGTCCCTGGAGTTACGCAGACCTGGGTTCACATGCTGTTCTGCCACCTAATTACTGCTTAACTTCCCTAAACTTTCATTTCCTCCTCTGTAAAACGGATGATATATCTACTCTACAGGATGGTTATATAACTGACATAGCAACCATGGATCAAGGACGTAAGATAGAGCCCATGCCCAGTAAAGGTTAGTAGTATTATTAAAGGGAACAAATCACAGACTCATGAAATGTTTAAGCTGGAGGCCCCCTTGATGACCAGTTAATGGAACATCCTCTTTTTCTAGAGAAAGCTGAGATCCCAGGAAGTTTAAAGACCTGGCAGTGTTCTGAGTTTCGGTGGTGTTCAAATACCTCCTCAAAGTCCCCGCAGCTCCACAAAGCCTGCTCAGGAGCTGCCCAGAGAGTGGGAAGAAGGACAAAGAAGAAACACCGCGGACCTTCTATCCCACTTCAATAGCCTTTCTTTTTCTCCTGCCTGGTGTTGGGCTTTCGTGTAAATGTCCACATAATAAAAGAGTATCCTGATCAGAAAGATGCTACAAAACGGTTGCACTGGGCTGCGGGCCCATCGGAAGAACCTAAGGGAACACCGGATATCAGAGGGGAGTGTGTGTCCCCTTTCAGAGCCACCAGGCCGGAGGCAGCCTGTGCCGCGGGGCGGCAGTGCTGGGCGGTGGTGCTGCACACTCCGCAGATGAGAGTGGGAGGGGCTTCCGACGTTCATGTGACGCGCATGCGCACATGCACTCTCACCCCCTCGGGCCCAGGCTGCCTCAGTGTCCTGACCGTTCAGGAACACGTCTACCTCCGTTGGTATTAATCCAGGGACACCCAAGCCAAAACCTTATCTGCCAGGAACAGGAGAACTCTTAACATTCTGTGAGGGCCTCAGAGACCTGCAATAGCTAGATATAAAAGGGAAGGGACTAAAGTAGTTCCCTCCCTGACGCTGGGCACCAGATCCTCTCCATGAAATAGGCCTGAGAGGGAGATCTCAGGAAATCTCGGTTCTTCGATTGTACCAACTGGTGTGACCCAAGCCATGTTATTTTTTTTTTATTTTTATTTTTTAGAGAGTGGGGGAGGGGCAAGGGAGAGGTGGACAGAAGATCCGAAGCAGGCTCTACGCGGACAGCAGAGAGCCCAATACAGAGCTCAACTCACACAACAGTGAGATCATGACCTGAGCTGAATGAAGTTGGAAGTGCAACCAACTGAGCCACCCAGGTAGCCCCCAAGCCATGTTCTAAACTAAGCTAGTAGCCTAAATAATAGCTTAATCTTTACTGTATTAGTCAGGGTTCTCCAGTGAAACAGAGCCAATAGGATGCACAGAGAGAGATTTATTTTAAGGAATTGGTTCAGGTCACTGGAGGGGGGGTGGGCTGGCAAGTCCCAACACCGCAGGGCAGACCAGCAGGCTAGAAATTCCAGGAAGAGTTGATACTGCATCTTGAGTCCAAAGACAATCCGGAGGCAGAATTCCTCTCTCCTACTGGGACTTCAGTCTCAAAGGCTCTTAAGACCTTCAACCAGTTAGATGAGGCCCACCCATGTTATGGAAAATATTCTACTTTACTCAAAGTCAACTGATTTCATGTTAATCACATCTTTTAAAACAGCCTTCACAGCAGCATCTGCACTGGTGTTTTGACCAAAAGATGGAGCACTATAGCCTGGCCAACTTGACACGTAAAATTAACCATTAATTTACCACGTGAAGAGAGACAACAGCTATTTTTTGTAGGTGCTTGTGTTTTTAAATATTATTTACCTGTGCATCCTGCATGTTTTTGTTTGTTTTTGGCTTTACCCACACCTGTTAATACAGCATTTGAACTGCTCTAACAGTTAATTGTTACCACATATATAAACAATCCCCAAAACTCAGTGGCTAAATGCACCAACCATTTACTTATTTCGCGGTTCTGTGGGTCAGTACTTTAGGTTGTGCTCAAGTGGGCAGTTCTAGTCTTGGGTGCATTTACTCACGTGTCTGTGGTCAGGTGCTGGGTCACTTGAGTGCCAGTTGATCTAAGATGACCTCAGCTGGGATGGCCCATCTCTGCTTCACGTGGTCACTCATCCTCAATTAGACCAACTCAGGCTTGTTCCCACACAGGACCCAAGGGTACCTAAAGAGAGCAAAAGCATGCAAGGGCCTCTGCAAGCCTTAGCTTGCTAAGGCTGGAGAAGTACTGTTGCCTCTTGAATAGAGATGCTGCAAAGCGACCCTGCAGAGGGCACAGCTGTAGGAACAATTGTAGCCATTTTTGTAAATAATCTTCCAGAGCTCCCCTCAAGTACAGGCCATCAGCTAGCCAGCTAGTCAATGCTGACACATAATACGAGGTCAAAGAATATGCTCTCCCTTCCTAGTCCTTTTGTTCAACATTGTGAAGCAATTTAAGTTTTTACAGGTATAGGCAGGCTATCGTTTCTGATTTATACCTTCATCCTGTGCTGTTCTCTGCACTGAGAATCCTAGAGAGGTAAGAGTAGAAAAGAAATTGAGAGATGCTTAGTCTCTATCTCCAAGCCCAAAGCATGATCATTTTATATAGTTTAAACTTCCTCCTCCTCCTCCTCCTCCTCCTCTTCCTCCTCCTCCCTCTTCTTCATAATTATTGTTTAATTGAGAGAGACAGTGCAAATGGGAGAGGGGCAGACAGAGAGGGAGACCAAGAATTCCAAGCAGGCTCCACACTGTCAGTATGGAGCCTGATGCAGGGCTAGAACCCACAAAACCATGAGATCATGACCTGAGCAGAAACCAAAAATCAGAAGGTTAACCAACTGAGCCACGCAGGTGCCCCCAATTTATATATTTTATTAAGGTGAATATTTCCCTTTTAGAGAACATGGGGTATTATACTTACTCTTTCCTAGGCAGCTGAGTGCCTTGTAAAAAAAAAAAAAAGTATTACTGTTCCTCTAAGGCATTATTTCACCCTCCTCCTCACCAAGGCTTTTCAGATATTTTTTCCCCTAACCATCACTGTCATGAAAGTGTACTGCCACAGATATACTGTATATTTATGCTTTATATATAAAGATAATAAGGTATTTTTTGGCCTCAAGTTTACCATCTAAGTTTCACCCCATTGGGGATGAAATCGCCCTCATTGGAAATACACACCCAAAGTTCATACAAAAGTTTCTTCTCCAGTCCCCAGCCACCTCTGCCATCCCCGCCACACCCCAGAATCAAGCCAGAATTTGCCTGTATTCAGCTTTAATCACAAGTCAGGGGCTGCTGACACCAGTGAATCTGACTTCACATGACAAACAATAAAAAGAGGAAGATAGGACAAAAAGTGGAATTTCATAAATAAGGTCTTAACTGACAGGGACAAGATGAAGGGGAGGGGGGAATCTCCAGTTATGAGTAAAGACTGAGCCACTGTTCTGAATTACCAAAACCCAAACCAAATCCAAACCTACCCTTAAGGAAATTCAAGGTACAGATAGCAAAGGAAATGGCTTTCAAACCAACACTGTTCCATGTTTTCCTGATCTTTCTTCTTTTTTAGCACACGTGTGTATGTGTGCACATGTGTGCGTATGCTCATGTATGTGCATTATGAAGCATTTAAGCATAATTTAGATATTAGTTGGTATTTTCTCCAATGAGTGTTTAGAATCCTTCTAGTATCTTTTATTTTGTTAAGCTTACTCAATAATATGCTTCAGTCGATCTAATTTCCAGAAACAGTGTTTTTGTAGATCTGCAAGCATATTAATTTTTTTATTACCTTACTAAATCTCTAAAACTGATTGTTTAGGAAATGACATAATGGGCAAAATCTCTAATTTTAAAAACATAAATCTAAACAAATAATTAGTGTGCTCATACTCTGATTTTCTTAATGAAGCGATTAGAGCACCTTCCCAGCTCAAATTTCAAGGTAATTATTTGAAGACTGGTCCCTTTTGGTAGGTATAATCAATCATCTGTTGAGTTAGACATTATTTTCTCTTATTCTAGCATTTTAACCTGAATTGAATACTTTGCTGAATTTCCCCAGCAACGAGTATTGTTAGGAGCTAAATTTGAAGAACAATAAACAAAGATCCAGTCAATGTGAGTTATATCTTTAGGATACTAAATAACATGATTTTCTGTACCTTCAAAGGCTGAGAGAATCCTAAACCAGGAGCTGGGGATTTCCTGGTTAAGCAGGATTAGGTTAACTGCCCTGAATTTCTTGAAGCATGAAGTTCTCAGTTTGATTCCATAGCTCTTTGGGCTGGAGCACGTGACGTGTTTGGTATATCCATTGTGAAGTCTCTGCTTCACTGGGCTTTAGGCAATGACTGATATGGGATCAAAACTAGTTGCAATTTAAACTTTCAGAGAGAGAGAGAAAGAAAGAAAGAGGGAGGGAGGGAGTGAGAACTGCAAAAGGAACAAAGAAACCAGTACTCACACCACTGATAGGAATAGAGTTTGTTACCACATTTCTTTTCTTAAAAAAATTTTTAACATTTATTCATTTTAGAGAGACAGAGCATGAGCTGGGGGAGGGGGGGTGGAGAGGGAGACACAGAATCGGAAATAGACTCCAGGTTCTGAGCTGTCAGCACAGAGGCTGATGCGGGGCTTGAACCCACAGACCTTGAGATCATGACTTGAGCTGAAGTCAGATGTCTAACCTACTGAGCCACCAGGCGACCATGTTACCACATTTCTAAAGGGCAGGTGGCAATATTTATCAAAAGCCTAATGTGTGCATATCTTATGACCCAGAAAACAGACTTGTAGAAATTTATTCTAAAGAACAATGAGAGGGTGCCTTGGTGGCTCAGTCAGTTAAGCATCCAACTTCGGCTCAGGTCACGATCTCATGGTTCCTGAGTTAAGCCTTGCATCGGGTTATGTGCTGACAGTTCAGAGCCTGGAGCCTGCTTTGGATTCTATGTCTCCCTCTCTTTCTACCTCTCCTCCACTTGCACTCCGTCTCTTTCTCTCTCAAAAAAAAAAAAAAAAGTATTAAAAAAAGAACAATGAATATACCTAAAGATTAAATATAAGGATAATAATTTCAGTGTTATTTATAATGTTTTATTTTATTGTAAGCTCCTAGCTATCCCACTACAGGGAAATAGTTAAATAAACATGGTAGATCCAAACATTTCCATACATAATTAGGTAAAACTATAAAACTATATTAAAATATCAATTATAAGTGAAATAATGCAGTCCCAAAAAGACAAATACCATATGACTCCATTTACACAAGGGACCTAAAGTCATCAAATGTATAGAGACAGAAAGTAGAATGATGGCCGCCAGGGGCTGAGGGGCTTGTGGGGAGTTAGTGTTTAATGGGTATGAAGTTTCAGTTAGGAGAGATGAAAAATGTTCTGGAGATTGGTTTCACGACAATGTGAATGTACTTAATACTACCTAACTGTACACTTGAAGATGGCTAATGGGTGCCTGGGTGGCTCAGTCGGTCAAACATCTTGATGAGGGAGCATTAGGCAGACTGAGGGCAAAGTACAAGCTAGCCCCCCCAGCCCCCCCCAGGTGGGATATGTGTGATGATCCTCAGGCACTCCTGGCTGCCCAAGGACAAAGGAAAGGAAAGAAAACAAATGGTTAACTGACAGAGATCACAGTCATTCAGGACATGAGTCTCCATCAACTTACAAATATCTTAGTAAACTATAAAAAAAAAAAAAAAAGGCAATCGTATCAATAGCCTAATCTCCAGAAACCTATAGACTCAGGTTTTGGAGCCCCAACATCACCCTTCCATAATGATATGGGGAACAAAGGCAATAATGAAATGGCAGGTAAAATTAAGTTTCCTTATAACCTGCAGCCTGTTGACAAATACTTGAGGCAAATACAGAGTATAACGTCTCTCCAGGAACTTCCTACTATCCTAATGTTAATGCTTTACTAGAGAGAAAAACAACCTTAGCTGGACAATAGCTAGGCATCCAGTATCCTGCGAATTTTCTTTAGCATAAGAAATACTCTTTGGAAACTTCCCCTTGACCTTACCTCCCCCAACATAGTATGTAACCAGTCACTCTTACCAACCTCAGTGCAGCTCTTTCTGCCCATGGGCCCTGTCTCCCTGCTTTAATAAAGTCACCTTTTTTCACCAAAAACATCTTCAAGGATTCCTTCTTGGCTGTTGGCTCTGAACCCCACCATCTATCCCAAAGCCTCATCAATCTGACTCCTGATTTTGGCTCAGGTCATGACCTCATGGTTCATGAGTTGGAGTCCCGAGGTGGGCTCTGTGCTGAGATCAGTGCAGAGCCTGCTTGGGATTCTTTCTCCCTTTCTCTCTGACCCTCCCCTGCTTGCATGCACACTCTGTCTCTCTCTCAAAATAAATATTTAAATATTTATATACATTTTATATTATGCCTAAAGTTCTCACAAGATTTTATGTTATATATATTTTACCACAACTAAAAATGTATATCTTGAAGATGTTGAGTAGTTTCCCTTCATTTTGTCTGTATTTCCTAAATATTTTCTCTAAATATATTTTGCTTATAATAAATAAGGGGGACTAATCATATTTACAAAAAGAAAACTCATTTCATCTTTAGTTAACTTTTTTAACTATTATTTTTAGTGGCTGATAACTTTGTGTGACATTAAAGAGGGATTTGGGTCATTGTCCTTGATGAACATATTTTCTTTATCTAGAATGCTCTACCTGCTACACACCCCCATACTTGTTTACAGAAGACATACATACTCTTTAAGACCCAATTTATACCCACTTTCCCATAGGACCTTTGTGAGAAGTCATTCTCATTGTGTGACAATGAGCATCTGTAATAGCATTAATAATACTTAATGCTATTAGGTGCTTAATATGTAACTAGCACTAAGATTATCTAATTTTTTAACCTAATTTTTTTTAATGTTTTATTTATTTCTGAGAGAGAGAGAAAGAGAGAGGCAGTGTGAGCAGGGGAGGGTCAGAGAGAGAGGGAGACAAAAAATCTGAAGTAGACTCCAGGCTCTGAGCTGTTAGCACAGAGCCTGACGTGGGGTTCAAACCCATGAACCATGAGATCACGACATGAGCCGAAGTCAGACGCTCAACTGACTGAGCCACCCAGGTGCCCCTAATTTTCTAACCTTCTAATAATTATAATTAAGTAAGTGTTACCATCCCCATCATACAGATGAGGAAACTGAGGAAAGACAATCCCTTGGACTGTAAAAGAGATTACAGTCCAGGTCTATCTGCTCCAGAACCCACAGCCTTATACTCCCTCTCCTATCCTGCAAGGCTATGAAGCATGCTGTGTTGACTTCATTAATTTTCTGGAACAAACTTTTCAACCAGTATTTGGCAGGAAAGTATTTTTGAAAAATTTTTCCCCTTTCTCTCAGTTTTTCCCATCTCGTTTGAAGAGATACTAGATTTTAAGCTACTTGCCACTCAGGAGAGATATGATCAATCCAGAAGTAGAATATGGCTACCAAGACTCTTCCTGTGATTCTGAGAACTGCAGTATAGACCAGATGTTTGTACCAGGCTTCACGAAAACCAACAGGTCTTCCCTCTGTCAACACCTCCAAACTCGCACTCACTCATTCTTTATAAAAGGGACAGAGGAAGAAGGCGCATCAGGACAGATGTAGGGAGAGCTGTGACCAGGTGGATACCTACCTGCAGGAAGGGTCATACATCCTACTTCCCAGCTTGGAGCTAGGGTGAATGAGTGACTTTTGTGCCTTGACATGGACCACAGAGGATTTCAGGAAAGTTACTGTGCCCCAGAGGGTTATGAAAACCTAGATTTTAGCACTAAAGGAGAGAGACTTTTGTCCTGAAGGAGTCAGAAGGAGGCGCTTCTCTGGTGACCAACATACAACCAGCCCAATGCCCTGCATTGGGCACATAAAGCAACTGCTCACAGCCTCATGGTAGTGAGGGTGTGGGGGGTGATGGCAGGGTGGTCCAGAGCCTACAGCCAAGAAAGAATTCTTGAGATGTCTTTGGTGCAAAAATGATGATTTTATTAAAGCACAGAGATAGGACATGTGGGTAGAAAGAGCTGTTCCACACCCTGTGGAGAGACTGGTTATATATTTGGAGTTGGGGGAGGTAAATCCAGGGGAAGTTTCCAATGAGAGTTTCATATGCTAAAGATGATTCACAGGATACTGGAGGCCCAGCTATTATCCAGCTAAAATTGTTTTCCCCTCTAGCAAAGCATTAACATTAAGATTGGAGGGAGTTGCTGGAGAAATGTTTTACTCTGCCAACCTCAAGTATTTGTGAATGGGGTGAAGGTTATAAGAAAATTTAATTTTATCTGCCATTTCCTTTTGCTTTTGTTTCCCACATTGGTAGGAGGCAGCCATGGGACACTGCACCTCACCCTCATTTTTTGAGCATCATTAAAATTCAGTACTATTGTGTATTGTGCAAATATATTACTGTTTATTTTGAGGCAAATCCAAGATTTGCTTAAAAATAATCTAGTATGGGGGGATACAGGTGAAATAAAAATTTATGATTGTTGCAGCTGGGAGAGTAATAATTGGGGATTCACTGCTCTCTATTTTTATATACGATTAAAGTCCTTAAAATAATTTTTAAATTTTAACTTTAAAATTTTTCTTTTTTAAAATGTTTATTTATTTGAGAGAGAGGCAGAGACAGATGGAGACACAGAATCCCAAGCAGGCTCCAGGCTCTGAGCTGTCAGCACAGAGCCTGATGCTCAAACCATGAGATTGTGACCTGAGCTGAAATCAAAAGTCTGATGCTTAACTGACTGAGCCACCCGGTGCCCCTAAAATTTCTGACTTTAATACTATCCCAGAGGTGTTAGAAGATGCCAGCAATGTAGTTTCATTCCAAATGCAATTACAGAGTCCCCAACTTCTAATAGTTTAACTTACAATAGATGGACTTCATGATTTTTCAGCTTTACAAAGGCAAAAAAGTAACAGGCATTCAGTAGAAACTGTACTTCAAATCTTTAATTTTGATCTTTTCCTAAGCGAGTAATAGACAGCATGACACTCTCGTGATGTGGAGCAGTGGAAGGGAGCCACGGCTTCCAGTCAGCCACCGGATCACAAGGGTAAACAAGTGATGTGCTTGCAGCCTTCTGTCACCACACAGCCATTCCGATTTTCACTTTCATCACAGTATTCACTAAATTATATGTGACATTCAACACTTACGAGAAAATAGTCTTTGTGTTAGATGATTCTTCCCAATTGTAGACTAATATAAGTCTTCTGTTTAAGGTAGGCTAGGCTAAGCTACGATGTTCATTAGGTTGGGTGAATTAAATGCCATTATTTCCAATTATAACAGGTTTACTGGGACATATCCTCATGGTAAGTCGAGGAAGGTCTGTATCACGGGCTTGTCTGCTCCACACTGGCTGAGTGAGTCCAGGCCCTACATACTTCTGAGGAAGGCCCAGCCAGCATGGATCAACACAAGGACTGTTGGAACAAAGGATGTTTCAGTGAGGCCTGCACGACATTGAGAATTCATTTCTTCTCCCTTCTCTCCTTCTAATGCCTTGGGACTTACTACATAAGCCCCTGGAATTTATTAGATTCAATCCCAGGAGGAATTAGGAACAACCAGTTGAGACTGTGTTACTACATAATAGAAACAGAACTAAAGGAAAATAAAGCTATGTTTCTCACACCTGAGCCTTTGTTGTGAAATGCTTACTTACTACAAATCTTTTCAAGGGGCTCACTCTACCCTGTCACTGCATAATAAGCTTGCCAATATCTGATTCTATTGGTTCCAATAAAATATATGTAAAAGTATAGATGTGCCATACTTCAGGTCCAAATGAGTGGTTGACATAACCCCCAAAGGGGGTTAGTGTTAGTAGGGATTCCCAGTTGCTGGGAAAGTATCATTCTTTGTATTATTCCTGACTGACCTAGTATGAGGCAGCTCTGGAGAATGGGGAGCCACAGCTAGTGTGAGAGTTGAAGGTCAGGGTAAATGAAATCCTTACACAAGTTCTATCATAACAGAGGGACTCTTTTTATGAAAATAAACTAACACCAATAACACTGAATTGGATTGGCCTGCAGCGTATGTAGGTATGTGTGTATGTGTACATTAACCTAAAATGAGTTGTCTATTATTCTGATTTATAATAGACATTCATTAAATATAATAGCCTTCATTTGAAAAACCTTTTCAACATCACCATTATCGAAGAGTGGGAGCTGGGATACAAACCCATCAGGTCACGTTCTTGAGCTCACACACCTAAGCCCTGCGTCACGTGGCTTCTCACCTCAGTGTTTTGCCTCATCGCTGGGAAGCTCTCAAGCCTCATGGGTCAACCTGGTCCTGTTCATTCAACAAAATGAATAACCAGCCGAGAATTTGGCCTACACATCAGTAATACAAATTTGGAAGACACAGATGGCCTGGCCACTCCACGCAACTCTACTGGTGCCCTTAGTTGCTTTGGCTCTGGAGGCCAATGACATCATCTTCTAGACTGGCCACATCACACAGGAAGACCTCAAGCACAAAACCACAGTCACAGAACTATTTTCTGCTGGGAAGAAGTACAAGGGCCTGTCTTCCACGGATCAAACTTTTATCAGGGGACAAAAGCTACATTCTTTTTCTCCGAAGAAGAAACAGAGCTATTGAATTCCAACCCTTGTGTCTTTTATATGGAAATGATTGAGGTATTCTGCTTTCTTTGAAAGTTTCTGGTTGAAGTATCTGGAGTCTCTTCTCTTTCAATTACTGAAGAGGGTATGTCTGACCTGTCTTTTTACTCAAAATCCAAGGCCTATTTGCCAGCTTCCATTTATGCACAAAATGCACTCTTCCTCCAATTTCAATTGGGAAAAAAAAAAGGCAGATGGGGACACCCATTTATGAACAAAAACATTTTTATTTCATCTGAAGCATGCATCCTGGGACTATACTGTTAGTAAGAACAAATTCTCACTGTAGGAAAAAACAGTCTAAATTTGAAGGGTAAATAATATATTATTTGTTGACTCTGTTGCTGGTAAATTCCTGTAGTAAATTTCTGCCTGAGAGAGCAGATTCAGGTGTCAAACCGTGGCCCCACTACATACCAGTGCATGACCTCAGGTGAGATTCTACTAATAAGTTCCAGTTTCTTCCCCGTCTGTAAAATGGGGTCTTGATGATAAGGAATACTCTTAATGCGTAAGGTCTGAGTGAGAATTAAACAAGATCTTTCATGTACATGGCTTCACACAGTGTCTGCCAAATACAGGTGCTTGATATATATATATAAGCAATGATGAATCATCATTTGAGAAAAATTACCAAAAAAATTTCTGGTTTTATTTCTTTTTCAGTTAAATCTACCATAGGTGCTTTGAGATGCTTAGTGTATGTATGGATACTGTGGGGCTACTTGGACTTCTCTTTAGCTGATTATATGTTTTGACTCTAAAATCATAGCCTTACTCTTTAATGAAGGTGTGATTTGTCTGTGGATTTTATATGATAATTAGTATAAAGAGGACCTTTAGGGATTATAATAATATGATGAGTTAAGTTTTCTCATTCTCTGGAAAAAATTATTCCCCTCCATCCTAGCTCCAGCCCTGCCTTTAGTACTAGGACCTGGCCCTGCTTCTGGTACAGAGCTGTTTGAGCATTCTTTCCTGATAATAACAGTGAATACTTGAACATTCCACTGCCTTTCAGTCATTTAAATAACTTTCTATGTGTTGGATTGGTTTACAATTTGGGGTCAAAACAATACATACATATAAGAATAAGTTCATCTTGGGGCACCTGCATGGCTCAGTCAGTTAAATGTCAGACTATGGCTCAGGTCATGATCTTTCAGTATGTGGGTTCAAGCCCTGCGTGGGGCTCTGTGCTGACAGCTCAGAGCCTGGAGCCTGCTTCGGATTCTGTGTGTCTCTCTCTGTATGCCCCTCCCCCTCTTTGTCCTCTCTCTCTCTCTAAAAATAAATAAACTTAAAAAAAAAAGTAAAATTTAAAAAAAAAGATTAAGTTCCTCTTTTCCAAGAATGAGTGATCTATTCAACTGGAGGTAGCTGGAGAAAGAAGTGCCTTACACGGTACAGTGAAAAGAGCACAAAGAGAGTTCCAGAAAGGATCGAGCTCTAGCTGGGCCGCCAACGGAGGTATTGAGTAGTCTGTTTCCTCTTCTGAACTGCAATTTCCTCTCCTATGAATAAGCTAGAATTTGAAATGTGGCTGGCACCTTTCTTCAAGTGAGGGTGATAACACCAACGGACAGGGTAGACCTCAGAAAGCAAACATCAGAGCACTGGAAACATCAGAAAGCCAAGGGGTCACATACCCCACAGTGTCCAAAGACACTATGTAAAACAGTTCGGTTTTTAAACACAGACATTCTGAACAAGAATGAATAATTTAGTGGCAATAAATATGAATAAATGAACAGATAAGCTCTTCCTATTCCTTACATCAGCCAAGTGTCACTTCCCAAACTTCCTTTCCATGCATCTGAAATACCATATAAGATGCTAGTCTTACTGCAATGTTGCTTTCAGTGATGGTAAAAGAGCCAAGAAAAATAAATAAGCAAACACACAAACAAATAAAATGACTGCTTCAGTAATGAAGCTCCACTGTCAAGAATGGGGTGAGTATAAAAGAGGCTCAAGAGAGATCCTTCACCCCTTCCACCAGGAGAGGACACAAGAAGTCAGCAATCTGTATCTCAGAAGAGGGTCTTCAGCAGACCCTGACCATGCAGGCATCCTGATCTTGAACTTGCCATCCACCAGAACTGTAGGAAATAAATTTCTGTTGTTTGTAAGCCACTCAGTCTCTGGTGTTTTGTTATAGCAGCCCAGAGAACTAAGGCATATTGTAAGTCATCTTCTATATGTGGTCTATTTCTTTCAGCATGTTGTTTTTGAGATCGTGCATGTTTTTGCATATATTAGTAGTTTGTTTCTTTTTACCGATGAATAGTATTCCACTGAATAAGTATAACTACATTTTATTGATCCATTTACCAGTTGATGGGCATTCAGGTGTCAGAAGTTCACAACTATGATGAATAATAGTGCTATGAACACTGGCATACCGTGTACACATAGACCTATGTTTTCATTTCTCTTAGCTAAACACCTAAAAGTTGAATAGCTGAATTATACTGTAGGTATATGTTTAACTTTTAAAGAAACTGTTAAACTTTTCAAAGTGGTGGTGCCGTTGTGCATTACTGAACTGATTTATAATTCAGCATATTTTAATTCCATGGATCCATCTACACGTTGTCTTTGTTTATAAACCAAATTCTATATTTGGAGTTTTGCTCTGCATTCTTCAGTCTTTCTGCAAATCTGCTACTCTCTCACTCTCTTTCTCACACATATGCATGGATGGATGCATACACACACAGCAAGCCAAGCAAAATCTCTTATGTATCTCTGCCCCTGATTTGAGGTCTTAGAGCCAGCCTGAGCAGTGGGAGACCAACAATATATTAAATTTAGTCAATGAGTATAATTGACTATTTTTCACTTATGTGACTATCTTCCTTTTCAAAGCCAGCCCTAGGACAAAGAACTAAATGTCTTTCTGGACAAACAAACAAAATAGCCAAGAAATCTACATGAAAATGGACAATGGCCTAAAGCAGCTTGGGCTTAAGTGACCCTAAGATGATACCAGAGAAGGAGCTATCTTTTCAAAGGAGAGAGAAAACAAAACAACAAAGGAATTCTCCCTCAGGAGAAAATACACACTAAATACACACTGTACATTTTAGAAAATACCTGCATAACTGATTGGCAGTCCCCTGAAAAACCTGGTGGGCTCTTCAGGGAGACATTAAAAAAATATCCTACTGAGAAGCATTCCTCAAAAAGCATTACAGAGAATGGATTCTTTATGTTTTAAGAAATGCTTCTTTATATATTAATAATAAATATAGTGATTTCAACCACAGCCCCTTAGCAGAAGGCTTTTGCGGGGAGGTAAAAAGGGGAGATACAAGTCAGTATCTGCAAATTCATAAGAGCTTTTCAAAGCTTTTTTATTTATTTTTTTAAAAGCTTTTTTTCTTTTAAATCAATCTGTAAGGTTGATTTGTTACACCAAAAAATCAAGAAACAGTTGGGAATAACAAACAGAGAAGGAAAACAATGTTTGTTTGTTTTTTTTAAAGTTTATTTACTTATTTTGAGAGAGAGAGACAGAGAGCATGAGCTGGGAAGGAGCAAATAGAGAGAGAATTCTAAGCAGGTTCCACGCTGTCAGCGCAGAGCCCAACGTGGGGCTGGATGCCACCAACCGTGAGATCATGACCTGAGCCTAAATCAAGAGTTGGAAGCTGAACTGAATGAGCCTCAGGCACCCTGGAAAAAAGTAATTTTTAAATTAATCCTAAATAAGGATTTAATTAAATAATTATTTAATCCTAAATAAGGATTTAGGATTACCTAAAGTTTTCAGTTCTTATCCAGGAACAAAAAGATCCTTGTTTGCTTTCTTTTAAAGAGTCACTCAAATCATTATAGAGATAACATTAACAGCACAATTGTATTAGGTTTATCCATGATAAGAAAACTAAAAAATGTCCTTGGTGTGCATTTTAGGGAGGTTAGCTAATCATCCCCTCTCCCTTGCTTCCGGTCATTTGCTCTTTGTCAGCAGGGGAGATTATCTCCCATCAGTTGAATATGTGCTTGGGGTGGTCTATGAATAGGATGGATTGACCTGACCCAGCTCTACTCAAGCTCTTATGACCAATATCAGGTATTTATAAAATTCAATTATAATTTCTTGAAATTTTATAAACATTACCAACAGTTTTTTAAAGTATTTTTTAAGTTTATTCCTATTGAGAGAGAGAGAGAGAAAGAGAGAGAGAGCACAAGCAGTAGAGGGACAGAAAGAGAGAGAGAGAGAATCCCAAGCAGGCCCCCCACTGTCAGTGCAGAGCCTGACGTGAGGTTCAAACCCATGAACCGTGAGATCATGCCCTGAGCTGAAATCAAGAGACTGAAGCTTAACCAACAGAGCCACCCAAGCACCGCTCTTTCATCAATGTTTTATACTTTTCAGAGTACAGGTCTTTCACCTCCTCGGTTAAGTTTATTCCTAGGTATTTTATTATTTTTGGTACTATTGTAAATATGACTGTTTTCTTAATTTCTGTCTCTGTTACCTCATTATTTGTATGTAGAAATGCAATGGATTTCTGTAAATTGATTTTGTATCCTGCAACCTTACTAAATTCACTTATTTGTTCTAGTAGTTTTTTGGTGGACTCTTTGGAGTTTTCAGCATATAATATCATGTCATCTGCAAATAGTCTAAGTTTTACTTTCTCCTTTACCGATTTGGATGCCTTTGTTTTTGTTGTCTGCTTGTTGTGGCTAGTATTTCCAGTACTATGTTGAATAAAAGTAGTAAGAGTGGACATCCTTGTTTTGTTCCTGATCTTAGGAGAAAAGCTCTCAGTTTTTCTCCATTGAGTATGATGTTGGCTGTAGGTTTTTCATATATGGGCTTTATTATGTTGAGGGATGTTGAGGGATATTTCCTCTAAACCTACCAAGTTGAGGGCTTTTATCAAGAATTGATGTTGGATGTTGTACTTTGTCAAATTTTTTCTGCATCTATTGAAATGATCCTATGGTTTTTCTCTTGGTTGATGTGATATATCACATTGATTGATTTGTGAATATTGAACCACCCTTACATTCCGGGAATAAATCTCACTTGATCATGGTGAATGATGTTTTTCAATGTACTGTTGGATTTGGTTGCTAATTTTCTTTGAGGATTTTTTGTATCTATATTCATCAGAGATATTGGCTTTATTTCACACATGCTCTCTCCCTCTGTCTCTCTCTTGTAGTGTCTTTATATGGTTTAGATATCATGGTATCGTTAGCCTAATAGAATGAATTTGAAAGCTCTCCTCCCATTTCTACTCTTTGGAATAGTTTGAAAAGAATAAGTATTAGCTCTTCTTTAAATGTTCGGTAGAATTCAAACTGGGCTTTTGTTTGTTGGGAGTTTTTAGATTACTGATTCTATTTCATTGCTGGTAATTGGTCTCTTTAAATTTTCTATTTCTTCCTGATTCAGTTTTAGAGGTAGTATGATTCTAGGAATTTATCCATTTCTTCTAGGTTTTCCAATTTGTTGGCATATAATTTTTCATAATATTCTCTTATAATCCTTCATANTCTCAATTTTGTTGATCCCTTCAAATAACCAGCTCCTGGTTTCACTGATGTATCCTATGGGGTTCTTTAGTTCCTATTTACTTTATTTCTGCCACAGTCTTTATTATTTCCTTCCTTATACTGTTTGGGGTTTTGTTTGTATTTCTGGGAGAGCTGTGAGTGTGAGAGGAAACTGGGTTCCCACTCTTAAAGAGGCAACACAAGAAACAGCCCCACGGAGATATAGCATAAAAGCAGCAGTCTGAAAAACACCAGTGGTCTATGGTAGAGAGATTTGTTTATTAATCTCAGAGCATATCCTAGAGAAGTGGGGATCATTGGGAGACTTCTCCAACAACAAAAAAACTGGTGGGCACCATCTTCCACCCTGCCCCCGACCCAGCCTAGATACACAGATACCTATGGGAACCAGCCTAGCACCAACACTTGCTACCTCACCTGCTCACAGCGCACCATGTCCCCACGATCTACTATGGACATAACCCCTCCAGCCCGATCTCAGCTCCAAGTTACCTCCCATAGTAGACCTGTGCAAACCATGCTAACCCTGCCCGTCCCACCCCCATGTTCTTCTGTGGACCTGCCCCCTAAACATACCCTTGGCTGGAGCCTGTCTAAAGCAGTGGCCCAAGCCTGGCAGTATACGAGCAGCCCCACCAAGGGCCAGCACACTCCAATATTACTCCTCAACTGGGGAGAGAGGAAGATAACCACACACATCAGTCTGCCTGCAGCTCCAGCACTGGGCTAGAGGCAGACATCTGGTCTCACTGAAGGCCCCACCAGCCAACAAAAGCTTCTAAGTGAACAACACAGGGAAATCTCCCTGCAGTTCAGTTCTACATCTCTGTCAAATGCTTGGTCTGACTCAAGTCAAGCCCAAGGCAGCCCCAGCCTGGCCCACTAACAACAAAGGGATGTGCCACAGTAGACTACCGAACTGCAGGCCGAAGTGGCTGGGTCACAACAGCAGGGTGCGTACAGCACACGTAGGACACACCTCTGAAGCACCAGGTGCCGGCGAACAAGGCACTACAGGACCTCCCCCAGAGCCAAGCCCACTGATTTTTCAAGTTCCAGGTGATAAGCCCTATTAATTGCAAGAGTGCATGAAGTAATGCCCCTCTTATTTCCAAAACCATATGTTATGGGTATTTGTCTTCCGCAGGTGGGCTCCCTGGTATGAAAGTGTGTTTCTTTTCCTTTCCCAGGCATCCCTGGTCCTTTAAGCCCCCAACTGCATCTCTGCCCTTCCTACCATCCTCAATGCAGCCTTTTTTCTACATTTAGCTGTGAAGAGTCTGTTATGTCAGTCTTTGGGTCATATCTAGTGGTGGGTTTTATCTATTTGTATTCGTGGGACAAGATAAGCTTAGGGTTCACCTATTTTGCCATCTTCCTCAGAAGATTTCTGACGGGATTTTAAATGGTGTAGTCACTTTAAAAAACAGTTTGCCAGTTCCTCAAATAGTTAAACATATAGTTTCCATATGACTCAGCACTTCCACTCCTAGGTAAACACACCAGAGAGTTTAACAGTCTAGTATTAAAGTTACATTGTACTTGGAATGTGAGTTAGGGTGACTCCAATCTTTTTCTAAGACTTGGAAAAGTTTAAATACCGTAAAAATCATCTGTTCTTCAAGGTTAGTAAAACTCAGTGGTAAATATATCTGGTCCTAATGATTTTTCCAAGGGTAGCTGCAAGAAAGGCATTCAACAAAATTCAAAATCTATTCATGATAAAAACTCACAGTGAGGGGCACCTGGGTGGCTCAGTTTGTTGAGCATCCAACTTCAGCTCAGGTCATAGTCTCAGTTGGTGAGTTTGAGCCCCACATTGGGCTCTATGTTGACGACTCAGAGCCTGGAGCCTGCTTCATATTCTGTGGCTCCCTATCTCTCTGCCCCTCTCCACTCACACTCTCTCTCTCAAAAATAAATAAACATTAAAATAATAATAATAATTAATAATAATAATAAATAAAAATTCACAGTGAACTAGGAATACAAGGAAACTCCTTCAATTTGATAAATGGGTGCCTATGAAAAATTTACAGGTAACATTATGCATACTTGTGAAATATTTAAGGCATTCTCCTAAAGACTGGTAACAAGGTTAAATCACCTATTCTCATTACTTCTACTTAACAATTTATGGGATGTCCTAGCCATTGTAATAAGGTAAGAAAATGAAATAAAGTGTATAAAATTGGAAAGAAACAAAATTGTCTTCATTCACAGATAATATTATTATTTACAAAGGAAACCCCAAGGAATCTATAATAAAAATATTAAAACTAGTAAGTGAGTTTAGTTAAGCTGCTAAATGCAGTGTCAATATACAATCAATTGCATGATATATTATCTGCAAGAAAGTAAAAATATAATTTTTTAAATAATTCCACTTATAATAGCATCAAAAAGCATGGAATACCTAGGAATAAGTTCAACAAAAATGTGTAAGTCTTTTATATTGAAAATTACAAAGCATTGCTCAGATATATTAAAGAAAACTTAAATAAAGAGATATATCATGACAAAGGATTAGAAAATTCCATTTTTAAAGATGCCCATTCTCCCCAAATAGATCTATAGATCCAACATGACATCAATAATAATTCAGCAATCTTTTTAAAAATAGAACTTAGTGACTCACTATAAACTTTACATGGAAAAGCAAAGGACTTAGAATAGGTAAAACAATACTACAAATGAAGAATAATGTTGGAAAATTCACACTATCTGATTTAAGGGTCTCTGTAAAACTATAACAATACTCGAGACAATATGGTATTGACATAACAATGGACAGATATATTAAAAGAACAGAATAAAGAGTTGAGCGTGACCCACATTACATGGTCAATTGATTTTCATCAAAGGCAATTTGATGGGGAAATAAAAATCTTTTCAATAATGACACTGGATCAATTGATACCCATATGGAAAAAAACTGAATCTCAATACATTCTCATTCAGTATACAAATATAATAAGTGATGGAAAAGAGACCCCGTATACTGGATAAAGCTAAAAAACCTGTGTTACATAACAAACAAGTATTTCTTATATGGACACAAGAAGTCTGAATCATAAAAAAAAATGGGAAAAATAGACTTTTTAAAATTAAAAAATGTCTGCTCTTCTAAAGATACCATAAGGAAAATGAAAAGCCAATCCACAGACTAGAAGTAAATATTTGCAATGTATCTACAAAGGTCTTGTATGCAGAGTGTCTAAACTATATCTACACTCTATAATAACAAAAATAGCAATCCCATAAAGAGAATACGGGCAAAAAATTTGAACAGACCTTTCACCAAAAGAATACATTAAAAAGTCAAACAATTACATAAAACAGTGCTTAACGTAATTAGACATCAAAGGAATGAAAATTAAATGGTGGAGATAAAATACTAGCCCTTTACTTTGGTAAACATTATAAAGACCAATAACCCCAAGTATTGACGAGTATGTAAATCAACTATAAGTCTAATATATTAATGGTAGAAACGCTGAATGGGACAACCACTTTGGAAGACATTTTGGCAGTTTCTTATAATTTTAAACATGTACTTACTAAGTGACGCAGCAATTCCATCTCTAGGTATTTACCCAAGAAAAATGGAATATATAGTCATAAAAAAATTTTATATACAAATATTTAGCTTTATTCAAAATAGCCAAAAACTAGAAACAACCTAGATGTCCATGAACACATGAAGTATAGTGTATTCATATAGTAGAATTCCATTCAGCGATAAAAAGGAACATGTTACACATGTACACAATAATATCTATAAATCTCACATTATGCTAAGTGAAAGAAGCCAGGCACAAAAGAGTACATACTTTATGTCCATTCATATGAATCTGTTAGAAGACAAATCTACAGTGATTAAAAGCAGATCTCTGAGGAACTCCCCTGAGGAAGTGGTTCCTGAGGGAATGAGAGGTGGGGATGTTTTATATTTTGGGCTATTGGGCGTTCTTTGTATTTTGATCATGGTGGTAGTTATGTGAGTGTATGTACTTGTTGGACTTCATTGAACTATAGACTAAAAATGTCTGCATTTTTCTGTACATATATTATACTGTAATAAAGTTGCAGTATACAAGAGATACTACACACATATTCAAAGGCTAAAATTAGGAAGACTGACAGCAGCAAGTTTTGGTGAGGCTGTAATGTGCAGCAATGTTAATGGAGAGACTACATGGCTGGTGGGAGTGTAAAATGACACAAGCACTTAGAAAACTGTCAATTTCTTATAAAGTTAAACATATTTCTATCCTATTCCTCAGGAATTCTACTCCTAAATATTTTTTCAAGAGAAATAAAAACATATTACCACAGAAAGATTTGCACATGAATAGCTGTAGCAGCTTTAAACATAATAGCAACAAACTGAAACAACCCAAGTATCATTCAACATGTGAAGGAGTAAATAACTGTAGTATATTCATACAAAGGAATTCTACTCAGTGATATAAAGGAAAGAACTAACTGATAAAGGTAACAACATAAATGATTCTCCACTTGGAGCAAAAGAAACCGTACCCACAAAAATCACCTACTATATTTTCCCATTTATATAAAGTTCCAGAATAAGCACGACTAACTCTATGGTGCTGAAAGTCAGAATAATAGTTACCTTTATGGTGAGGATTCACTGGCGGAGGCAAAAGAGAATCTTCTGAGGTGATAGTAATGTCCGCCATCTTGATAGGGCTTTAAGATCTGTCCATTTTACTGTAAGTAAATTATACTTCAATTAAAAAAAAATTCTCTTTCTCAAAAAGAAATAAACAATTAAAAAGTGGGGAGGGGCGCCTGGGTGGCTCAGTCAGTTAAACATCCAGCTTTGGCTCAGGCTCAGGTCATGATCTCACAGCTTGTGAGTTCAAGCCCCACGTTGGGCTCTGTGCTGAACAGCTCCGGAGCCTGTAGCCTGCTTTGGATTCTGTCTCCATGTCTCTCTGCCCCTCCCCTGCTCGTACTCTGTCTCTGTCTCTGTCTCTCTCTCTCTCTCTCTCAAAAATAAATAAACATTAATAAAAAAACATTTTTTAAATAAAAAAGAAAACAAAAATGAAAACTCAGTCATGAAACTTTCTGATCCTGCTCAGTCTCTTCCATAGTCCAACCTTAAAAAAACATAAAAAATATAAAACAATCTTTAAAAAAACATTAAAAAAAACATAAAACAATACCTAAAAAAAGAAAAGGTATATGTTTTGGTTGGGAAGCCTTAATAGCATATAAATATCACTGCTTATACAAATAATATTAAGTTGAATACATTTTCAATTAAAATCTCACAGGGTTTTGTTATGGTAATTTCATTTTGATTTGGAAATAAGTAATGGATTTAAGCTTTGTATGGAAGGATAATGCCCCCCAAAAGTAAAAGAAAATAGAAAAAGAGAACCAGTAAAGAGGACCTTCTTTAAGAAACATCAGAATGTATCATAAAATCATAATCAAAACAATACAAGAGCATAGAAACTCACAAATAGATCTGCAGCACCAGCCAGACCGCTACCAGTCTCCCTTGTAGTAAGGGGTGGCCATCTTCTGAACTCCGGCTTATGAGATATGCATGGAAATGTTGCTTGTCCCTCCCCCTGGCCCAAGCTTGACACACAGAATTCTTACATGCTTGATTTTCCAGGTACTTTTCCAAATCTTGTGGCTTACTAGAAAAGTGATAACTACCCAGGGAGGCTTGGAAGTCTCATGTTGAAGGTGGAAAAGGCACAAGATGGAAGGAATCTGGGTCCCTGCATCACTGGTTGGCAAGAGGCAACCTAGGAGAGCTCCCACCTAGAAACACCCACACTGGACAGTTTCCCACCCCTACCCCCCAAATAATAACCTTTTGTTTTTTTAATGTTTTCTTTTTAATTTTTTATCTTTGAGAGAGAGAGAGATGGAGCACAAGCGGGGAAGGGACAGACAAAGAGGGAGACTCAGAATCCAAAGCAGGCTCCACACTGTCAGCACAAAGCCCGACATGGGGCTTGAACTCACGAACAGTGAGATCATGACCTGAACTGAAGTCGGAAGCTTAACCAACTGAACCACCTAGGTGCCCTAATAATCTTTTATAACATCAAACCACTGAGACTGGAGAAAAGGTATAAGATTTACGTGTTACAGCAATTAGTGATAAAGATATAAATTCAAATTGGAATAAAGGGTACATGATACAATTAATTTTGGCTATATAACTGTCCAGCCATTAAGGAGAAATAATGTTAGACCCTTATATCATACACAGTAATGAATTATAGGTAGATTAAAGAGTTGTTTTCTCAAAAATCTGAGAACTCTTGGTGGCTACATATACAAACAAATGGTTACCTTTTAACCAAGACTGGAAACATTGAAGCTATTTCAAATGTAGCCATTTAGAAATCAATATAAACATATTTAAAACTGTAATGTTACAAGGACTGGAGACTGAGTTACAAAGTGCAGTGCAACTTCCTCTTCTTTTCCTCCTCTTTGTCATGAGGAAGTCAGCTGCCTCACTGTGAGCAGCCCTATAGAGAGAGAGGCCTACCTGGTGAGGAACTGAAGCCTTTGCCCACAACCAGTCCATATATACAAATGTGAGCAGGTGACAGGCATTCTTCTTTACTCACTTTACATATATTAGTTCATCTAGTTCTCATTCTCTTTGAGGTAGGTTTTATGATCTTCATTTTATAAATGAGACTAGGTCACATAAAATTTATTAAACTTTCCTAAGGTCACACCACACAGGGATGGTGCTGGGATGAGAATAGACGATATTGCCTCTGAAATTCAGGCTCATAATTACATGTATTACTAGGTCGGAACAGAGGGCTGGAGGACTAGAGGGCAGAAAGAGGGGAAAAAATGACTGAATGAGGAAAACATTACAATATTATCACACTTAAACGTTTGTAAAATTAGGTGATTATAAAGCCATTTTTGACAATAAAAAGTAAATGAAATACTACAGGAGAATATATTGGAAAATTTTTTAATTGGCTTATCTTGTACAAAGAGAAAATTGTCTTATTTATAACTAATTCACTGTAGTTCCTATTCTTGTTAACATTTCATTCACTCAACAAACATTTAATGAGCATGTACTATATGGCAAGCAGTATACTATATGCAGTGGGAAACAATAGCAAAGATGTGGCCTTCATCTACTCAAGGCATCAACAGTGGTAGGAGATGGAGATCATCTTTCATCATCAACTGTCCTTAGTGCTTCCTACTAAACCTTTTCACACAGCTAGGCTAAAATAGTAGAGGTGGACCTAGCATTACCGGCATAGGTTCAAACGACCCTAAAATCTCAACCAAAAGAGAATCAAAACAAGCAAATAATATTGGACTATTAAATCTTTTTGAGATTTCTAGGGTTCAGTACATGATCACAGCTTTGGCCACAGCAGAAAAAAGAAGTCGTATATATCCTTTGATCCAGGATTTAAGTTAAGTGGTTTGGATTTATACACAGAAACCGAATCCATAAATGCACAAATCCGTGCTGATTCCCTTTGGATAGAGGCCTTCTGCAGCGCCATTTGTCAGGGTCCACGCAGAGACTGGTCAAAGACCCTTTTCAGGATCACTTTAAACGTTGAAGCCAACTGTACTAACAAAGTATTTGTCAAAAGACTGTCTCAGAATGCTAACTGCTGATTTTGCAAAGCACCTCTACGTCAGAACCCCTTTGTGGAAGCTGAAATATGCCAAGGGTGTAAGGGTGTATTTCGTTACTAGAGACATCCTGGAACAGGCTGTGTTGTTATTCATTCCTATTTCATAAACTGCCTTAAAAATAGCATGGAATATACATCTTAGGGATTTTTTTCTATGAAAGTGCATTAAAGCAAAACAAGGTCATGAAGCACCTCCCTGCAGAATAGGCAGGAGAGAAACAAAAGACTGAGAGGCCTACTGGGGTGGGGCGTTTTCTCTCTTCAATTCTGTGATTCTGGTGAATCTTGCAAAAGAACTGGCAATAGAAGGAAGACAAGGAACGTGTCTCTGAAACCAGCACCTAGCGCACGGACTGGACCGCGATGCTCATGAGTGAAAGCTCTCCGATGGCATCTCCTACCACTCACCCTCCTCCTCTGAAATCCAGTCGCGCTGGTTTCTTTCTGCCTCCCCTGCTCCTATGCCAGCGTCGTTGTGCTTGCAGACGTCTCCACCAGGAATCGGTCCCCAGTTTGCCCACAGGGCTTCGCTCCTATTTCACGTGAGAAACATTCCTTCTCCGGCTACCTTACTCAAAGGTAAGATTCTTTGGGTACCTTACTTGCCAGATTCTTTCCCTTTCCCTTGTTCTACTTCCTGTAGGAGGCGCCACACTCTAGTATTCTCCCCTTCATTCATTTTTCCCCAGGGCCTCTCCCCGTGCCCAGCATGTCATTGGTACTCAGCTCATATGTGTCAAATGAATGAGAGAGAATGAGAGTGTGCTAACGCAGGAAGACCGCAAATGCCCATTCCAGCCCAAGTGAGACACAAAAATCCACCACAACCTCTAGCATAGATTCAGAAATCTTCCTTTTTAGAAGATTATTACTTTTTTAAAATGCTTGCTTACTTTTGAGAGAGACAGAGACAGAGAGCGAACTGGGAAGGGCAGAGAGAGAAGGAGACACAGAATCTAAAGCAGGCTCCAGGCTCTGAGCTGTCAGCACAGAGCTGGACATGGGGCTCAAACCCTTGAACCCTGAGACCAACTGAGACCCAGGCACCCCACCTTCTTAGAAGATTAATGAGTGACCAAATCATCCCGGGGATTTCCGTTTGAATATCACAGTGCCAACAGTAGCTTTCCCCGCCCCCAATTCTTTTATGTCCTGCTCAGTCTGGGTCAAGGAGTAAAAGCCAAAAGAAAAGGTGAGAGAGAGCCACTCATTAAATCAACAGTGCTGGTTTTTCTTCCATGGTGCCTCTAGTTCATTCATGCTGTGGACAAGCCACATAGACATTTCATTACTTGAATCTCCTCTTCTCTGGGGGACTAACATGGCCATTAGGATGATTAATGACATCATGTTTCTGTAATGCTGACAAGTGCCACATAAATTTATTAATAACATAATTAAAATGCCATTTCCTTCTCTTCTCCTTGCTTTCCTTTTTGTTTCTAACACAGGGCCCAGGATTTCATGTCTTTCTCCCACAAATTACAGAGAGTCACTACCACTGATTGCATAACTGCACTTTAAATGGGCCTTGAGATACGTGTCTGTTCTGTAAAGCCCTGTTCTCCTCACCCCCCCACCCCATCCCCGGTGCTGAGTCTGATGACAGAGATGCTGTGTTGGTAAACACGGTGATAATAATGGCTCTGACAGCCTTATTCCTTTTGGTGCCATTATTGTAGGAATCATCAGGCACCCAGGCCACACCAGGGAGGCTGATTGGATTTGAATCATTAAAACCACAATTATACAGGCACTCCTGATGACTTTGCTCTTCTCATTATTCTTATCATTTGGGGAATCATCCAAGCCTCTTACAAAAATATTTTAAGTGTATCTGCTCATGCACACGCCTCCGCAGATTTTTCTCTGTGCTCTCTGCCACCTCCAAGTCCCTGTGCTTACTTATCAACACAAGGAGGGTTACGTGCCAAAAGGTTTACAGTGTGCCGAAAGCTCTGCTAGCCTCTGTGTCACTCCTCACGGAAGCTACATACAGACGGGGCAACTGCCCCCCACAAGTGGGACAGTCACTGAAAGTGCAGACATAACTTGTGCCACCAGCGAGCTGTGGGAAAGTTGGTACATTTGAGTGCTGACATCCCAACATTTCCTGGATGGTTTATAGAGCAGCAGACACTAGCATATCCCCATCACCCAGAAGGAAAGGGGTGGAGTCGTTGGTCTGCTGTTAGTTCCTAGAATCCGGTGTCCAGGATGCTGAACTCCTGCTCTGGTCTTCAGCATGTATACTTTGGGATCTTGGTTTCTCAAACATGCCGAGCGCCTTCCAGATTTAGGGCCACCAAACACATTTATTCTGTCTACCTGGAACTCTATTCTCTCCAATCTTTGAAAACTGAATTCCTGATCATCCTTTGGTGTATCTGAAATATCACATTCTTGGGGAAGTCTCCCTGATCATCCAGAGTAGATCAATATATTTGTTAGGAAGCATTGACTACTAGCAACTGAATACCCAACTAAAAATGTCTTTTGGGGGAGATGGTTGGGTGGCTCAATTGGTTGAGCATTCAACTTTTTCTCTTGGCTCAAGTCATGATTTCATGGTTCATGAGTTTGAGCCCCATGTTGGGCTTCACACTGCTTGGGATTCTCCCTTCCTCTCTCTCTCTCTGCCACTCCACCCACTCATTCCCCCCTCCTCCCTCTCAAAATAAATAAATAAACATTTAAAAAAAATAGAAACAAACCTTGTTATCAAAAAGACTTTTCCTCTGTTTAAAAACTTCCAACTGTAGAGAATCCTTGAAAAATTAAGTTCTTAGTTTGGCATTCAAACCAACTACAATATTGTCCCAACTCATCCGAATGTGCTTACTTCCTACCAGTCTCAATGCAGCAATTAGTAGTAAAAATTATTGTCCCACTAAATATTACTCATGGCTGCCTGTTTTTGATCATGCTGCCTGGATATTTGAACTTCCCCTATTTATTGCTCCCCAGGTTCTCCATAAAATTGCTGTTGACTCTCTGTACCTACCTACTGTAATTTCTACTTCTTCAGTGCCTCACTATTGCCTTCCCTATCCTGTCTAGAAGACTTGACATACATGTCCATTTTAAAAAATAAATAGGTTGGATTACTCCATATCTTTTCCCAGGGTTTGAATTAGATACCTCCCAGGGTGCCTGGATAGCTCAGTTGGATAAGCATCTGACTTTGGCTCGGGTCATGATCTTGCAGTTTGTGACTTCGAGTCCCACGTCAGGCTCTGTGCTGACAGCTCATAACCTGGAGCCTGCTTCAGATTCTATGCCTCTCCCTCTCTCTGCCCTTCCCATGCTCATGCTCTGTCTCTCGATAATAAATAAATGTTAAAAAAAAAAAAAAGATTTAAAAAAATGAATTAGATACCTTCCTATGTATCTACTTGTGAAAGTATTCTCTTTCTTTTCTCAGTGTCTACAATTCTGCATTAACCTTTAAAAAGAAGCTTTTATTCTTTCTGCTCTCTGTGCAAATAAAAACAACCCAAACAAACAAATAAGACTCTATACTGTGGTCTTCCGAGCCTCACCCCTGAAAGTATGACTCTAGCAAGAAATTCTTTGGCTTTACCCTGCTTGAGAACTAATAAACTCTTAAAATTTGAAAAGGAACAATTTATTTCCACAACAAACAATAACAACAAAAATGAAAAACCTTTTAATCCACTGAGAGAAATCAAGCATTACTTTAAATTTCTAAGCATGTCTACAAAAGCTATTATTTCGTTATGTTTTCCAAATCCTGAATTTTACTTTATGCCACCATGTTTACAAAAGGATTCCTAAACTCCTAATTTATTTTTTTAATTTATAATTTTAAAGTTTATTTATTTATATTGAGAGAGAGTGAGCGAGAGAGAGCGAGCGAGCAAACAAGCTGGGGAGAGGTAGAAAGAGAGGGAGACACAGAATCCGAAGCAGGTTCTAGGCTCTGAGCTGTCAGCACAGAGACCCACAGACCCACAGACCCACAGACTGTGAGATCATGACCTGAACCAAAGTCAGACACTCAACCTACTGAGCCATCCAGCTCCTAATTTAAAAACAGACAACTCTTTTGACAATAAACTTCTTGGAAGAGTTGCTTCCAATCACGATCTCCACTACCACATTCTTCACCTCCAATACGCCACAGCCTGTTCCACCCACAAAACTGTTCTGCTGCAATCTCTGTAGATGGCTTCTCTGTCCTATTACATCAACAATGAAGCAATCAACACAGTTTCCCACTTTATCCTTCTTTAAATACCGCCTCTTCTTGGCTTCCATGACATCACCTTCTTCTAATTTTTTTAAATGTTTATTTACTTATTTACTTATTTTGAGAGATAAGAGTGAGAGGGCAGGGGAAGTTGAGAGAGGGGGAGAGAGAATCCCAAGTAGGCTCCACACTGTCAGTGCAGAGCCAGATGTGGGGCTCTAGCCCGTGAACCACAGATCATGACCTGACTCGAAACCAAGAGACAGACGTTTAACCGATAGGGCCACCCAGGCACCCCTTCCTGGTTCTACTTCTGTCTCACTGAACTGCTACTCTTTAGACATCTCTGCTGACTATTCCTCTTTTCCTGTCCTCTAAATATTGGAGTGGACAAGGACTACATATCAACCACCCTTAGATCTCATCCAGTCTCATGGTTCAAGATTACACCTTGAAGATGTACCATCTTCAAGATGATGAGAACCAAATCAAGTCTCCAGGTTTGTCTCAGTCATAAAATGTAAATCCCTGGACTTATATATCCAATGGCCTACTTGACATCTTCACTTAGATGTCTCAGAGATAGCAGGGCCAGAACAGCTCAATTCCCTTCCCCAACCTGATTTTCCTCCAGCTTTATCAAAAGGCACCTGCTTCCATCTAGTTTCTCCAGCCAAAGTCTACAACTAAAATCTGATGCTTTTCTTCCTGTACCTTCTACATCCAGTCTATGTGGCAGTTCTGTCCCTTCTATCTTTATATCACATCTGGAGCCATCTACTCCTCTGGTTCTCCCCTAAGCCACAACCTCCATGTAAGTCACCATTACTTCTCTCCTGGACTTGGAGCAACTGTTTCATGAATGGCTTTCCTGCCTCCATTGTGTACCTTGTTGTCCTGCAAAATATTCTCCACAATACTTTCCTTTAAAAATGTGTGATCTTTGAAATTGTACATCAGTGTGTGATCTTTCCAAAATATGTATCAGATCAAGTCACCCTTGACTCTTATCCTACCTGAAAACTCCTGGATGGCTTTCAATCACATTTAGAATAAAACCTGAACTCCAAGTCCAGTTGGCAAAACTCTCCATGATTTGCCTCCCTCATCTCTGACCACTCTCCTTCACCCACTCTACTCCTGCAGAGAAATATTCTTCAAGGGGCACCTGGGTGGCTCAGTCAATTGAGCGTCCAATTCTTCATTTTGGCTCAGGTCATGATCTTGCAGTTTGTGTGACTGAGCCCTACATTAGGCTCCATGTGCTGACAGCTTGGAGCCTGCTTGGGATTCTCTCTCCTCCTCTCTCTGCCTCTTCCTCCCTCATGTTGCTCTCATTCTGTCTCTCTCAAAATAAATAAATAAACTTTAAGAAAGAAAAATAAATATTCCTCAAATACACTGAGCTTATTCTAACCCAACAGCCTTTGCACTAGCTTTTCCCTCTGCTTGGAATACTCTTTGAATTGTTCTTTACATAACTGCATAAATCTTTAAAAAAAATTTTTTCATGTTTATTTTTGAGAGAGAAAGAGTATAAACAGAGGAGGAGCAGAGAGGGAGACTGCAGAATCTGAAGTAGACTCCAGGCTCCAAGCTGTCAGCACAGCTCAGAGCCTGACACAGGACTCAAACTCACAAAGCAGAAGATCATGACTTGAGCCAAAGCTTGAGCCACCCAGGCACCCCCATAACTGCATAATTCTTGTCATTTAGCTCTCATGAGTTTTGTGTTCTCCAGGGGATCTTTGCTGACCACTTAATCTATAGTAGTCCCTGCCAGGCCCACTAATATATTCCCATCACATCACCCTGGCACATATCAATTCCAATATTTCTCTTTCTTTTCCTTCCTTATTTCCTCTTACTTCTTTATTCATTTCTGTACTTTCATCCAAATCTCATTACAGAGTATGAGCTCCATAGGAGCAGAGTCCTTGTTTGCCTTGATTACCACTAACTAACCTGTCTCTGAGGAAGTAGCAAAAGCACAGTGTTAGTATGAACACACACACACATACACACACATGCGCACACACACACACACCCTACTGGACTAACAGGATACACAGGATTCATGGTTCAGCTATTACACAGTAGACAAGCAAAGATAAGATTTCAGAATTCAGGGTTGTAGGTACCAGGCTGATGGACAACCATTCTGAGCTGTCTAAGTCAAAGATGAATCCAGCAAGGGAAAGGAACATGTGATCATAGTCTTCAGGAATGTAGTAGTACACTTCTTTTCCAAACAGATGTAGGGGCTGCCTTCCAAAAAAAGCAGGAAATCACCATAATAGGGACATTCCACTTACAGGGTGGTAAGGAAATGTCTGAATCTCTCCTCAACCCCACCCTACCCTGACCTGAGCACTAAGTCATGTTATGTATTAAAGTCAACAGTTTTGACTATTATAAATCTACTTTGCATTTTTTCCTTCTCCTCTGACTGTTTTTTTTTTTTTACTTTTAATTATTTATTCATTTTGAGAGAGAGAGAGAGAAAGCATGTGCACATACGTACCTGAGCACATGAGTTGGGGGGGAGGGGACAGAGAAAGGAGAGAGAGACAATCCCAAGCAGGCTCCATGCTGTCAGCACAGAGCCTGATGCAGGACTCGATCTCACCAACTGCAAAATCATGAAATCAAGAGTTGCACACTTAGCTAACTGAGTCTCTCAGGTGCCCCATCACTGTGTTTTCAACAAAATTTCAATAGAGTAGTATAAAAGAAAAGGAATTTATTCCCAGTCAAGCAATGACTGGAAAGAATTCAGAACTACCAAGAGTCAAGCAGGCAGCAATGTCAAAAAATATAAAAGCAGGAAAAATGATAGAAGAAAATATATTTCACTCCAGTAGAGATTTTGTTTTATTTTGTTTTCAAATATTTACCTATTTAATCTTGGATCTTCCAAATTATTCTCTTAGATGTGACCAATATTTGAGGAGCATTGATTGGTTCTCTTCAACTCCTGAAGCAGATAAACACATCACTTGTACTAAAAGAATCATTGTAGGTATGGATTAAAGTCTTTTGGAAAATATGAGGTTAAGTCTCAGATAAGCTCTTCTTTTATTCTAATAGCTTAGGGAAAATTTTCTGAAATGTTTTACTTATACTACCTTATAAGATGCTCCAGGGGGAAAAGTGGTATTTGTAAACAAGTTTTAAATATTTGGAAAGTAATTAAGTAAGCTTTCCAGCTTCTTCCAACTTTTTAGAGTTGATAAATAGTAAATAAGTGCAACTATTAAATATGAAGAGTATTATTTCCTAAAGTTTTGTTTTTTAATAAAATGCAAATACTCTAATGTTTCACTTGTATTTTCCTCATAAATTCATTGACTTCAAATATGCTTCTAGAAAAAGGCAGCATTTTAGCAAAATGAGCAATAATATAAAAGAATTGGGGCTCCTGATGGAGTGTGCAGATTTTGATCTAGGGTTGTGAGTTTGAGTCCCACACTAGGTATAGAGATTACTTAAACATAAATTCTTATTATAATAAAGAATGTAGTATATTTATAGACATACTTTTACATTTACATTCTTTTTGAGTCATTGAAGTAAACACCCTAACTATAAGAAATGATGTTCAATTGTGTAATAAAGAGTCAATAAATGATATTAAACACCTAATTTGACAAAAATGAAATTTTTCAGCATCTATTCACTATGTCATACTGTGAATAGATCTATTCACTGTTTTTCCTCTTCCACTATTTATCTGTATTTCTGTCATCTCTAACTAATTATACCTATTCCAGAAATAAAGGCTAGATGTATGTGATATATTAATATAAATTATTATTTTGCCCAGAATCCTCAACATTTAAAATGTTAATTAGCGTATTTACAGTCACCCAAGGGAAGGCATAAATATTTGTTTTGGATAGTCTTTTAGTTGTTTGCTTTTGTTCCTATGGTTTTAACACAGAGCAAAAACAGAATTGTTTATTTTTTTAACTTTTTTTTTTAGCTTTTATTCATCTTTGAGAGACAGCATGAGTTGGGGAGGAGCAGAAAGAGAGGGAGACACAGAATTTGAAGCAGGTTCCAAGCTCAGAGCTATCAGCACAGAGCCCCACGTGAGGCTCAAACCCATAAAATGTGAGATCATGACCGGAGCCCAAATCGGATGCCTAACTGACTGAGCCACCCAGGTGCCCCAAAACAGAATTGTTTGCTAAGGGATCATCTGCTCCCGGTGTTTACTCCTCACCTTTAAAAGATAATCCAATCCTGTAGCACCACAACTTGCTACTATAAAATAGAGTTCTGATGTGGCCTCCTTAGATGACATAAAACTACACTTTGTGCCGCATTGGGTCATGTATCTTAAAAGGTGGGAGGCATTATCTTATGATAAAAGGAATCCCAAATGGAGAAATATGGTCTGCATAAGACTTGGCTTGTATAAATCTTTTGGAGAAGATAATAAATTATGTTAGACAGAAACTATAGAATAATAGAATAAACATGTAGGGGGAACGTTAGGGATTAATCAGTGGAAAATTATTCTAATTGTAGAGGATTCCAAACTTTATTTTTTAAAGTTTCATTTATTTAAGTAATCTCTATACTCCATGTGGGGCCCAAACCCACAACCAAGAGATCAAGAGTCACACGTTCCTCTGACTGAGCCAGGCAGGCACCCCCAGACTTTATTAATAACTAAAAGGAAAAGTCTTTTAAAAGGAAGAGTTAAGGAATCAAAGGAAGTCATCAAGATGAGAGTGTCTGCAGCTATGTAATCATAGACCAGAGAGCAGGAAGTGGCCATGAAGTGGCCATGAGACTGTCTTACAGGAAATAGTGTAGGACAGTGGTTAAGGGTCCATCCTCTAGACTAGAGTTAGAATTTGAATCATGATCCCACAGGTTTAGTTCTCTGAATTTGTCCAAACTATTAATCTCCCTGTCTTATTCCTCCCCTGTATAATAGGTATAATTATACCTATGACATAGGTATAGGCTATTAAGAGCGTTAATTAAGCTAAGGTATGTTACGTGCCTAACAATGTCTGCCATACAGCCCATAAATGTCAGCTAGTATGATCTAACCATAAATGAAGTAGATGAGACCCAGAGAAGTCATGTGATTTTACCCAAGCAATTGGTTAAAGCTTGTGTCTTTGACGTTGGGTCTCCACTTCTTAACTATGGGCCATACAAAGACTTGTTAAGACACAGTTGCTCAACTTAAGGAGCTAGAGAATCAGGATGGTGTACTGGAAAGAGTAAAGACTTTTGTTATAGAAACTAGGTTAAAATTCCAGAATTGCTCCTTATAGCTGTATGACTTGGGCCGTATGTTCTGGATTTTTCAAGGTTTCAGTTTCTTCACAAACAGCTTGTGTAGGATTACTGTACCTCTCACATGCATAAAGTGGCAGACATAGTGTAGGTTTTCAATATATGGTTTCTATTGCATAGAAACAAAATTAAAATTGCGTTTTCACATCATGACAGTCATCTTTCATTTTTCTGTATTTCAAAAGGTGGGGCGGTGGGGAGGGGAGGGTACTACAAGACATAGGGCCTGCTTACAAAAATGTTAATTTAAATCTTCTTTGAGACTATTTGCAGGACTGTGTGATCCCCTGGAGTAATAGGAAGTTGTCTCAGATGTCACAGAATGATGGCTGGGACACAGCAACCTCACATATGGAAGCCCTTTGCAGAGAATGACAGGGGCTACCCAGCCCAATATGTTGAACAAGCATTGTCTGGTAGAGTCACAGGTTGGCACCTCTTCTTCACCTCTAACTCCAAATACCTCTTGACAGGAGCTGCATGCCAAGAGTCAAAGCTCTGTTATAAGGAAGCTTCACAGTGATCAAATTATCCATAGTAACTGGGAAATGCACTGGCAAATGATATTCAGATGGAATTAGAAAAACTTTGTTTTAATTGTCATTATCCCCTCAAACATTTACAAGTGTTGCTAATAAGAAAAAAAAAGTACTGATTTTGACTTTCACCTCCAGTGTCACAGGCAGAAGGAAAATAAGTGGCAAGAAGCAGAGAGCACAAATAGCCAGCTGGATGCCCAGACTCAAGTCAATGGAACACTGATGGTTATGGTGATGAGTCCTAATTGGCCAGCTCACTAACCAAGAGAAGAATGACTCTGGAAGCCCAAAGATACTACCATTTTATTGTTTGTTAGTTTTTTTAATTTTTATTTATTTTTGAGTGACAGACAGAGTGTGAGCTGCAGGGGCAGAGAGAGAGGGAGACACAGAATCTGAAGCAGGCTCCAGGCTCTGAGCTGTCAGCACACAGTCTAATGCACAGCTTGAACTCAAGCTATGAGATCATGACCTGAGCCAAAGTTGGATGCTTCACTACTGAGCCACCCAGGCACCCCAATGATACTACCATTTTAAAGAACAGTTGCTCTTACTCTATCCCTTACATTTTGATCCATGGGGCTTTTACGGCTCTGTACATTCTGCTCCCACCCCAGGGCTTCTGAAGAGGTTCCTGGAAACTGTAACTCACAGCAATGATTCTAATTTTCCACAATGGTAACCCGGATGAGCTGGAAACAATCCAACAGAGCCACTTTCCAGCAATTGTAATGGGCTCAACCTCTAACCAACTGTCTCTATAGCTCCCACCAAGCAGTGAGTTAAGCCAATACTTGACCCATTTCCCATTAGTTCCATCATTCCTTCACTTCCCTAACACAACCTTTATCTCTCACACAGCTCATTCTCCTGGCCAGAGTGTTTAGCCTCTTTACCCTGGATTCTGATCTCTAGTATACTTATTTCCACAAGGATTTTCAATTTACAAAGGATGATTTCCAAATATCCACGGAAAAGAGGAAGATAATTAAAAGGAACTCACAAACCACGGGACAAGTCACAAGTGGCATTCATCCTAGGCTTTCCAGGGCCTCAGGTCGTTTCCCTCTCTAAGGCAGATGAAGGAGATGCAGGGAAAAAATGTGGGTGAACTCGTGGTCATCTAATAAAAGAAACTGAGCAGCAAAACTAGTGAGCCATGGAATTTGGTATATACTTTAAAACAAAAGGAACTTCAGAGACATTTTAAATTGTAAATACATAATGGGACATTAATTCTAGGTGTTTTTGGTAGATTTTAGGATTTTGAAAGTGTGTGTGTGTGTGTGTGTGTGTGTGTGTGTGTGTTGGAGACCTTAAATTTTATGTCTCCTTTTTGATGGGTTATTCTTAAAATGCAAGGTCTTTATGTTTGAATGGTAAATATAGGCAGAGACTCAAAGAGCAAAGACCTTCAATTTATAGGATTTTTTTAAAAGAAGCACATGTGAAATAAGTTATTTTGGGAATAGAGTCTGAGTATCTTTTTTTAATGTTTGTTAATTTTTGAGAGAGAGACAGAGACAGGGCAGGGAAGGGGCAGAGAGACAGGGAGACACAGAATCTGAAACAGGCTCCAGGCTTGAGTTGGCTGTCAGCACAGAGCCTAACACGGGGCTCAAACCCACAAACTGTGAGATTATGACCTGAGCCGAAGTTGGACACTCAACCGACTGAGCCACCCAGGTGCCCTGAGCATGAGTATTTTAATGACTAAGTTGTAGCAATGAAAAAGCTATATAAGAAATTTTCAAAATTAGTATTTTCTATTTTTAAATATTCTTTTGCATTTTAACTTTGACTACTACTTGTATTATCTGCCTATCAAGTAAACCATAAGTTTAAGAAGTTAAACAGTGTTTAAAGCGCTTAAAGTGCTTTAAAGCACTCAAAGATATCTCTAAGACACTGCACTGCCTTGTTTTTCAAACACAATGTGAGCGTGTGTATTTGTGCGGTGTGCATGCTTGTACTGATATGCCACTATCAGCCCTACCTATGAACATGAATGTGCATCTGTAAGTATTACACCTGAACGTAGGATCCTGAGATGGATGGATGACTCAGTTTTCTTTTTTTTTTTCATCTTCCTAACTAGCATTATAGCTGTTGAATAAATATTTACTAAATACTAACACTAAAGCCAGTATTCAAAAGCCTGCTAGATGTCTGTGACCTTGGAGATGCACTTCCACATGTTACTTTCTCTTCTAGAGGACATGACTGCTTCTAGCTCATGAAGAAGTGAGTGTTTACCACAGCTGTTTTCCAGTTATAGTCAGGTTGCTTAGGCTGTGTTTCAGTAAATTTTAAACCATTTTTCTTTCTCTCCCTGGCGTTCAGTGCCTAAACCAGTGGCAGGACTAGTGGGAAAGAGATCTGGGGACAAACTATACCAGTACATGACTGCATGCCCTTAGTTTTGGGGTTGAAATAAATACACAACTTCATAGGGAATATGGACAAGGAAGGAAAGGTTGGAGGAGAACAGAAGGAATGATGAGGATGAGGGGCTATAGGGAAGTATGGGTGATGCAGGGTTCCTAAGGTGGAACTAGTCTACCGAATCTAACTTTAAAAAGTTCACAAAGCATTTTACATACAGCTTTAAAAAAATGTTTTTAATGCTTTTTTTTGAGAGACAGAATGTGAGTGGGGGAGGGGCAAAAAGAGAAGGGAGACACAGAATCCAAAGCAGGCTCCAGGCTCAGAGCTGTCAACACAGAGCCCAATGCAGGGCTTAAACCCCCAACCAGTGAACTGCGAGATCATGACCTGAGCTTAAGTTGGATGCTTAACCAACTGAGCCTCCAAGGCCCCCCTCCTTTTTGCATACATTATTTCACAGCATGTGAGCAAAGTAGATAATATCTTTATCTCAGAGATGAGAAAAGTGGCTCAGAGAGGTTGAGTGATCTATCCAAGATCACACAGCTAGTAGACATGTAGTAGAGCTGGTATATAACCTCTAACATCCCCATGTCATCAGACCAGACCACCCTTTTCCTCTGAGTACCTGACCACCCTCCATACCATTCCTTTGCCAACATGTCTGTAGACACCACAGTGAAATAAATATATTCCACTACTACTTAATAAAGGGTGAATGTAATCGTGGGAGAAGGGGAAACTTGCTAGATATCAAGCGAATTATCGTCACTTAGTTTTCTCAACTGTAAATTGTACCTATGAACAGTAAGCTCCAAGAGATAAGCAAGGTAGTAACATCTTGAGATCTCTCACAGTGTGTATGTAGATTGTTGGAAATAGATAAAGACAACAGTAGCCACAATACTGATACAGCTTGACTGGTTGTTAAGCCTTGCCTGCATGCTTCCGACTCTGTAAGATAAGAAATAGACTGCTGTTTTACGAACAAGACATCAGAGACACATGGAGTTTGCTAGTCTGCTGCTCACAGAGCTGGCAAGCAGTGGCATCTGGGGCACCCCAGCTATTCCCGGCCAGGACACCGTATAAGTTTAGGTATGGGCTTCAAAATACAATATTTCTAGGTATTTTATTATCAACTCAATAATTTTCTCTGTATATATTTTATGATAAATGTATTCCATTTTATATTGTGCTTTTGAAGCTTTTTAAATTAGTAAATTCTTGACTGACTAAAGGGCATCATTTTCCTATGACACTTAAAAATATTCATTGTACACCTTTCTTTGAATTTTTTCTTAAATTTATTTTGGAGAGAGAGAGCAGGCATGTACTTGAGCAGGGGAGGGGCAGAGGAGAAAGAGGGACAGAGGATCTGAAGTGGGCTCTGCACTGACAGCAGAGAGCCCATTGCAGGGCTTGAACTCACAAACCAAGAGATCATGACCTGAGCCAAAGTCAGACGCTCAACCACTGAACCACCCAGGTGTTCCATACATCTTTCTTTTCATTATTTAGGTAAACATAGTCTTAGGGTAAAAAGGAAACTTAAATCTTACAGAAATACATGAGACAGTTAACAGTCCTGTGTAAATTCAGACCCTCCCCCTCACCACCCAGAGTTACTATTAACGCCATCAGCTCACTTTAGACCATTTCGGTTACAAGGAGCTCACTTAAAACCTGAGTCCCAAACCTTCAGCAATGAACATTCACAGTGTTCAGCTAATCGCACCACCTAAGGCTTTCATGGCAACGACAGCAGGTAGACAGCATCCAGGTGAATTCAGTCAGTGCAACGAGTATTTCACCAAAGGCTTCCTATGACTCCCACCCCTCAGCCTGCCCCAGGGTGCCCTGAGTGGAGTCCAAGTCAGCGTCGGCACGGCTGTGCCAGGTAACTTCCAGTGGGGTTTCCACTGCGCTAAGAGAGAATGGAGGCCAACTGAGAGGGCCTAAGTGCAGCAAAGGAAAGAGAAAGGAAAACACAGGCAGACCCAGATGCTCCGGTGCTCTTCAAAGAAAAAAAAAATCAAGAAACCATTCTCTTGATGCTGGCAAATTGGCTCTGAAGACAATTCCAGAGGAGAAACTTCCATAATATTTGGGCAAAGCTAAATTCATTCACATTTTAATCATCACCTATAGGTATATGCCAGGCAGGCACTGTGTTAGGTGCCAGGAATATAAAGAGGAGCCATCTAGACATGCTTCCTGATACATGCTGCTTACGATATCATCGTGAAGATAGATACCAGTGTCATGTAACATTCACACTGTAGTAATTGTTCAGAAGGAAAGATCTACAACAATATTTTGAGAAGGAGCTCATTGAAATGACCAAATTGCTGAGTGCTAGGACTTGCGGGGAAGTTACTCAGGATTTTAAAGATAAAACTCTCATTCCATTCCTGACATAGCTCAGTAAGGAAAAGGGAAAGTGGTGCTCTTGTGATGTATGCAGTCCAATTAGAGAAAAACCCACCAGACATGTGACTGACTTGATTTTATGGATTTGGGGCCAAAAGCAATGCTGGGCACCTCTGCATTTGTTCAGCTTCCAGCTGAAGCTTTTTGATACTGATAAACAGTAACGCAGAGAGGGATCAAAGGGTAGAAAATGCATATGGCAAATAAGGTTTGGATGCCGCAAGTTAAAAGGCAGACATGTTTTGCATAACATCAGAGAACAAGACAGAGCTGCTGGTAGGTACTGAAAGGAGGGTTCAAGAAAACAGTCACTGCTATGAAAAATAAAAGACTAACAGTGTGATTTCCATGGGTTAGATCTGCTAGAGAGAAATTTATGGGAAAGGGCTAGGCAAAACAGCCAACAGTAAATCAGCATCTCAAAATCCTATCAGGTGATGTTACCTCTGCCCTAAATAGAAAGAGTGTTCCAACAGTAACTGTTAAGAGTCTATCAATGACTGCTCACCTGATTTGCTACAGGTAAAGAAAAGAAAGATTTACATGTACTGATTTATAAAAAATTATAACATATTTATGAATGATTAATTCATTGAGTTGCTTACATCAGCTGAATTTACTACAGAGAATTTTAAACTGTGCAGGGTTTAGGTGTTCCATTTTTATTGTAATAGCAATTTGTGGACATTTTAATTTCAAAAAGCTGGCATTAACCTCTTGGACAGGACAAGACTCTGCAATTTCAAAATTTTCTATAGCATAGTCTGCTTTTGCCTGAAGTTCCCAACCCAGGATACAAAGATGGACTTCAAGGACTCTACTAACCTTCTAAAATATCACATCTGTAGGCACTTTTCTTATATATGCACATATACATGTATGAAGTTATACATATGTAATTATACATAATCGATTATACAGACACACACATATAAGAGTGAAGAAATTTAAAATAAATGTATATATGCATGTCATGTAAAATATTATAACATAAATGATTTGATGACTAATAATAGTTACCCCCATTGATTACAAACACCTTGCAAGTAGAAATTGCATTCCATTTATCCAATATATAAACACTCTGTCTAGCATATAGCAGGTGTTCAAAAAAAAAAAAAAGGCTGAAATAAGTGATTTACCCAGAAGGCCTGGACTAAGCTATATATTTAATTTTTAAAAAAAGAGCAAAAAGGAGTTGATGATCCTTTGACTGTAACAGAAACAAATGAGAACCTCAAGACAGATTATTTATTTTGGGAGGCTTTAACACTGAGCTTTATTAAAATATATTTATAAACAGATACTCTTGGACTTTTTTTTTTTTAACTGTTCTTAGTCAACTATATGACAAATATATTGGGAGATTTAGGAGGTCAGTCATATGATTCTCACCCCACATTCCAGCACTTGGTTTTCAATGTTATGAATCCCACACAAAGGATTAACAAGACACCCAGCTTTTTCACAAGATGTGACATGGGGAGTAGGAGGAAAGCAGCCCTGAAAATGAAATATTCTCTGCAAAAGAAGGTCTTTGCCCTTATTTCACAAAGCTTCCACACCTCTTCCTGGTAGAGCCCTTGCTCTCCTTTTCTTTTTCATCTTCTTCCTTCTTCTTTCTCTACTTTGACCTCTATCCCCTTCCTCTAAATATCCATGAGCATTGAAATAAAATGTGAAGAAATTTGACCTAGCTTATTAAATGGATACTAAAATTTTAGATTTTAGATTTTTAAAGAAACATAATTTCACACTTGGAACTCTTTCTTTTTGCTCATTTTGTAACAGGTGTGGAGATGGAGTCTCATGTGAATTGCCAACCATCATTTAACTAAAGGAGTAAGATCAGAGTTTAAAAATCTAAAATTTTTATCTAACAAGGGTATCTACATTTCCTGTTACTATGGATAAATTCACCACTAAATACTAACTAATCCCAGATAACTGTATAAGATTTGACATGTGAAAGACAAGAAGTTTACTGGAGCCCAAGAAGAAGACTTGGCCGAGTGGTCAAGGAAGGGGAGTTTTAGAGGGAGCAGAAGGGGATGGGAAAAGTGACTTTGTCAGCTTCTAGAGGGTAAGGCTGTGCCTGTCTCATTCACTGATCTGTGGCATATAGCCCACATACTGAAGCATGCAGTACAATATCAGTCTGTATTGGTTCAATGGATAAACAGAAAATGAAGAAACTGAGCATGAAAAAACACAATACCATCAAAGTCAGAGAGATGGGCATGTGCGTGCTATTTAGGAGAATTGCAAATAGACCAATTTAGCATGCAGTTTGAATAAGGAAACAGTGGGAGGTAAGTTGGAAATGTTGGTACCTTTCCTCTGAACTTCCACAGTATCCTTGGCTTACTTCTATTATACCACTACCACATAGCATGATGAATGATGTTATTCTTGTCTGTCCTCCCCTCTACAAGGTGAAAACACTTTGCTTTGATCATGAGACCATGATCTCCATCTGCATGCCCCAAGTTTAGCACAGGGAATGGGCCAGCAAAATGTCAACTTATATTGAACGAACAAATTCATGAATCAATTTATATTATCTTGTATAATGGTGCACTTGATGTCAAACTAACCAGTTTGGATTTCATCTTGAGGGCAATGAATAATCAATTAATATGTTTAGTTGGAGCATAATATGACACAAATGCTAAGGATTGAAAGCCTAGTATTACCATGTAGGTAAGAGTTGGTGGGCTGGAATGATGGCAGTGGACTCAGACAGGAGTGGGTCTATGAATGCAAAGAATATTACATATAACTCCAAATATACTTTGAAATGGACACCATGCTGAAAAAGCCATTAATATTCTTGTTCTACTGATCTGTTTCCAGCCTCCACCCACATTATAAAAATAGTTCTATCTATTTTGAGTTTAAAATATTCTTGGCCTTCAACTTTTTATTCTCTAAGACCTTTTACTTTCTGTAGTACAATTATCTAGGGCATTTTTAAACCATGTTCCATCATATTCTTGAAATCTGACAAGTACATCATAACTTTGTTTGGAGGAACAAAGAGACTTATACTTAACCTGATAATTTTCATTGATTCTGTCAATGGAAGCTTCAAAAGACAATAGGAAAATAGATTATCGGGTCAACAAACATTGTTTCTTAGTGTTCCAGGCTTAACTCACCTTAAAATTTTGATATGGAAATAAAAGAATGCTATTTTAAGAGAGTATATAGACACAGATCACAAGTATCTAAATTTTTTTCAAAGAACCTTCATTGGAGTGGGTTTTTAAAGGCTTACACAATAATTCTTTGTCCTTGACAAGAAGTATTTCCATGACACAACAACCATCTAGTTCTAAAGCAAATCTAAATGCAACTATCAAGGTTTAGAGAACGGAAATTATGTCAAACCATCAATTTTTTATATACATCGTGCTTTCCATAGTTAACATGTTCTTAGGTGACATGCTTGAGTTAACATGTTCTTAATACTTACCAAGCATTGAGAATAAAGAGGTTTTCTTGGGAATCCATCCATTAGCTGGCAAGTTAGTATTTATTAAGCATTTACTTATATGTCAGAGAGTGAGTTAAATATTTTATGTAATTAATTGTATTTAATCCAAGAACACCTTTGTGAAATCAGTGTTATCTCCATTTTATAGGTGGAAAATGAGGCTTGACAAAATCAAGCAGCTTGCCTAAAGTCACACACATGATAGCTGATGAAAGCAGCATGGAATAGATAGGATACGAAGCTTAGAATCCAAAAACCTGAGTTAGAATAGTAGTTCCACTCATTAACAGCGGTGGTTCCCTTGGCAATTCACTTACTTCCTGAGTATTGGCTTTATTTTAAAATTGCAGACAATGTAGACTAGTGGTTAGAGCATGAACTGTGGAGCCATACTGCCTGGGTCTGAATCTGAGTGCTACTGCTCATTGCTTGTGTGACCTTGGATAATCTAATTCCACACTTGAATTTCCTTACCTGTAAAAGGTAGATGATGATAATATTAATAAGGACTACCTCAAACTGTGATATATAATTAAATGAATTAATAAAATGCTTAGCACTATGTGTCTGACACATAATTTTTATATATGTATATACATATATTAGCTATTAAAATAATTATGACCTATACCGCCCAGGATGGTTACAAAATACATAAAGGAAACATGAACGTACCAAGTCCAGAGGAATAAATATTCATTGAATATGAGTCAGAAAAGTTAACATTAAGATTCAAAGACAATGAGATCAAGAAGTAATAAGACATGAGTAAAAGCTATACCGCTATCAATACTTTACAGAGATTGTCAAATGCCTGCAAGTGTTAGATGAAGCCCAAAACTAGCTGGGTTTCTCTGAACCGAATTCAGAATTCTGTTTATATTTGTGGCACTGAAGGCAGAGGTCAATTCAATCTGACATTGGGTGATTTTTGCACTTAGTGCACAGATGGATTAAAGTTCCATCTATATCCCATAGATATAGGGCAGAGATCTGGTTCCTTCTAAGTCTTCCGGATCCAAATGTTACCTCATTTGCATTTCTCCCACATGGTAGAATTCATCTCCAGAAGAGAATGAAGAGCAGGACCCCAGAAGTATGCATCTTGTATGTGAGATTGGTGTGTACCTGCTAGTAGTAGAGGTTCAGGAAACAGTGGTTTAAACCGTTTCCTAGTAAGGAGTCCAGAGGTAGTGCTCTGGGGGTGATACTTCAGTGTCCTTAACTCCTCAGGGACTCATCTGCTTCACTGTGCTAAGTGTGGAGAGAAATAACTATGATTATGGTTGAGATTCATTGATGAGAGAACCCCAGATCCAAAATTCAACCACCTTCAACCCTTAGACTTCAGCTTACTAGGTCAGGTGAGGTCCTGAGTGTTGATATCAAAATGGAGCTTTGAGCCCCTCCTGGATTTGTTCCAGCAGGTCAGTTCATTCTAGTCCAAACTCTGAACATTCAACAAAAACAAACTTACAATATCAAAAGACCTGCTGGAACGAATAGTCGACAGCTTCCTCTTCCTGTGGCTCTTTGAAGTCTGCTTAAATTTAGCAATGAAGTTTCAGTCATTGCCAACCTAAACATGAAGACCCAGAATTTGATAGTGGAATAAAGACTTTAATTTATTGATCACAAGCTACTGTGTGCCTGGCACTTTAGATGCTTTAGTTCTAACACTGGATGTTTATAACAACCCTGAGAGGTAGGAATGATTCATTCCATTTTCTAGATGAAGAAAATTAGATTCAAAGAGATTAAATGATATACCCAATCACAATGCTAACTGAAGTTAGAATTATGATTCAAATCCAGCCTTTTGTCTAGTTTCAATAAAATGTGTGTGGAAAAGGCTCAAATTACTTGGTAGGATAGCAAGATGGCATTCCTTGCCTTCCTAGTTGAACCTCTGCCATCGGAAGGCTAATCCTACCCATAAATTCTCTTTTGTATCCTAATCTAAAGGCTGGGTCTAGGCCCAGATTCAGTATTATTCCAAGCATTTTGTCTGTGTTTACCTAACTACCACATTACATATACAAAATCTAGTCTGTTGACACCAAATCCATGTTTCTTTGACTATATATTCTTCATATCAATCTACTTAGTTCATACTCAAGCATAGAAAATCCTTTCATTGAGGGATGCCTGGGTGCCTCAGTCAGTTAAGTGTCTGACTCTTGATTTCAGCTCAGGTCATATCTACTGGTCATGAGATTGAGAACTGTGTCAGATTCTGCACTGGGCAGGGAGTCTGCATAAGATTCTCTCTCTTTGCCCTCTCTTGCTCTCTCTCACCTCTTAAAAAAAAAGAAGAAGAAGAAGAAAGAAAGAAAATCCCTTCATTGAGTTGAGAGGAAGTCTGCAACCTACAGAAAAAAATCACTAATAATACCAGGGTTTCAATGTTAGAACAGTTGGTGTACTTCACCATGCTTTGGTAAGTATGAAGGAAGACTTGACTCCCCAGTTGAGGTGAAAGAGCCATTTATGGCTAAGGAAGAGCTGAGCCTTAGCTGGGAATCTGGCCTTGCAAGAGTCTTGGGCATCCTATTTCCAGAAGAAATAGTTAGAAACAACAGAAGTAAATTAGCGCTTGGCCAATTATTACTGCTGAATAACTTGGTGGAAAGAAGAGGCAACCAGATGCTAAGTCTTAACAATCTAATGGCAAGGAAGAAATAAGGTGACAGGTAGGGTCAGGATCTCCTTTGTGGTGAGAAATGAGAAGATCTACTTAAAGACTCAAAGAAGACACAAGGAAAGCACTAACCTGATGTAAAAGCCTAGATTGCTTCCCAAAGGGTGAGTTGTGCTAACTATACCTTGTACTTTACTGCCAAGTGCTGCCTTTTAATGGATGGTTAACGGCTTACCTTGGTATCACCACAGAGCTGGACCTTGTCCTGGATTCCCCTAAAGTCAGTCTGGTCAAGCTGGAAACCCTATTTTCCTGAATTTCTTGCACTGTAGGTTTCTAGGTTAGCAGTGATTAATTCGGGATTCTGGAAACAGAAGTGCAATAGTGGCTAGTACTCTCCAAAGGTCTTTGCAGTCAGATAGAATGAAAAACCAATGCAGAGGTTCCCCAAAATTTCCAGTTTTCCTTCACTCTCCTCTGGCCCCTTCTAACTCTTTTTCCCAACTACTGCCACTGCTTCCTAACAGAGGCCCATGCCTACCACCAGAAACCTCGATACAGATCCACAGAAGCCATAGCTACGGAGAGTCAATAACTTCCCATAGACTTCCCCATGGACTTCCCCTTTGTGTTTTCACTTCAGGGACTGAATGTTCTTGACTTCTCTTAACTTCTCTGCATCTTCTATCTTGTCCACTTGTAGCAATGCTTTAAGAAGACAGCTTTCTTAATATTTTAAAACTTTTAAAAAATATTTATTTGAGAGAGACAGAGTGCAAGCAGGGGAGGGGCAGAGAGAGAGGGAGACACAGAATCCAAAGCAGGCTCCAGGCTCTGAACTGTCAGCACAGAGCCTGACATGGGGCTGGAACTCACAAACCATGAGATCATGATCTGGGCTGAAGTTGGATGCTTAACCAACTGAGCCACCTAGGGACCCCAAGAAGACTGATTTTATTTTTTAAAGATTAACCACTCATCTATGTGTTTTTATTTGGTAATATTTATATCAGTACATCAAAAGTAAATTTTAGAGACTTGGGATATCATTAGTTTGGATACCATGAGTGTATTATAAAAGAGACATGAAAGTTATTTACATAATTAAAGATTTCACACTTGACTGGAATGGGCAGCTTCCCTAAATGCCATTTCAATAGTGATGTATTGAATCATTATTCAACACATCTACATACTTTCCGAGAATGTCACCACCTCTAAACCAGAAATAATCCATGTCATCTAAAACTACTTTGGTGCCTCCATATTCTGGGAGAAGAACCATATCTCCAACTTTCACGTCAACTGGTTGAATCTCTCCACCCTTTGCTTTGGAGCCTGATCCAACTGCTTCTACTGTTGCTTGTAAGACTTTTCCTTGAGATTTTTCTGGAAGCATAATGCCTCCTTTGGTTATAGTTTTGGGTGCACTCCTTTCAACTACAACGCAAAGGGAGGAAGAAACCTTCTAAACATCTATTTTGGTCTTGCCATGACTCCAAACCCCACTCCCACTTCTCCCACTCCACCCCCACCTCTCCCACTCCATCCCCCCACCCCCATTTTACTCTGCTCTGGAGCTGCTGCTACAGCAAGTCTGGAGTCTGACCCTTGGGTCACGTGATCCAAGAAGACTGATTAATGCCTCTCCATCTGATTTCCAGTTCCTCTTTCTGGACCTTTGCTTCCTCAGCTTCTCCCTCAATTGTGCAGGGTCTAAATCCTGTAACAAATTTCTCATTCCATACATTCATGATGGTTGTGCTTCACTGACTAGAAAATGTCTTTCTAATCTGAATGGATCCTTGTTCATCTAGGAAGTAGCCATGTCTCCTTTGCTCCAGGAACCACCCCCTGCTATGTCTCAGGATTGCTCCTATATCCAGAGGGAGAAGGAAAATGCATATGGCTGAAAAGAAGATGAACTTTCCAAGTCAATGAGGTAAATATTCTCTGACTCATCCTCCAGCACACATAAAACTCTCATAATAGAATGTTCTAACTTTATTTTACCCCCCTGCCTTTCCCAAAGAGCAATTGGCCTCCTGATGTCTTTTGCAGGGTAAGTAAAATCTGCCTTGTTTTTCTGTGGCAAGCAAGTATGGGCATGTAAGGTTTAAATAAGAGAAAAGGTCTAATGGGAAGGGAGAGTGTTAGAATGAGACAGAAACCAGTAGTTTACTCATCAGGACTCATTGTAAGTAACACAAACCAACTTAGTTCAAGCTACATTAAACAAAAATGGTAACATTATTTCATACAATTGGCAAGTCCAATGGTGATCCTAGTTGAAGCCTAGCTGGATCTGGAGGTTGTATTTCTCATCCTTTCTTGATATTGTTTCTTGAGAAGAATTGACTTACTTCTCAAGCAGGCTTTCTCCTAGTGGTGGAAAAGATGGTAACTGATACACATCCTACAAATTAACTATTACTATATAAAGAAAAAATCCAGCTAGCTTTGACGTAAACATCCAAAGAAAGACTTTGACTGATCTGGGTTGTGTTTCATGCAAGCTGCTAAAACACTCATCTGGGCCGTCAAAAGCAGGGTGCTTTTCTGACTAAAACTGAGTTCTGCATTATATTTCCTAGAGTAACGTTACACTTCCATATGTTACACGTAATAGCAAAGGTTCAGAAATAAGTTAGCTCCTTCAAGACTATAGAGGTATACTTCTCTCTCATGTTTCAGACTGAGGTGATATTCTTCATCACTGGGATTCTGTTCCATGGAGTCATTAAGGAATCTAGTTTCTTCTATTCTGCTTCTCCACCAGCCCCCAAAAGTCTGCATGGTCAGCACATCCATGTTCTAGCTTCTGGGAAGGGGAATGAGAGTGTGGAAGAAGCATGCTCCTGTCTTGGTTCAGAATTTGTATGCCTCACTTTGGCCAAAGTCCATTGGTACAACTTTAGTCATATGGCCACTCTTAAGGGCAGGAGTGGCAGGGAAATGTAGTCTAGCTATGTGCCCAGAAAAAGGTAAGAATGTGCAACACTGTCTCTACAACAAGGGCTTAACTATGGTTAGGAAGAAGATGTCACATCCAGCCCATGTAGAATGAATTCCCCCATGGAAAAGGAGATCCTGACACCAGAATAAAAGGAACAGATGTTGTGCAGGGGAACAAAGACAGATATTCCCCTATAGATGGGTATTAGAATGCTACATCCAAGGACATGCTGAAGCCAGGCATGGTCAGATGAGCAGGTATTAGAATCAAGCAATATCTAGCCAACCAGAAGAACATTTCTGAAGGCACATGCTGCAGAACCTATGTAGAACAATAGAAAATCTGATGTTATTCTTTTTTTTAGTTTATTTCTTTAACTTTAAAAGTTTTGTTTGTTTGTTTTTAAAGACAGAGAGGATCCCAGGCAAGGTCTGACAACATGAAGTCCAACATGGCCTGAACCCAAAAACCATGAGATCATGACCCGAGCTGCAATCAAGAGTCAATGCTTAACTAACTGAGCCACTCAGGAGCCCCATGCATGTATTGTTTTGATCAGACCGTATATTATATATATATATATATATAATTTTTTTTTAAGTTTTCTTTTTAATACTTATTTCTTTTGGAGAGAGACACATAGTGCAAGCAGGAGAGGGGCAGAGAGAGACGGGGACACAAAATCCAAAGTAGGCTCAATGAGGGGCTTGAACTCACAAGTGTGAGATAATGACCTGAGCTGAAGTGGGACACTCAACCAACAGAGCCACCTAGTACCCCTGGACTATATCTCTCTTTAAACATTGAAAAATTAGTATCTGAATTGAAATTTACACTCTGAGTATAAAACACACTAAATTTCAAAGACGTAGTACAAGTAAAGTATAACATACCTTATTTTTATATTGATTGTATGTTGAAATAAAAATGTTTTAGATGTATTTGTTTAAATCTAAATTAACATTATTGATTTTTTACTTTTTAAAATGTGACCACTAGAAAATTTAAAGTTTATGGGGTACCTGGGTGGCTCAGTAGGCTAAATGTCCAACCCTTGGTTTTGGCTCAGGTCATGATCTCACGGTCCATGAGTTTGAGCCCCTCATTGTGCTCCATGCTGACAGTGCAGAGCCTGTTTGGGATTCTCTCTCTCCTTCTGCCTCTGCCCCTCCCCTGCTCACTGTCTCACTTTCAAAATAAATAAATCAAGTTAAAACAATTTTTAAAAAGAAAAATTGAAGTTTCATGTATAGCTCATGTTACATTTTTAAAAATGTTTATGTTTAAAAATTTAAATTTTTTAAATGTTATTTAGAGAGAGATTGGGTGTGGAGGAGCAGCAGAAAGAGAGGGAAAGACAGGAAATCTCAAGCCGGCTCCACAAACAGCACAGAGCCCAACTCAGGGCTCAGTCTCATGAACCATGAGATCCTGACCTGAGCTAAAACCAAGAGTCAGACACTTAACTGATTGAGACACCCAGGCGCCCCTCACATTACATTTCCATTGGATGCTGCTGCTTTTACATTTCATAAGATCAATCCCCAAAACCAGGGGCTAGACTTCAGGTGATTATGTTTTCAGATGCCCTCCAGAGCCTTGTAATAAAGGAATCATAACTAATCAGCAGACTTAGGGGAAAAGTTAAAAAAAAAAAAGGGAACACCAATGAAAAAATCCATTAATTAGCATACTTCTGAACCTACAGCATTTGTTTGAATCCATTTTTCTTTTTGCCTTCCTCATATAAATTAGCACCTGTCAACAAAAGGTAATGTGTTTGAACTTCATAAGAATGCATAAAATTTGCATGCTGTAACTTTTCTAATAGAAATACAGGATCAAAGTAATTTTTGCCCAAAGAAAGACAGCTAAATCAAGATCTAAAATACTTATTAAGTTAGAAAGTGATTGCCCTTCAGGCAAAATCTCCCAACAGCCTTTCAGTTATTCTGTTTATTTCTATATTTAGACATCAGCCACATCTTATCTTTAGCTTTAGCAATTACAACACTTCAAGAAAGAAATTAAGGAGGTTGGAAGGTGCATTTTGTATAAACTTTGTTTGTGAGCCTGACATTAAATACAATAAGTATATGTTGAGGAACTGCTCTGTGCCAACATTTTTATGATATTTTGGGTGCACCCCTGTGCCTGTGCCCATGCGCATATTTGTAGTCATGTCTGTAGTGCCCAGCTCAGTCCATCCTTCACCACTGATGATTGGACAGGAGTTTACATCCAACCAAAGCTGTCCCAATCAGAATCTCTTCTTGGAATTTAGAATTGGCATATAGAAGCTAGACTTCACTTGGTTTCTGATGAGTGCTAGAGCTAGGAAATCAGGCAAAGCAAAGGCTAGGATGAAGAGGTGCAGGCCACAGCATAATAAAAGAATCTACAATGAGATCAAGGGAAAAGAATGTAAACGTGCCAAAAGAAGGAGCCAAGAAATCAAATATCTTCAGAAAGACAGAGCAACTAACTTTAAATATGAATTTTCTAGTTCTTGGTTCCAGTCTCTATAATTATTACTCTACAAGTACTAGGAGTACTTTCAGACATTCAATAAATTCCTATTCATTCATTCATTTTTTGTTTCTGACCTAAACTAGTTCATGAGAGTTTCTGTCCTAACAACAAAACTTATCCTTTCTCTCTTTTTTTAAAATTTTTAATGTTTATTTATTTTTTGAGAGACAGAGTCTGAGCAGGGGAGGAGCAGAGAGAGAGGGAGACACAGAATCTGAAGCAGGCTCCAGGCTCTGAACTGTGAACTGTCAGCACAGAGCCTGATGTGGGGCTCAAGCCCGTGAACCACAAGGTCATGACCTGAGCTGAAGTCAGATGCTTAATGGACTTCACCCAGGTGTCCTTAAACTGACCCTTTCTTTAGTCAGCCAAACATTAAGGCTTGCTGTTAAGTATAAAATTATTTAGTAGGAAATTTGTGAACATATTAATTATAGGAAATTAATAAATATTAATAAAATGATACAATATGCTTCTCTGAAGGAAAAAGCAGAATGATTATCTAGAATATAGATTTTTCATTAAATTCAAACAAATGTATTGATATTCATACAATATAACTTCCATTAATACATTAAAAGTAGTAAGAGGAGAAAATTAAAACAGGAGGAATAAAATAAAAGAGGAGGAAACAAATCAGCTCTTGACTTTTAAGTTTTTGCCTTTGTCACTGTCTACTCCTCACCCCTTTGTTTTCATAAGATCCTCCAACAAAAAAATAAGCTAGATGAGGACTGAGAAGTAGGAGCATATGAATTAGGCAGTAGTAAGCATCTAATAAGAGCTCAACATTACATAATGTCCTTAGGATAATCTGCAGAAAAAAAGCAGTGATCCTGACATGCAAAGACTACAATCAAGATACCACCAAGAGCAGAGTCATTACTTGGACCTGAGTCTCAGAAAAAGATTAGGTCTGATGGTATTCTTCACTAGAGAAAGGAGAAATGTGTGCTCAAGATACAATCAGATCCATAGCAGATGGAATATCCAAATTATCAACGAGGTGTAGACAGACTTATAGATAGGAATATCTATGAGAGAGAAGTCTGAAGAGTTAGAGATAGGAAAATGAGAAAGAACAAGAGTAGGTCTAAAGTTGAGAAGTTGCAGATCACGATAAATATGGAGGAGGAACGGACCAAGACAAGTGGATTGGAACAAAGATCATGACTAGCAAAAGCTAGCACGTTGCGCTGTTGTATGGAGCTGGGTAAGGGGCCCAGGGAGTGGATGTTTGCTTGAAAGGAAGGTGAATGGTTCCAACAATGGATAGTGTCTGATAAAATCCAAAGCCAAACCATAATTTCACACCACCCACCAATGTAAAAATCTGCCCTCCCCCAAACAACATTCTCTCTACCTTCAAAATTCAGCTGAGTGTTTGCATTTTATCCATTGTGTCTAGGTTGGATCATCTAGTCCAACCCATTAATTTTAAGGGCCAGGCTACTAAGGGCCAGATACATTCTATAACTTAATCCATGCCACATGGCTAGTGGCAGTCATGACTAATATCCAAATTTTTAATTTTCAATCTCACAGTAGGTGGGTTTCCACATACAAATTCTCCAAATTCTGCACATTCCAACATTTTTCACTCTCCCCAACAATAGGCCAGGGTCTTTTATCTCTCTAGGTATAGAGAGAACTAAAGAAAGAGAAGATAATTAAATATTGGATGGGTCAAAGGAAGTTTCAGCAAGAAAATAGAATATGATCTGAATTTTGAAAAATAAGTATGATTTAGATAAGAAGAATAAAGAAGGGAAGAGATTCCCAGGAAAATAAAGTAGATCCTCTCACTGAGAATGTGAGGTATGGAAGCCCATGTCTTGCAACAGGATGAAGGAGAGAGAGAGGCGGGAGGAGAGAGGCTCCTGCCTCAGCCTTCTAGTCACAAAGGATGCTAAAAGCTCCTCTTCATAGAAAATCTCTCCCCAACACCTTCATCAAAGAATTCAATAACCATTTATCTGAGACCATATGAGAGGCAGAAGTGGCAGTGGTTAACATGGCTTGACCACCAGAATCTAGTAAGAAATGGAATCCTTCCCCATTTGAGTCCTGTTGAAATGTAGTCATGTTGCTTCACACTTTTCATATTCCTCGTATTTTAAGAGCCTCAGAAGGAACGATATACATATACAATGGAATAGGACATTAGCTTTTCCTGCTTTATTAAGTTTTTCTTTACCACTTATCACTAACACACTAAATAGTATACTTTGTGATCATGTTTATCATTGGTCTTTCTCATTAAAAAGGAAACCCTGTCATAGCAGAGATTGTCTGTTTAGGATTTCTGCTGTTTCTCAGGAACTCAGAGCAGTACCTATACATAGGAACTCAGAATTGGTAGAAGTCGTATGTTACAGTTCTCTCTCTTATAAGACTGAGAAGCTAGTGCACACACACACACACAAAGAAAAACCCAAAAACCCCTGAAATTGTCCATGTTAAGTGGTGAGGCCTGAACTAGAACCTGAGTCCCGACTCCCAAAGCTATGACCTTCCTTCCTTTTTACCAAGGTATTTCCCATCATTCGATTTAGAATCCTCTGCATAAATGTCTTTCAACAATGGGAGAAATCAATTATGGCTAGAAAATGAGCAACATTTCCCCTCACATTGGCTCTGTTCATACAGTTAAATTGGTGTTTCATATTTGTACAATTACATTAAAATAAACACACAGGATGATCACCACAACATTATATGTAAGAGCAGGAATTGGAAAATCCTGAAATTCATCAATAAAAGATTGGTTAAATAAATTATGTGTCATCCATACAATGGAATACTTCTGTAGACGTGAGAAAGACTTATGCATAGGAACTGATTTCGCCATATTCCACAATATATTTTATGCTCTATAATTTCTTATCCATAATTCCAAATTCCAAAAATGCTCTAGAAACTAAAAAAGGCTTTTTTGAAACTTTAGTCACAAGACTTGACCAATCTTAAACTCACTTGACAGCAAATATTTACCTGTCCTCACATGAAAATGAGACAATCTCATAAGCAGCACAAAACAATTGAATGTGCTTAATTATGAGGTACTGTCTGGGACCATACCAGCTATATTATGTGATATTGTGTACATATCACTGCTCTAAAATCCAGAAGATTCTAAACTCTTAAATTCAGCTGACCCCAAAGGCTCTCAATGAAGAATATGGCCTACACTAATAGTCTATTCTGTATTCCTACAGAATAATGTCTGTGAGATGATCCAACTTGCATAATTAAAAAAAAACACACACATACAATGGTTTATGCTTGGAATTTCTGAAAGATGTATATATTTTTTATTTAAAAAGAATGTACTTTGGGGCACCTGGGTGGCTCAGTTAGTTGGGCATCCGACTTCAATTCAGGTCATGATCTCACTGTTCGTGGGTTCGAACCCTGCATCGGGCTCTGTGCTGACAGCTCAGAGCCTGGAGCCTACTTTGGATTCTGTGTCTCCCTCTCTTTCTGTCCCTCCCCTGCTCATGCTGTCTCTCTCTCCCTTTCAAAATTAACATTAAAAAAATTTTTTTTTGAAGAATGTACACTGATGATGTCTAAGGAATATAACAGAAGGAAGTGCTAACGAATTCTGCCCTCAGAGGAACAGCCTCACCTCGTGGGGCCTGGGGCAGCAGGAGGGCACTCCTGAGTCTTTCTCTGTAGTGCAGCCATGAGATGATTGTACTCCAAGCACCCTGCATCCCTGTGTGTCTCCATTGAAGATTGTGTGCTCTAGTGACAGAAGCTGACTGACCCATCTGAAGTCACATCCCTGGGGGTGGGGGCAGGGGAGAGGAAGAGTGAAATCTCCTTTGACTGGCAGTGCAGATGGTACTTCCCCAAAGGAGGCAGCGCTTAGGCTCTTATGTGAGGAGGGGAATGATCTGCTGGGCAGACAACTAAAAAAATGTCAGCAAAACATGGGGCAGGATCTGAGCTGACTGTGTATCTGCACTAGCTACATGCCTACTAGTAACTGAGTAAATGTCTTAAGTCCCTGGGCCTTGTTTTCTACCTAGGGAGGGAGGGAGACCTCTATGCTCTCATAGCCCTAACAGTTTGATGATGGACACAATGTCTCTGAGATTCAAAAATGCATACAAATTACCTAGGGATCTTGTTTAAATTCAAATTTTTTGTTTTAAAATTTTTTTTAATGTTTTATTTATTTCTGAGAGAGAGAGAGAGAGAGCACGTGAGTAGGCGAAGGTCAGAGAGAGGGAGGCACAGAATCTGAAACAGGCTCCAGGCTCAGCCCACGCAGGGCTTTTACTCATGAACCCGGAGATCATGACCTGAGCCGAAGTCAGACACTTAACTGACTAAGCAACCCAGATGCCCCTAGGGATCTTGTTTAAAATAGATTCTGGGAGTGGCTGGCTGGATCAGTTGGAAGAGCATGTGAGTCAATCTCAAGGTCGCGAGTTGGAGCCCCAAGTTAGGCACAGAGATTGTGTAAATAAATAAACTTAAAAAAACACATCAAAATACAGATTCTGATTCAGCACATCTGGAGTGGCCTGTGTAAGCTCCTAGGCGATGCTAAAGTTGCTGGTCAGCCAGACTGCACTTTCAGTAACAAGGTCCCAGACACTATGCTGCAGCTTGCAGATTATAAGACGTTAAGTCAAAGTTGGCAAAATTTGAGATTTGAATCACTGGATGGTGATCTGTTGATCAAAATGTCTTTTGTGGCCCAGTTTCTTGCATACACTGAAAGTACAGATACAGCCAGTAATGGGGTCTGTCCTTTGTGAAGGCAAGCAACTTTCAATTTAATTGTTAACCTAATCAATAAACCAAGAGTTTATCCATATATTAATACTCTGAAGTATATCACCTAAGAGCTTTACCATCAAATATATTAGCTACTTAAGAAACAAAATGCTTCTAACTTTGGCTTAGAGCTAATACAAAAGATAATCACTTTTCAAGGTTTTCATGATTCATCTAAACTTCAGAGAATTTTTTTGAGCTGTAGACCAATCCGCTGTCTAAGAATACCAGGATATTAACCAACAAAATTTAGCTCGGGAGGGCCCAGAGAAAGACCTAAGTTTTCACTCATGGCTGTTCAGATGGATTTCAATAAATAATTAATTGTAATGGAACTGGGAGACTCTAAAAGTATACAGTACTAAAAGTATCACAATCAGTTTGTTTATCTAAGGTTGCGCCTACATTAGAAAGCCAAATCCCCTCTGATAAGCTTATTGGTGTTTAGTCTACATTAGGTATAATTTTAGAAGTCAAGTACTCTCATGTCAGACATTTTCCAAATTACACTTTCAGACTGGAAGCCACATCAGAAACCGGAGTTGATTGCGACATTAATTACCCCCAATCAAACGCTCCCCCCTCTGCCAGTTTTCTTCCATTCTGTGTCCTCTCACTGACATTAAACCACCATGCCTTGGGGACACAGGAGGCTGGGAGAGCCAAATAAGACAATTACCTGCAAATTATTGAATAGGATAGTGTTCTGGACATTTCAAGTTATAATTCACCTTGAAGACACGCAGCAATTGCAAACAATGTTTTTTAAATCCTCACAAAGCACCATTTTGTTCCCAGATGGACAGCTTGAAACCTCAGGCACCCTGGGACCCCAGACAGTGAGAGCTAGGGAATAACTATAAGGAAAGGACTTCTAAGTAACGAGACAAAAATAAATCAGTGACTAAATATTTACTATGACAAATGGTAACAAGGAACATCTGCAAGTACCCACCCCAGAGGGCAAGCTTTTCCCACTTAAAGCTAGGGAGTGGGCAAACTCTCACTGGTTTCAGCGGCTGGTTCCAGAAAGCCACCATCATATCAATGGCAATCCAATGGAGTTGGTCTGGAGAAGAAGTGCACCCCCCAGCGGGTTAAGAGTGGAGGGGACGTTTAAGATTTCCTTACTTCATAACTCGCAAGTAGATCATTGTTGCTAACTACAATCACAGTGCTGTCCATTAGATCCCTAGAACTTAGGCATCTTCTACCTGGAAGTCTATACCATTGGACCAACATCTCTCCATTCCCTCCTTTCTCAGCCTCTGGTAATCACCATTCTACTTGGCTTCTAGGAGTTCGGCCTTTCTAGATTCCACAGATCCGTGAGATCACATGGTTTCTGCCTTTCTCTGACATTTCACTTAGCATAATGCCCTCGAGGTCCCTCCCTGGTGTTACCAGGGCCAGGATTTCCTTCCTTCTCATGGCTGAATGATATTCCATTGTATATGACTGAATTTGCACATCTTCTTTTTCCACTCGTTCCAAATGGTTAAGAAAATAGATCGTACATGTTCTTACCGCAAAAAAGAAAGCGTAGCTGTGTGACGTGACGGAGGTGTTAGGGAACGCTGCGGTGTGCTGGACTGAAAACTCAGAGGCTTCCCTGGTGAACTGGGAAACTGGCCTCAAACACAGAAGGCAAGGAGAGACCTGGGCAGGAGGCAGCCACTCCAGGTGGCAGGTGAGAGGTTTAACAAGACAGGGGACTTACGAGGCTTGTCTTGGGAGGCAGCAAGACAAGTAGACCTCCTCACTTGCCCGCCGGAATCTTGAAAGTTTATATGGAGGCCCTAATGGGGTTCAGTCAGGTAGAAGTCCAGACAGTCTCAACAAGCACACTGTCCTCTCCAGCCTTCATCTTTGAAAACCCGCTCCCGCTGTGGTGGATGGAACAGACATTCCAAGGAAGGAGTGGGCTGAGGAGCCGCCTATAACCTGGGGCCAGATCCAGGGTCAACCCGAGGTCATGTCCTCTCGATGACCTCCTCCCCCACTGTGGTAATCATTTTGCGATGTACAAGTGTATCAAATCAACATGCTGTGAACCTTAAGCCTACATGATGTTACATGTTAATTATATCTCAATAAAGCTGGGGGCGTGTTTTAAATTAAATAAAGATACATACATGTTTTACAAACCATAATTTACATTTCTAGGTAGATTCTCCTCTATAATCTGTAATCTATAATCCAGAGGAAATCTAACGTATATGCCTAAGGGGACCTGTACAAGGGAGTTTACTAAGGCTTTCTTTTTAACAGCAAAATATTGAACTTAACCTTCCTGCCTATAAACAGGACATGTATTAAAAATCTGACGTAGGGGTGCCAGGGTGACTCAGTCAGTTAAGTGTCTGACTCTTGATTTTGGCTTCTGGTCATGTTCTCACAATTGTGAGATTGAGCCCCACATGGATCTCATGTTCTACTCGAAGTATGGAGCCTACTGAAGTCTCCCTCTCTCCCTCTCTCCTTCTCCCCCTCTCCCCCCTCTCCTCCCTCCCTCCCTCCCATCTGCTTCCCCANTAAATAAATAAAACATTTTTAAATCTAACCATCTAAAATTTTAATCTAAACATTTAAAATCTGGGGCGCCTGGGTGGCTTAGTCGGTTAAGCGTCCGACTTTCGCTTAGGTCATGATCTCGCGGTTCGTGGGTTCGAGCCCCGCGTCGGGCTCTGTGCTGACTGCCAGCTCAGAGCCTGGAGCCTGTTTCAGTCTGTGACTTCCTCTCTCTCTGACCCTCCCCTGCTCACACTGTTTCTCTCTCTCTCTCCTAGAAATAAATAAAACATTAAAAATTAAAAAAAAAAACATTTAAAATCTAAGGTATAATGTCAAATATGAGGTATAAATATCTAAGATATAATGGCAAGCTATTTAGTAGTTAAACTTAATTCAGTACAGCTACATGAATATGTGTAGATAAATCTTTAAAACAAAGAGTGAGGGGTGGGGGGTGGGGAAGGGAGTTACATAGTATGCCTTCTGTTATGGTAAACCCTAAAACCATCTGAATCAATATTGCATATTGATGAAAACACACAGGTGTAGTGAATGGGGAAAAAAACGGGTAGAAAAGAGGAGTCATCAATCTAAGCACAGTTGTTCCTTCTGTAAAGAGAGAGGTGGGTTGCACCAGTAAGAGTATAGATGTAGTTACAACATTTAACTACAGTATAATTAATACATTTTAAAATTAAATAATCTGAGACAAATATGTCAACACATTAACGTTTTAGGGCTAGGGCTGGTGGGCTCCCATTCATTTTTGTGCTTCACTTGCTCTCAGTCTTTATGATCTGCAGTAACAAGAGAGACTTATTTTGAGCTCTGGGCAGCATCTTGTACTGTTGGTCGCTAAAGTAACTGGTTTCGTTTGTTGGTTTGTTTGCTTGTTTTTTATGTGGCTAAGAAAACTGAAAGTTAGTCTCCATCGAAAACATTTAAAGTAGAAGAGGGGCACCTGGGTGGCTCAGTCGGTTAAGCATCTGACTTTGGCTCAGGTCATGATCTCACAATTCGTGGGTTCAAACCCCACGTCAGGTTCTGCTGACAGCCAGCTCAGAGCCTGGAGCTTGTTTCAGATTCTGTGTCTCCCTCTCTCTCTGACCCTCCTCTGCTCATGCTGTCTCTCTCAGTCTCTTAGAAAAAAAAAAAACCATTAAAAAAATAAAAATAAAGTAGAAGAGGGGTGCCTGGGTGCCTCAGTAGGTTAAGCATCCTATTTTAAAAAAATTTTTTTAATGTTCATTTAAAAATGAGAGAGAGAGAGAGAGACAGAGTGCCAGCAGAAAGGCAGAGAGAGAGAGAGAGACAGAATCTGAAGCAGGCTCCAGGCTCCGAGCTGTCAGCACAGAACCCCACATGGGGCTCAAAGCCACAAACTGTGAGATTATGACCTGAGCCGAAGTCAGACGCCCAATTGACTGAGTCCCCTGGTACCCCAAGTGTTCTATTTTTGATCTCAGCTCAGGTCATGATCTCACGGTTTGTGGGATGGAACCCTGCGTTGAGCTCTTCATTGACAGCTCAGAGCCTGCTTGGCGTTCTCTCTGTCCCTTTCTCTCTCTCAAAATAAATAAAGAAACATTTAAAGTAAAAGAGAAAGAGTGGACAGGAGTCAAGGAATGCAAATATCTGAGAAACGCCACATTAGAGGAACTTCCTCTATAATTAGACCAGATGCCACAAATTTGCCTGTAGGGAAATTTCTAGGTTACACTGAAAATATCTAAATCTATTGGAACCTTAGCTAAGAACCAGAAAAAGCTTCAGCAATATAACATACTTTATTTAGTAACCTGGGTACAAAAATGTATATTGAAAAGAGATAAGAATATATGCATATATAAGAAAATGCTTCAAAGGACAGAAGTGTCATTTAATGGTAAAAGGTTTTAATTGTAGGGCTGTGTGTGTGTGTGTGTGTGTATGTGTGGTTTTCAGTTGCTTTTGACTTTATCATGAAAAACACAGTATTGTTTTTAATCTTCTTTGTTCCATGTTTCCTTAAAAATGTAGAGAATTTGCATTTTGGTTTAACAATAGTTGGCAGTACTATTAAGTCCAGGGCATTATCTTACAAGGACAATCCTAGAGAATGGGGGCTACAAAGAGAAAATCTGTGCCTTGAAATCAAATTAGTTTTCAAATTGCACTTGCACTACTTACTGCTTGTATGATGTTGGTATAGTCATTAATTTTTCAGAATCTTAGTTTCTCATCTGTTTAAGAGGAATGCTTAACTAGCTAATTATTTCGCACAATGCCATTGTAGGATTAAAAGGTAATTCTATAAGGTACCTGATGCATGAGGTATTATCTGTGCTTAATAAATTGTAAATATTTTTGTTATTATCAACAAGAAACAGAGGTCAAAATCCTTCCTGAATCTCACACAATATTACAATTGCTGTAAAAATCAAAGTCAGTCAAATGTTTAACTTGTGTGATGCAAAATTAGTCTGACTACACTTTTTCCTGAATTACTTAATTTTAATAGAGTTTGCTGAATTTTGTTGTTATATTGGAAGAAACTGTGTCCAAGGATATGTTAAAATCAGACTGATGATAAACTCAACAAAAGCACGTCTATCTCATCACCTCACACCTGTTAGAATGGCTAAAATCAACAACATAAGAAAGAACAGGTGTTGGCGAGGATGTGGAGAAAGGGGAACCCTCTGGCACTGTTGGTGGGAATGCAAACTGGTGCAACCACTCTGGTAAACAATCCTTCAAAAAGTTAAAAATAGAATTATCCTATGATCTAGGAACTGTGCTTCTAGGTATTTACCCAAAGAATACAAAAGGGATACACACACCCTGATATTAATAGCAGCTTTATCTACAATAGCCAAATTATGGAAACAGCCCGTGTCCATCAACTGATGAATGGGTAAAGAAGGTGTGGTATTTATATATAATGGAATATTACTCAGCCATTAAAAAAATCTTGCCAGTTGCAACTATGTGGGTGGAGCTAGAGTGTATTACATATACTAAGCGAGATAAGTCAGAGAAAGACAAATACCATATGATTTCACTCATGTGGAATTTAAGAAACAAAACAAATGAGCAAAGGGAAAAAAGATAAATGGGGAGGCAAACCAAGAAACAGACTATTTACTTCTAGAGTTATAGAAAATAAACTGATGGTGGGGGGATGGGTTAAATAGGTGATGGGGATTAAGGAGTGCTCTTGTGATCAGCACCTAGTGATGTGTGGAAGTGCTGAAGCACTATATTGTACACCTGAAATTAGTATGTTTGTTAGTTTCAGGTGTACACTGTATGTTAACTAACTGGAATTTAAATAACTATTTTTAAAAAAGCACATCTCATATTATTTTATTGATGTGATAAGAGAAGCTTAATAAATGTTAGTCAATTTTAATTGAACTACTCTAGAAATTGGGAAAGTGCCTAACCCTCATGGTCAGAGGGAAACTGCTGAACTATTATTGAGTCCAAAAATTTAGCAGGAAATATTTATTTAGTCCTCAGAGGATGTGTGGCATTTTACTACATGACCTATTGAAGAAGAGCCATGGTTTAAATCTTCAAGGGGCTTAAAATGCTTTTAACTGCCTTTTCAAGGTATAATTGTGATACACTAAATTGCATATATTTAAGTGTACACTTTGATAAATTTTGATACAGGTGTTGCACCTGTGAAACCATCTCCAAAAATGAGACAATGAGTATGTGCTGATCACCGAGAATTTTTTGTCCTCTCCCTTTGTAATTCCTCTGTACCTCTCCTGATTCTCTAGCAACCATTGCTCTATTTTCTGTCACTGTAGATGAGCTTGCATTTTATGAAGTTTTATGTAATTGGAATTGTATAAAAATGTATTATTTTTCACAGGCCTATTTCATCCACATAGACATTTTCAGAGTCATTTATGTTGTTTCATGTATCAATAACTTTGTGGTTCCTTTTTTATTGCTGAGTAGTATTTCATTGAATAGATATGCCATAATTTGTTTATTCATTCACTTTGTTGATAACATTTGAGTCGAATGCATTTATGGGCTATTATGAACAAGTTGCCCAAAGCTCTCTCCTACCTTCTTTGCCTTTTGGATTCTATCTCCTTGACACAATGCTCTTATCCTACACTATGAAGACCATAACCCCAAACTAACAGAGCCTCCTCTTTAGACCCACAGCAACCCTGTTACATATCAAGCCTTTTGAAGATGAGATTTTGGCAATGATTATAGACTGTGGTGGTAATGAATGGAGAGACTCACTGTGTCCTAAAGAGACTTCCTCCAGTTTAATGGCTTTATCTTTCCTCTCCTTTTCCCTTCTCTGTTCATCTCTGCTGTGCCATCTTCTCTGCCATAGAACCATGAACTTCACTTTTTTCCTCCACTGTGTTAGGCAGCTTCACCTTTCTCTGAGACCTGGTGCCAGTTGACACCTCAGCCATTGGGAAATTCATCTTCTGCCCTAACCACGTATCAAAACATGTTCCCCAACATGGAGTTTCCTGTCGGAGGAATTTCAATGCTGGTTCCTAAGGTAATACCATTAGCTCCTATGAGTTTGCTTGAAGCTGTAAAGAGAGATGTAAGAAGACACTAAGTTGCTCAGGTTGAAGAAGATAAAACCTGGGGAAGGGTTCCTTTAAGGCCAGGTGTCACTGGCCAATAGAGCAGAACCTATCCTTCCATGGAGTCCTCCATGCTGATTGCTTTTACCATGTTTTTCTCTTGCACCATGATTGAGAAAAATATAGAGACCTCATGAATGTCACTGTCAGTCCTGCTGTCCCTTTTGTATGCTCCCATCCTCATGGAGAATCATATGGCTTTAACTTCCAAGTGGTTGTGTCAATTAATCTAAAGTGGGTTTAAGAACACAAATATTAGAAAATAGCTCTGAAATGTGAAGGTTTGCTAATGGGCGAAGAAAAGCTTTGGGCAGAAGTTCAAACTGAGTCCTAGATCTGGGGAAAAATCAAGCCAATTATGGATGTTTCAGTGGTCAGGGAGATTAAGAAAGTTGAGCAACAGGTTTCAGAATTAAGAGATTCTAAGAAAAGGTGTTGGGGGCAGGAATACAGTCACTAATAAACTAGGATTTAGGGCATAAAAACATGTTAATGGAAACTTAGCATTCAAGATAGGTATTAAGTAACCAGAAAACATACCCGGAATCTGTTTCTTGGAGATGTAAGGCCAAATATCACAGTAATAGCTCAATGCCTGCAGATGCTATACAGCTCTACAGTAAGGCCTGGCCTTGGGCTCAGACAACCCTGGTTCAAATCCCAGTTCTGCTATCTACCAGGTAAATCACATAAAGTTAATATCTCTGTAAGCTTCCATTTCCTCATCCTTAAAACAGAGCTGATAATATAACCTACTTGGTGTAAACGTTAATTGAGGTCGATAGGTCTTAAAGTCATCCTTGACTTCCCTTTTTCTAATACACACTTCCAACTAACCCTGTTACTCTGTGTTCAGAATAAGTATCCAGTATCTAACCCAATTTTACTGACTCCATTGTTATTATTTGGTCTGAGTCCTGGTCTTTGCTTGCCTGCATTATATATAGTAGCAATCACCCCCTAACTCATTAGCCTACTTCCACTCTCATTCTCCTAGCCAGAGTGATCCTTTCTTTTTAAAGTTTATTTATTTACTTACTTACTTTCTTATTTATTTGGGACAGAGTGAGAGAGTGGGGAGGGGCAGAGAGAATGGGAGAGAGAGAATCCCAGCCAGGTCCAGGCTATGAGTGTGGAGTTCCGTGCAAGGCTGGAACTCACAAACCATGAGATTATGACCTGAGCCAAAATCAAGACTCATCCACTTAACGAACTAGGCCACCCAGGTGCCTCTGGAGTGATCCCCTTAAAACATAAGTGAGATATGAGGCACCTGGTTGGTTCAGTGGATTAAGCATCCAACTTTTTATTTTTTACTTTTTTAAATGTTTATTTATTTTTGAGAGGGAGAGAGACACAGTGAGAGCAGGGAGGGGCAGAGAGAGGGAGACACAGAATCCAAAGCAGGCTCCAGGTTCTGAGCTGTCAGCACAGAGATCGATGTAGGGCTCAAACTCACAAACTGTAAGATCATAACCTGAGCTGAAGTCAGCTGCTTAACCAACTGCGCCAGCAAGGTGCCCCAGCATCCAACTCTTAATTTTGCCTCAGATTATGATCTCAAGGTCATGAGATCAAGCTCTGCATGATCTTAGAATTCTCTCTCACCCTCTCTCTTTGCCCCTCCCCCATGCTTGCTCACTCTCTAAATAAATAAATAAATTTAAGAAACAGAAGTCAGATATAACAGCCCTCTGCTCAAAATTCTCCAATGACTCCCAATTTTATTCCAGGTGAAAGCCAAAGTTCGTATTATAGTCAAAGGCCCTATAGAATCAGTCCCCAGAGCCCCAGTGTCCAACCACATTGACCTTTTTACTCAACAAACACATTCTTGATGTAGAGCCTTTAAGTTAATTATTCCTTCTGGCCAACATATTCTTTCCCCCCAGATATCCACATAGTTAACTTGCTCAGGGGCTTCAAATCTTTGCTCAAATATCACCTTCTCAGTGAAGTCCATAGTGACCAATCTATTTAAGATTACAGCCCACCTCCCTTTATACACATACAGTCTGTATACTTGCTCTTCTCTGTACTTTTCATATCATTTATCATCTTCCTACATAGTCTATAACTTAGTTACTGATCCTGTTTAAATAAAATCAATTCATTTAACCTGTCTTCAAAAACATAGCTTTAAACTTTTATCCTTATTATTATTATTACTCTGTGAGCACTGTGAAGTTAGTTATCCCACAGTCTTTAAAAATAAATGTGAAGCTCATAGCTGAATATTGGAAACAGAAAAGTAAAATAAGCCTTCTCAATCAGGCAGGCTATTTTGAATAAAAGCATTCAATTCCACCTGCCAAGGAATAAAAGCCCAGAACAGCCCCTTTTGTTTAGATAATGAAGCTACCTTGGTTTAGTACCATCCTAGTTTCCACATTTTAGAATTCACAGTCCCTTCAGCTGGGAAAAGATCGAGAAGAGAGTACATTTCTTGAATCCACAGTTGTAACAACATTGTATGACAAGTACCTTATCCAGATTTCCCACCAAAATGGCTTTCCTAAGAGTGTCTGCTCAATAGTGATTTCACAGAATATTAACAGATGTTTCTCAGGGGAAAAGGGGGAGAAGTGGTTCTTCAGTCAATTTAATTTAAGAAATTACACAATCAACTTTAAGCAGATTTCTTTACTGCAAGATTCTTGGAGATTGCATTTGCTGATGTATAACTGTGAATATCCAAGAGGATAGCGTAATATGTCTTACCCTAAACTCACTAGGCCAAGGAAGCCTTCTTGGAAAGAGTCCCTTGAGACCCCTGTTTCATTCATTCGACCAATAATTATCAAAACACCGACTACATGTACACGTTGCAAGCTCCCGGGATTCACTGGTGTATAAGACACACACAGTCCTCGAATATATATGGGATTCTCAGTCTAGTAGAGAAGGCACAGATGAAACGAATATGGTAAAGTGGATGAATGCAATGAAAGTAAAATACAGGCTGCTGCAAGAACATTTAAGAGAAAATGGTGTTTAGTAATCTGAACTGTGAGAAAGTCTGACCTAATTGTTCTCATGAATAAATCTTATCCTTAGATGATAAATCACAATTGTTTGTCATTTACTGTGTATGTAACACTGTACTGAATCATATTGGGGAATGTAGATGCATAAGCCATGAACCTTGCTTTAAAAGAACTTCTCTGGAGCATGTGGTTGACTTAGTCAGTTAAGCCTCCAACTCTTGATTTCGGCTCAGGTCATGATCTCACATTCGTGAAATTGAGCCCTACATAACGTTATGCGCTAACAGTGTGGAACCTGCTTAGGATTCTCTCTCTCCTCTCTCTGCCCCTCTCCCCATCAAAATAAATAAATAATTTTTTTTTTAAAAAAAGAACTTCCCTAATTGAAGGTAAGACCAATAAAAATAAAGTGAAACAAACAATGCAAGTCAATAAAATTACACATAAATTTAAAAGCTTCAGATACATATTAAAATGCTATCTATCTCTCAAAGATAAATTATCATAGCTTCGGGAAGCCTTCCCCCACCTTTGAACACCTACTCCACCTTAGCTGATTTTTCCAGTACTTTTCACACAATGGCTCTTGGAATAGTGATTTGTGTGTGTCTCTGATCTACCAAAGCGTCAACTTTGTGGCACAGACACTGGGTCTTTTACGTCCTGGCATTCCTCACTGTGCACAATCTCTGGTGGGAACCAGCAAGGTATTGTGGTTAAGAAAAAAAAAAAAAAACTTTNTTCAGCCCATGTCGTGATCTCAGAGTTGTGGGACTGAGCCCTGCTATGGGCTCTTATGTGCTGAGCTTAGAGCCTGCTTGGGATTCTCTCTTTCCCTCTGTCTCTGTCTAAAATAAAATAAAATAAAATAAAATAAAATAAAATAAGCTTTGGGGTCCTATCTACTAGCTAAATTCTCATGTTGTTTGGGAACCTTAGGAGCTTCCCAGGTGAAATATGAAATTGGCTCCCATACAAGGAGGGCAAGGAGAGACCAAAGAAAGAGGCAGCCACTCAAGATTGGAAGGTGGTAGGTTTAACAATAAAGGAAGTTACATCTGAGACTTGCCTTGTGAGGCCACAAGACAAGTCAATCTTCATACTTGCCCATCAAATCTTAAGAGTTAAATAGGGCGTCAGTGGTTTCAGAGGCACATACAATTCAGATGGTCTCAACAACACATTGCCCTCAGGCTGCATTTTTGAAATGACTCAAAGGCTATAGTGGGCAGAATTTATATTCCACACCCTCTCAAACACCTTCTCCAACACTTGACTCTGGCATTTGCTAGCGTAATGGTGCAAATTTCTAAATTCTTTGAGCCTTGATTTTCTTGTCTGTACAATGGAGATAATAATACCCGTATCTACCTAATCTTCTTATTGCTTTAGCAGAGATGAGGCATATGAAATAATTTAGTGTCTGACATAGTAAGTACTCTGCAATAAATGATATCGTTATTACATCTATTATTATTGCACAGTGACCTGAGATAAGTGCTTAGGCAATACAGATGTGGAGCAAAAGGGAGGAGGTCAGGTGCTGGAAGGCATGGCCCAGTCCATTGGAGCACACAAAGTTCCAGTACAAGTGCAGATGGAAGAGGTTTGAAAAGATCCCTGGGTCAGACTCGAGCTACCACAGATTGAGGCCAAGGGACAGCAAGGTAAAATAAATGATGTTGAAAAGACATGGAGATGCCTGATGATGGAGGTACAGAGGACTTGAAATAATAGCTGAAATATTCAGATTTGATCAAAAAACAGTGGATAAAACTAAAGACTGAAGAAGAAGAAATCATTTTCTAAAAGATTAACTTCCAACCATGATTGACAGAAACTAGATGGAAATAACTAGCATCTAAGAGACAGTAAGTGAGAGCCATGTAAAATAAAATAGTTGTTAGATCTAATACAGAGTCTTACATTCTGCTTTACACTCTGATAATTCATTAAGTGATCCAGGGCCTGGAAAAATGTGGAGTTGGGGAGAAATTACAAAGTAAGTTCAAGGTTAGTTCACTGCCATGAACTGAAACACCTCAACCATAATTCTGAATAATGAATTCCAGGATGGCATGGGGCCTATCATGAACCACTAAATACTTCCTCAAAAACTATACTTTTCCTTAAAAGAATAACAATTTCATCACATGACTAACTTAGTCACCAAACATGGACATCTTCACGTAGGAAATCTCCATGGCTTTTTACCAAGGAACTTGAATTAAATACATTGTGGGGCAAGCAGGTGAGAAAAGTTTTATCTTTTCCAAGAGTGTCTTGGAAAATTATTCCTATTTCTCTAAAGAATTTCTAATGAGACATTATCAGTCTTGCATTTATTTTACAAAAGAAAACATAAAAACTAAAAATAGCTAAATAAGAACATACTGATATAATTGGCTATTTTAAAAGAGTTGTTTACCTTCTTGAAATAATAAAACATGACCTTGTTCTAAGCTAATGACTTTCTGATGCTAGATAGAAATTTGAAGGTACAAAGTCTGATCTTTTTTTAAGTATTGTGGTTAAAGTCATGGGAACACTTCATCCATTTTCAGTCTCCTCCTTCTCTACTCACTAACCTGGTGAGATTTGGTCTTAAAGTTACTGATTAGTGCCAGGAGCTGCACCGGCCTCTATGGATGGCAGTCACAGCAAGGAAATGGCAGTGTTTGCACAGCTCCTGCCATGAGAAATGAAAACTGGTATCTCCTGCTACTACTGGCTCATGTTGTGCTGGTATTGACCAGGCCTCACACAATATTCCATATCAGACCAATATTCTGAACACAGATACCTCATAAGGAAAAGCATATTCCTGCCTTTACAGGAGAGATTTTAGATGAAAGCTCTATGGATGATTGTCAAAAGGCTCTTCCTAAGGGCCTTGCAGATCCAAGACTTAGGGAGTTAAGAACACAAGAATTACAACTGAGCTTGGCCCGGAGACAAAGAGCCTAATTTAGAGTTAAGGTACGGATAAGGGCAGAACTTAAGTTAATACTTACACCTTCTCCTAATTGGTGATGTAGGGCAGTCCCTTCCCCAAGGCCTACTTTCTTTTTTTTTTTTAAATGTTTTTTTTAATTTATTTCTAGGAGAGAGAGAGAGACAGCGTGAGCAGGGGAGGGTCAGAGAGAGAGGGAGTCACAGACTGAAACAGGCTCCAGGCTCTGAGCTGGCAGTCAGCACAGAGCCCGACGCGGGGCCCGAACCCATGAACCGCAAGATCATGACCCAAGCGAAAGTCGGACGCTCAACCGACTAAGCCACCCAGGTGCCCCCCACCAAAGTCTACTTTCTGTAAACACCCTCCCTTATAGGTGGCTAGGATGAGGATAGATAAGAGTAGCTAAAGCATTACCCACAAACAAAAGGCTGACACATTTAGGGCCTCCATGGTGTTCACACATTCAGCATCAAATAGGTTTCCACAAACAACTTATTAACCAACTCAGAAACATTCATTTGAGAGCCAGACAGAATGACTCTTAGCCCATCTATACACTTAACCTATGACCTAACCTTAGCATTATTAACTTAGAACAAATATGTATCCTGTCTTTTACTAAGAATACCCTGCTAAATCTTTAGTTATAAGATTTACTTAACCTTGCTATAATTGGAATAGTTCTGCAAGAATATTTCTGTAAAACCTGCTTCTGTACACTTTCCAAAGCATCTTATCACAAAGAGTTATCCATTGTAAAAATTCCTTTTTCTGATGTCATGTTATCATTTAACCTATAAATAAAGACACCAAAACCGACAGAACAGAGATGCCTGCTTGGTGAAAGAATCACGGGGCTCTCTCACTCTCTCTCTCTCACTGACACTGTCCATCCTTCAGGGACCCATGGACTTGCTGGAGCCGGCTCAGCCTCCAGCAGATTAGATTATAATGTGTTTTCCCATAGAAATAATGCTATAGATAAATATGTATACTTAATGTTGTATTTGTTCTATATACTGGATATTTCATTTCCAGGCTAGACCACAAAAGGTAGTCCAATCAGAATGTTCCTAGTATATTATAAATTAATTTTCAACACACAATCTGTTCATAATTTCAGGCCTTTCTAAACAGTTAAAAATTAGGCTGTCAGTATTAAGGAGGGCACTTTTTATGATGAGCACTGAGTGTTGTATGTAAGTGATGAGTCACTGAATTCTACTCCTGAAACCAATATTGCACTGTATGTTAAGTAACTAGAACTTAAATAAAAATTTAAAAAGAAAAAAAATTGGGCTAAGTGGATTCAGAAGAGCAAAATTGATACTTGGCGCCCTATGCAACTATTGCATAGCAGATTTCTAAATATCATACATTCATAGGATTCTGGAGCTGGAGATATTTTCAGAATCACCCAAGCCACCTCCTAATTTTACACATGAAGAAACTAAGGCCAAAGAAGTGAAATGATTTGTGCAAGTTCACTTAACTGATTTGCAGGCAAGTATGACTTAAAAAGAGTTACCAAATTTTATATATTCTGCTTTCAGCTGAGAAAATGTCATTTACTGATTGACTTGTTCATTTATTTATTCATGAGTTCATTTATTCTTCATTCATATATTGAAGAACCATTTGCCTCAAATGTGCAGAATATTCTGGTAGTTGCTGAGAGAATTCAAAAAGCATGTGAATTGGCTTTTGCTCTTAACTAGCTGAGATCTAATTGGCTATAAATAAATTTAGAACGTTAAGCTGCTGCACAGGAATTACATAAATTAAAAATGTTATGTCAGAATATATGATTAAATGTGAATTAAATCATTCAGGTAATGTGTTATGAATCCAGAGGATGGAGAGGTCAGGGAGGATTTGGGGTGTCAAGAAAGGCTTCATAAAAGACAAAATTTAAATCTATCCATCTGTCTATTCCACAGACATTACCAAGTACTCGTTATTTCCCATATTCCAAACCCAACCCTGGGAATATAAAGATGAAAGACATTGTTCTTGATCTCCAAGACTCACAATCTAATGGGGAAGACAAAGAGGACAAGAAATAGTAAGAGTTAGAGGGTGTATATTGCATGTTTGTAAATAGAACTGAATTCTTATATTTATCATATTAAATATAACCTGAGGCAGGACTGGGATTAAAAAAGCAAACAAGACAACTAGGGCACAGAATTTAATTCAAGCCATTGCAAGTGCAGACACTGCTCTTGCACAGACCTGAGAGGGAGTGTCTCCTTAAATTTTGCACCCTAGGCACCCTACTGCCTCACCTTTGTCCTGGCCCACTAGTACTATTTAGTCATCATACAAAATGGCAGAATGGTGTAAATAACAATAACAAAACAAAAAAACGAAAGCCTTGAATAAGGTCTGAATAAAATCTGCCACTAATAACTGTGTGATCTTAACGAAGTTTGTCATATCTCTGGGCCTCCATTTCCTCTTCGGCCAAATCTAAGGGTTGACCTAGATTCATGCCTTTTAGACTATGACCTGAGCAGCATATGGAGTCTTCAGAAATAACTCAGAACAGGAGAAGCTGAATGGGTAGAGCTCTACTTCCCTCACCCTAGCCTTAACCAGATGTGTAGAGCTCTACTTCCCTCACCCTAGCCTTAACCAGACCTGCCAACTTTTATTGCTTTTATTTAAGATGATTCTTATATATATTCACTTTTTAAAGGTTTCAATAATTACAACAAACTCAATTAGAAAAATCGAACACCAAATTGACCCTAGATGATCTCTAATACCTTTAACAGTTGTTCATTTACCTTTTGATGAAGCATCCGGTTTTTGCCAAGGGCCAGTGAGAACAGTTATGACTATAGTTTCAATGACTGGTAGGTAGTACCGAGTAATATCTGAGGGCATTGATCTCTTGTTAGTCCTATGGTGAGTATATGAGTCCAATTGCTCCCCATTTGAAGTGCCAAATGACTCTTGATGAATTGGGTGGAGAAGAAGAAATGAGGGATAGGCTGAAAAACTAGATCAATTTGATATTAATCTAGGGGTGCGGTAGAATTTGACATCTATGAGTCTCATGATGTCTTGGAGTTGAAACCAGGAAGTACTGATGCAATCAAGTTTCATGCTCATAAAATGATGCCTCATGAATATCATAGTACTTCCTATTTCCCCTTCAGAAATACCACTTAGTCAATAATTGCTCACAAATTGTCACACATGCGGTGCTAATTGAAAAAATCCTGGGCTAACTTTGTGACTAAAAGCTAAATATATTATTTGTTCCATTCTAAGAAACAACTTAATGATCTCTAGGGACCTGTGAGTCTTCACAAGCATCCTAAAGCAATAATCAGGAGAAGAGGTACAATGGGAAAATGGAAGAAAAAGCACAGTAGTCTGTTCATTTCTGTGAGGTGGCACAGTTTTTTAAGTAGTTATTTAAAATGTGAGTAAAAAGCGTAGCCATAATCTCATTGTGTAAAACAAGAATGGATAATTTTATGCTCCAGATGGTAAATACAAAGAATGACTTACATATTTTTTTAACTTTTAAGAACATTAGTAACAAAGCTGCTTTGATAATAAACGGCAGCCCTGTGCCCAAACCGGAAGAGGGACTTCCAAAAAAGGATGATGAGAGAGTAAGATCTTTGGTGAGTCCAATTAGGGAACATCTACTTCCTATTAGCACCATGAAGACATCTCAGTTAATACAAAATGTAAGCTGGACAGTATTAGTCCTAAATGTGGATAAAGAAGCCAAGTTTCAAAGAGATTAAGTAAGTTGCCCAAATCATAAAGGGAGTAATAAACAGAAAAGTTGGTCTTCAAACCCAAGACTCTCAAAACAGAGTGTATTTCCAATACAATCCCAAAGATGTGAAGGGAGGATTATAAAAATATAACCTTTCATGATTAGTACAGTGTGTGAGAGTCACAACTCCTATGAAAATACAATATGAGAGGCAAGGGTGTGTTGAGGAAAAAGTCAAAAGCTTGTGAAAACCCATTCAGTCACTTTAGAGTTCTCTAAGCGAAAGATAAGGGAGAAGAAGAGGGAAATGAGAATGAGATAAAAACCTGACACAGTTTCCTGTAGCTTCTGGAGAGTTGGGGAAGGCTTATTTAGTCTACTACTATACATTCTAGCACAGTGATGTAGAATCAATAACTAAATATCAAATGAAAGTTGAGATGGAGGTAGAATTACATGTACTGTCCCAAACCTATGACAAATACAGATTTTTAAGGTACACATATATCTACCATATGTATAGGAAGGGAAAATGTATGTCTTTTGCTGAATAATGGCCACATTCATAATGCTTCTGCCTTTATTTCAAAGCCAACTTTACTCATAAATTGAATAAGTAATTACATGTTGGGTACTTCAATCCCAAGGTTTCTCCTGACATGGCAAAGACTCCCCTCCTGCAAAGTTTAAAATCTCCGACACTAAATTTGCTTATTTCTAGTAAATTTAAATGTAAATGAAGAGGAAACCAGAATGAGATTTTTTTTTCTAACTCAGTTTTGAATCAAAGCAAGAGTGTGACAATCCACCACTGCCATATGTGGATTTACAAAAGAAACAGACACAAGAACTGGAGTGCCTGGGTGGCTCAGCCGGTTAAGTGACTGACTTCAGCTCGGGTCATGATCTCTCAGTTGGTGGGTTCGAGCCCCATGTTGGGCTCTGGACTGATAGCTCGGAGCCTGGAGCCTGCTTTGGATTCTGTGTCTCCCCCTCTCTGCTGCTCCCCTCACTTGCTCTCTGTCTCTCTTTCTCTTAGAAAGTGAATAAACACTAAAAAAAAAAAAGAAAGAAAAAAAAGAAACAGATCCAAGAAATTGTTCCACAGCCCCGGAGCCCCTTAGTCGATTGAAAAGCACAGAAAGAGTTTAGAGAGTGTGCATAAGGTTGATTGGTGAAGAGATCACTTTGGAAAGACCAGAGGCCCTGACCCCTGCTCCCTCTTTTGGGTAGGATTGGCAAATGTCTAACCACAAGCTTGAGGATGACCACTAAGAGAACTGCATTTCCTAAATCTGAAGACAATGTGCCTGATTTGCACATGAAAGAGCTCAAAGTGGTTCTGGACAGGGCTCTGATCTCCACCTGGGAAATCTAGACAGTGAGAGGAAGGGCCAACCACTTCTGAGGGAGGCAAGTGAGGGCTGCTTTTGGAGGATCATCCGCATTCCCAGAGTTTTATGGGGCAAAGGATGTGCATTCTCAGGGACCAATGGATTGAGGTATATTGGGTGTTGTCCAATAGGGCTATCTAGAGTGGACCATGCTATTTGCAGAACGAAACTGAGGTGGACCTTCTGGTCGCCTGGCAGCTGATGAAGCAATTCAGGCAATTTTCATTTGTCCAGGTCAAGGCACCTACATGAGAGGAGGACCTAGCAGAAATGTCAGCATCAACTCTTGGCTTGGACTGACAGTATGAAGCCACTGAGCCAAGCAAGCCTTGGCCAATTGCCTTACTTGTCTCCATGTACCCCACTTCCCTTTGACCTTAGTGGGGTCCAAAACTACAACTCACCTGGTGAGTATAAAGAGAACAGATTCCCTTTTCCTCCCGCAGACTTCCATCGAAAAGCTCCCTTGGGCTAGAGGAGAGGAGTTATCAGAGTTTTGGTAATTACAAAAGATTGGGCATTCTAGTTATTGGACTGAAATTATTTTTACCAAAAGTAACTAGAGGACTTTTTATTTTCTAAGATTAGTCAGAAACAATATGCCTGCCTAAGTTTTCATTTAGGATGGCAAAATATAATTTTCAAAAGATAAAAACATGACTCATATAAACACAGAATAAACCTGCAATGTATTTAATTCATTGGTGAGAGAGTTAGAAGGATGTTAATGCTGGGTCAACGAGCATTTGAGAAACTGATTATTTATAGGAAGTGAGTGAGGATAAGATATTGAAAGATTGAGAGATTAACAACTAAAATGGCTAAACTCCTACAAGGCAAAAAGGCCATAATCTTTTAATCTGTTTTTTCTATCAGACAGAAATCATTTGTATCTCTACGAAACAAAAATCTAAAAGCGAAAGTGAACATGCAACATCACAAAGTATGGGCCCTACACAACAGTAGTGAACAATGGCATATTCTGCTAGAAAATTAAGTAATCCTTGGGTGAGCCTGTGAGACAACACTCTAGCGTAACACAGAAAGAACAGATAACCATCCTCTTGCTTTAGCTCCAAGTTTTTAATAATTTGTCTTCATAAGACTGGGGGAAATTAGCTCCCTCTATCTACAATCAATTTTAAAGGACTGTGGGAGATAAAAATAAGGTTGCATTTTGATCATGATCTGGGGAATATGGTTGTTCACCATATCAGATATATATTTTCAGGTCCGAGAAAGTGGCTTAGAAACTTTGTCTCCTGATGAGAATAACAGAGATTTGGTGATCCAGTTCGAGACTCAGACAGCTGGGCTTGACGTCAAGGAAGGAAGAGTTGTGACAAAGATCTAAATAATCAGGGAAGCGTGAGAGTGTAAGGGCCTTGGAAAGACTGATCTCCAAATGCAGGGTTTAGGGATGGTCCCCAGGGATAGAAGTGGGTACAATTAGAGAGAAGGCATAGAGGACAAACTTGGCTTATTGCACAATGTTTGATTGTGGTGTTCTCCAAAACAAAGATAGGATTTGTTTGTTTTTAATTGCACCTTACATTATGGTTTTATCATTTTCCATGTAACCCCAAAATCTTTCTTTAAAAGAAAAATAGACACAGTGTCTGCTTGACTAAAATATTAATACATATTTAGTTTAATGTGGTTATTGATAGAAAACTTTAATAAAACAAAGTAATGTGTTAAGTCATTGTTCTTTGTAATTTAAGATAGCCAAATGTTTTATAACAATTCAAAATTATATTTTTGTTCCTTGTTACTGATAGACTACACATAGCAGTAACTCCTCTACAGAGTGCTCTGTAGAGCATTATGCAAATGTTTGCGGTACTCAATTCAAAAGAACACAGTGGTTGTTGAAGAGGCTGATACTATCTCCCTTGGACACTCAGAACTTTTTAAATTTTAACAAACAAAGTGGCATACTGGAGCCAGAATTGCTTTTGTTTTGTTTCACCACACAGCATTTTTGCCAGGTTCTCATGGTTCATGCTCATTCCTTGAACATGGCCCTGAAGAGTTAACTGCTAGTGGCACATGAGTGGCTCATTTGATTGGCTCAGGTCATGATCTCACGGTTGGTGGGTTCCAGCCTCACACTGGGCTCTCTACTGTCAGCACAGGGCCTGCTTCAGATTCTTTGTCCTCCTTTTTCTCTGCCTTTCCCCCACTCATTCTCTCTCTCTCTCTCTCTCTCGCAAAAATAAATAAAACATTAAAAAAAAAAGTTAACTCCTGCCTGTGTGCTCAGCCATTGTCCTGTAATCTGGCCCTGAAACTGAGCAGCTGACTAAACAGTGAAGTCTTCCTTATGGACCCCCAAGCTAAAACAAAGAAGCAGATATGTGCTTTCAAAGAAAGACACTTCTGCTAAGAAAGTGGTGGGACAGTGATGGGAATAAAAGAAAACAGAAAGGGAGGAAAACCCAAGACTGTCCCACAAGACTAAAAAGAATGAACAAAATTGATCCAGGAAGGAGTGGAGTGGAAGGTCTAACCTTAGAATGGTGATTTTTTTTTTCTAACACAGAAGATAATGAGAACACAATTTTTATGTATGTATGTATGTTTGTATATATTTATTTAAATAATTTCTTTTTAAGTAACCTCTACATCCAACGTGGGGCTCAAACTCACAACCCTGAGATCAATAGTTGCATGCTTCACCAACAGAGCCAGCCTAGAACACAATTAAAAAAATTAAATCTCATTCGTTTTTTTTCTAAAATCCTAGAAAAACAATCAGTCTTGCTTGATAAATGGAAAATTTAAGAGAATTTGTAAAAGGAAGAGCAATGAACACAGTCCTACATCAGACCTGACAAAAGAATTCCTTCAAATTACAGATAAATGGGCTCTTTTATTTTTATTTGTTTAAAAGACAAAGAGTGCTCACAGGATGGGGAAAGGCAGAGGGAGAGGGAGAGAGAGAGAGTCTTAAGCAGGCTCCATGTCCAGTACAGAGCCCAACTCGGAGCTTGATCTCATAACCCTGAGATCATGACCTGAGGAGAAATCAAGAGTTGGATGCTTTACTGACTGAGCCTCCCAGGAGCCCTAAAGGGGCTGTTTTAAAATCCAGTACTCAGTTGTTTGTTTATTTGAAAAATCAGTAAGTGGTAGCAAAATAATTTGTTCATTTTTTTACCAAAAGCTTTTCATCTTTCCACACCACGTATAATGTAGACTAATGACTTTTAAATATAGTAACTCAAGTCTTTGAGTTAATATATACTCTGATTTTTCCCCAGCAGAGAATTGTTTTGATGAATAATATCCTTGGCTTTTTATATTTGCTAGGTACTGTTCTTGCTCTAATGATGAGAGCATTAAAAGAAAAAAAGAAAGAAAAGACTAAAAATAAATGTTTGATTCCCAATTACATATACTAAAAGATGAAAATCAAAGATCTATAGATACACATGACCCCAAATTACTTATGTATGCCTCTGGAATGAATTTTTACTTCTCTTTGAATCAAGTTCAACTATAAAATTATAACCTTTCAGCTAAACAGGTGGAGTAACACTGAGGCTTCAAGAGAGCATCTTGGTCCTCTCTGCTCATTGCTTCAAACTTAACTCAGACCAGCAAGCCTGGCTCTCTCTCTGAGCTTCCTTTCTAGAATATAACCTTTCAGGGAGTGAGATGAAGAAGAAAGATGGGGGGAATTAACTGCTTTGTTTAAAAGACCTTTCTGAGGGGGGGGTCTGGGTGGTTCAGTCGGTTAAGTGCCAAACTCGGGGTTTCAGCTCAGGTTATGATCTCATAGTTTCATGAGTCCCAACTCCACGTCAGCCTCTCTGCTCTCAGCACAGAGCCTGCTTGGTACCCTCTGTTCCCTTCTCTATCTGCCTCTCTCGCATATGCACTTTCTATCTGTCTCTCTCAAAATGAATAAACCTAACAACATAAATAAATAACAGGCTTTTCTGGGTAGTTGAGACAGGCAAAAAGAAAAGGTAATGCATGTTACTGGATTGAAATGTGGAACTAGGACCTAGTAAATCAACTCCTTGACTTTCAAATTTTTAAAGTTTTTTAATGTTTTATTTATTTTTGAGAGACAGAGAGAGACAGAGAAAGAGAGCAGGAGAGCGGCAGAGAGAGAGAGGGAGACACAGAATCCAAAGCAGATGGAAGCTTTGGGCTGTCAGCACAGAGCCTGATGCAGGACCGTGAGATCATGACCTGAGCTGAAGTTGGACACTTAACCAACGGAGCCACCTAGGTGCCCTGACTTTCAAATTTTCAATGTCCACCTCCTGCTCTGACACAGAATATATTCAAAATAAGAATAGTAGTAAATAATAAGAAAGGTAGTAAGAATGCCAACAGAGGATTTAAAAGTTGTCTGTCATTTATCTGTTTTTTTTTTTTAAGTGATATTTTTGTACTCCTGTGGAGATCTTATTCTAAGAAAGAATCAGGAATGAGTATTGCTTTTAATTGCATAATTGAGATTTGTATTTTTAAAAAACTTCTTTAACATTTATTTATTTTTGAGAGAGAGAGAGAGAGAGAGAGAGAGAGAGAGAGAGGGAAACAGAGCATGAGTGGGGGAGGGGCAGAGAGAAAGAGAGACACCGAATTGGCAACAGGCTCCAGACTTCAAGCTGTCAGCACAGAGCCTGACACGGGGCTCGAACTCATGAACCATGAGATCATGACCTAAGCTGAAGCTGGATGCTTAACCAATTGAGCCACCCAGGTGCCCTGAGATTTGTCTTAACTAACCTTTTTGTTGCTCATGAAATATTCAGAGGCTTAATTGACCTTCACACATGAAGCTCTCAGTAAAAATGATAGCTACCATTTATTAAATGCCTACCATGTGCTAGATCTAGATACACTGTAGGCACTTTAAATATGTTATTCTAGAATATCTCAAAGATAAAAAAAAATTCTGAATTATTTTAAAAGTTCCAGCACCTAATACTGATGAGCCTCAGCGTCAAAACAGCATGGTAAAGTATATGCCCTAACACATACAAGTGCTAGTTGTCCATAAGCTTCTTCATTAGGCAACAACCCAAATTAGTTCTTTAAAAAGCTAAGTTGATTCTTAACTGTCATGCTTTACCACCTTTGGCAACTTCTGAAAATATTTTTCTATTGATTGTTTTCAAGAACAATAGCAAAACAATGGAAACAAACATTTACTGGGAAAAAACAAATTGGTGGATAAGATAGTTATTTTCAGATAGAAAACATTGATGGGTGGTATTTATGAAAAACCACTGTACTTATGAAAACTGATTCTGAATTCCAAATTGAAAAAATTTAATAACAGACATTTCCTACACATTTATTAATGCTTTAATAGAAAGGCCAAAGACATGAAATATAGGGGCATTCTAAATACCTTTCTTTTTTTAAAGCTTATTTGTTTATTTTGAGAGAGAGAAAGCACCAGCAGGGGAAGGGCAGAGAGAGAGAGGGGAAGAGAGAATCCCAAGCAGGCTTCACGCTGTTGGTGCAGAGCCCGATGCAAGCCTCAAACCCACAAACCATGAGATCATGACCTGAGCCAAAACCATGAGTCAGATGCTTAATCCAGTGAGCCAGTCAGGTGTCCCTCATTCATGTATTCAACTTTTACTTAATACATATAATGTATGGTAAACATTGTAGATTCAAAGAGGAAAAATAAACAGTCCCCCCCCCTTTTTTCAATTATCTTACATTGCAGGAATCAGATAACTTTAACACAGTGTGATGTTCTATCATCAGGGATAGAGTTATGTACAGGTGGTTTGGGACTATAGAGAAGGAAGGTCTTAAGTGCTAAAAGGATGTGGGAACTTGAAAAAATAGGAATTAACCACTGGGTGTGGGGTACAGGGCAGGAAGGACTTGCAGCATTTCATGCCAAAGAATACAGCCTGTTCAGACAGGAGGGTGGGGAGCAAGGACATCAGGTTCTAGAAATGACAAGTGAAGCGGAAGCATAGGTTTGTTGGAATACAGGCAAGGTCGATCTGTGATGAGAAAGGTAATCAGGATCACGTCATGAACACTCATGGTGAGGATTTTAACCAAATGGCCAACTGAAGAGTTTAAAACTGGGAAGTGACATCATCAGGTCCTGTGTTTAGAAAGCTCCCTTTGGCCATGGAGTAGACAGTAATACCACATGCACCCCAGCAAGAATTTGCTGCGGAAGTCTGGGTAGGAAATCACAAAGATCTGAGCAAAATTAGGTGCCATGAAACAGTAATGGGGAGACAGACTTCATATAGATTTGGAAGACAGAATCAACAAACTGGCTGATAGACTGAGGAGACGGAAGGAACGGAAGATAGTGCCCAGATGTCTAGACTGGGTAGGTGTCTGCTAATGCCATTAGCCAAGATTGTAGTCTCAGAAGAAGGAGAAGCAGAGTCATGGGAAGATGATGAATTTTATTTGTGACATGTTGAATTTGGGATGCCTGGGAGATAAACAAGTGGAGAATTCTAAGCCAGATTGAAACCCTGTGAGTCCTCAGGCATTCAAAGATTATATCTTGTGCCCTACGTCAGCTGTTAAGCCAAAAACAATTTGAAACCCTACAACAAATATGAGGAAAGCTAAAAATGTTTTGTTTTTTTCTAATGACTTTTTAAAAGCTATTAGCAAAATGTAGATTTTAAAAGTATGTCATATACATTTATTTCTATAAAAATTATATTTATATAAATGTACTTACCTATATAAATATATGTTACTTTTTTTGTGTGTGCCCCTGCTTGGCACATGCCAGAAACATGTGCATAAACAGACTGATTATTGGGTAATCTAGCTTCCAAGGTGATGGGGGGAGTGGTCAACCCTACTTCCTTCTCTACAGCTTCCCATGTGTGGAAGAATTCACATATCTGCCCACAGCAAAAGCACTTAGGGATTTTCAGTAACATGAGCCCACAGAAATCAAACAGAAGTGGGCAGTTCACAGGCATTTGAATGGATCCAGTTCCTGAGTCTCATCTTCTGTATCCATTTAGAGTCAGAGGTCTTGAGCCACTCCTTGTTTTCCTATCTGATATATTCCCTGCATTCCATGTCTGCCTGTCCATTAAGTAAATAGCGCACATTTACTCAACCTTAGAGTTTCTCAAATGGTTTCTTTGAGAACCCCTTGGAGGGCTTGTTCAGCTAGATTGTTGGGTCCCGCCCCCAGGGGTTCTGAATCACTAGATCTAGGATAGATCTAGAGAATTTACTTTTTTAACAAGCTTACAGGTAATCCTGCTGCTGCTGGTGGTCCGAGAAGTGCAATCTGATAAGCCAATTTTTCACAGCCAGAGCAATTAGAAGAGAACCGAGGCAGGAAATTCATCTTTAAAATTCACTGAAATAGACACAAGGAACATCTTGCTGAAAGTAGGGTGGGGGTGGGGTCTTGCTTTTGAATAAAATATGAGATAATTTGCCAAGACATTCCACTTTGTTTTGGTTTTGGAACGCTGACCCTAAAATGTTTATAGGCAAGCATAAAAAGTCTCTCTACTTTGAATCAAAATGCAATTGATGTTAAAAAGGACAAAGCAACTAATTTTGCATTTCCAGACATTGTAGACAGATGTCACACGTACTTGCATAGAGTGAGACTGATGCTTTGAGAGAATAAAAAGTATTTGAGCTTATAGTTCTTAGTTAAAAAGCTATTGTTAGTTGCTTGATCTCTGAATTTTTGCAAACTCCATGCCCTTCTTTGAGCAAACACTTATTTTTCCATTTTGTAAACAATCTTCATCAGCTAATTTGGCCAATATTACCATGAAAAAATAATCCTAATAGCAAGAGTTTTAAAATGACAGAAGAGTAGGAAAATAAATCATATTTGAAAAGAGAAGTTAACATGGCAAGGCTTGGAAACAAATTGGTAATATAAACTTTTTAAAAAGATATTTTCGGTTGAGTATAATTTAGTTTTTATGTAACATTGGTATGCAGCAACTCCCAACTTAGAAATGAGTTCTACCTAGAAATGTTATAAATTACTATATTGTATACCTGAAACTAATATAAAACTGTATGTTAACTAATGGGCATTAAAATAAAGATTTAAAAAGATAAAATCCTCCCTGCAAAGTCATTTGTTTAGAAGTTGGAACAATTTCCAAATGACATTATTTTTACTCATAACATTCTATTTAAGGTTGCTAAGGGTTGTTTTATTTCCAAATCCAAAGAAAATTTACAAAATCCTCACAATAACTGAAATACTAGATCTTTATGTGGAAAAGGTAGAAAAATATTTTATAAAGTAAACTTTCTTTGAGAGAGAGAGTGCATGAGCTGGAAGAGGGGTGGGGAGGAGAGAGAGAGAGAAAAAAAAAAAGAGAGACAGAATCTTAAGCAGTCTCTACACTCAGCACAGAGCTAGACTCAGGACTCTATCCCATGATCCTGGAATCATGACCTGAGCCAAATGTAAGAGTCAAACGCTGAATGGACTGAGCCACCCAAGCACCCCTAAAGTAAACCTTCTATTTATGGAATGTTAAAGAAAGCATTCAGTGGGACTAGGTATTGCCTCATTCTTAGCTCTGTGGTCTTGGGCAAGTCCTTTATTTTTTCCCAACCTCAGTTTTCTCAATAATAAACTGGTAGTGTTGATTAAGAGCATTAGAAACCATGTTTAACATACAATATTGGCTAAGAGCATTGGAGACAACGTGTGCCAACTCCCCCTCCCTCACAGTGCAGGGTGTTGTCCGTAAGTACGGTAGTCTCCCCCTTATCCAAGGAGGTTACATCCGAAGACCCCCAGTGGATGTCTGAAACCGTGGATGGTACCTAACCCTATATGTATTATGTTTTTCCCTATGCATATGTACCTACAACAAAGTTTAATTGATATGTTAGTAACAGGGAGAGAAAAACAACAAGAACTAATAATAAAATAGAGTAATTATAATAATATAATATAATTATAATAATATACTGTAATAAAGGTTATGTATATGTGCTGTCTCTCTCAAAACATCTGATTGTATTGCACTCTTGTGATGGTGTGATATAGTAAAATGACTACAAGGTGAAACGAAGTGAGGTCAATGACTCAGATGTTGTGATGTCGGCATTATTGATACTGACCTTAAGATCTGTCAGAAGGAGGGTCATCTGCTTCCGGACCAGGGTTGACTGTGGGTAATTAAACCTGCAGAAAGCAAAACTGCAGATAAAGGGACTACTGTTTCATAGCACTTATTATGCTTTTATTAAGCACCCTTTCTATACAAGGAAGAATACTAGCAATTTTCCCGTTATTCCATTTAATCATCAAAATAATCCTAGGAGATAGGTATAGGTATTTTCATTGCTGTATGAGGAAAATAGAAAAAGGAAAAAGTTTAAAATTTTAATGTTAAAAACTAGTACCTAAGGGGGAAAAATACATATAACTAGGAAGGGTGACAATCCTGGGATTAATTGTATCATATTTACAACTATTATCTCATCGATCCTTGCAGCTACCCTGTGAGATTGAAATGACTATTTTTTTCCATTTTATATATAAATATTCTGATAATCAGCACATTGCAGAGTCTAATCTAAATTAGGTAATAGAAGGGTGCCTGGGTGGCTCAGTCAGTTAAGCATCTGACTTTGACTCAGGCCATGATCTCACAGTTCGTGGGTTTAAGCCCCATGTCAGGCTCTGTGCTGACAGCTGGAGCTTGGAGGCGGCTTCAGATTCTGTCTCCCTCTCTCTCTGCCCCTTCCCAGCTGGTGTTCTGTCTCTCTGACTCTGTTTCTCTCTCAAAAATAAATAAACGTCAAAAAATTAAAAGCAAAATAAAGTAGGTAGTATGGGGCCAGGAATCATGTAGAAGAATTATAGACTGATACAATTCACATATCAGTTATAAAGCAGTGATTTTAGTTTAGGACAATGTGGGTGAGGGATAGAATAGCCTATAGAAAGTGGCCAATGGGAAAGTACTAGGAAAAGTCAGGTGTGATCCATTGGTTGAATGTACAAGATGTTCTGAAATCAGATGTTTGTAATCTAGGGAACATCTGGATTTGATGGATGTAAAAATGGCAAATGCTCTATAATTTTGTGCTCAAAATTTAGCTATAAATTTCTTGGTTCATAAGGAAATTTTTATTTATAATAAAATAAAATAAATGGTCTCATTTAATATGAAGAAATAAATGAATCCCTTTCAATTCAGGGATTGTCAGGGATTTTCAGTCAGTACATTAGCACATATGAAATCAGAATGCAAACTATTTCTGGGAGCTCCTAGGTGGCTCAGTTGGTTAAGTATCTGATTCTTGATCTCTGCTCAGGTCTTGATTTCAGGGTTGTGAGTTCAAACCCCATGTTGGGTTTCATGCTGGGCATGAAGCCTAGTTTAAATAAATAAATGAACTATTTCTGAAACAAAAACAAATTAACGTTAAATATTTAATGTCATATCCTTGTTAAGAGCTATAACAGGTTACCTACCAGTTCAGTGGGCAGTAGACATCTACGTGACTTGATATCCATTTATTACCAGTCTGGATATTGTCTGAAGTGAGCTAAGCCTTCTCTCATTAAGGAAGTGCTGCTTAGCACAGATCTTAAGGGATAAAGTGAGAAAAATCTTTAAGAAAACAGAGGTTATAAATATAAAGAATATAATTTTTAAAGTTTATTTATTTTGAGAGACGGGAGTGGTGGGGAGGATCAGAGAGAGGGAGAGAGAAAGAATTCCAAGCAGGCTCCACACTGTCAGCGCAAAGCCTGACACAGGGCTTGAACCCACGAACCATGAGATCATGACCTGAAGCAGAGCCAGAGTGGGACGCTTAACCAACTGAGCCACCAAAGTGCCCTCTGAATATCATTTTTTAAAAAAATTAATTTACCAACTGGACCCTATTGTTAGGCATTAGGCTAGGTGCTAGACATACAAAGATAATAAGAATGTTCTTCCTCTATAGGACTTCACTGCCTAAAGGGAAGACATAGGTAAACTACTAGTTATGATACAAGGAAGTTAGCACTGAGAAGGCATGAATCTACAGCTGTGTGAGAGAGGAGTCCTGGAAAGGCACTATTCATCCTTCTCCTGGCCTGACTTCCAAACAAGTGTGTGCTTTCTACTTGAACCAAAATGCCCCTGACTTTTTTTGAAAAACGTTTTTGTTACTGTATACCTCTCACCCAGCTTTCCCTAATTCTGACATCAAAACTAAGAAATTAACACAGTTACAGCATTTAGTGGTGTGTCTCTTCTGTCTGCAACCTCACAGTTTCTCAGTCTTTCCTGGTTTTTTAGGGTCTTGACACTTCTGAAGATACCTGGTCAAATATTTTGTAGAATATCTTCAGTTTGGGTTTGACTCGTGTTTTCTCATGATTATAATGAAGTTAAGGATTTGGGAAAGCATATCGCATAAGTGATGTACCCTTGTCACTGAACGATGTCAGCAGGTACTATTAACCCTGTGATGTCTGCCAGGTTTTTCCACTGTAAGTTATTGTTTTTCCATTTGTAATTGAATATTTAGGGGCAATCTGTGATTTTTTCACTGAAGAAATCATCCAGACCTTTTTTTCCCCTTTGAAAATAGTCTTATGGATGGCATAGTCATTGTGTATCAAAGCCATAGTATTACAGGCCTAGAAATGTGATTGTATTGATGGGACAAGTAACCAAGTATGAGATCCATGAATCTATCCTGTAAATGAATGTCCTGGTAAGGTCTTCAGACTCATATTTTCCAGGGGGGAAGGAAATATGAAAGAGATTAATGAAGCTTACCTACTAATTACTGGGGCATACATACAATGTGTAACAAGTACATTGAGGGTGTGATTACTCACCACTTGAATCCAGGGACTCTCTCATCTTAAGGGTGGGAATATAGATATTTCCAAATTTGCATTTGTAATAGGTATGAAGGCATTATTTTTTGGGGGGTAACTCCCCTAAAAGGGGTGACCACCTCATTTTAATCAGAATTTCCCTCCCAGCTGATCTTCAAGAGTGACATAATTGTGGAGTAAATGACATGGAAAATATTTCTCTGGAAAATCCTGTGATGTGACACTGGTCTTAGAGGCGGGTATAAAGATACTGGATTTATTAGTTAGTGATGAACACTTATACTATAAAAATATTCAAAGGAGGGGGATCTGGGTCACTCAGTCTGTTGAGTGTCTGACTTTGGCTCAGGTCATGATCTCATGGCTCAGCTGGTGAGTTTGAGTCCCGCATCAGGCTCTGTGCTGACAGTTCAGAGCTGGAGCCTCTTCAGATTCTCTCTCTCTCTCTCTCTCTCTCTCACTCTGTCTCTCTCTCAAAAATAAATAAAAATCTAAAAAATTTAAAAAATATTCAAAGGAGAACAGGTATGAAAGTATGTCTGCCTGTCTTTGTAGAACAAAGTAGACTTGCAAAGCTAAAGATATATCATCACTTTCTTGTGATATTCAGGTTAGTGAAACAGAGGAACTTCTTACAAAACTTTGGTTCACAAACCTGGCTAATATTACCAAATTCAATTATTCCAGATATTGTATTTGAGAAAAATTTTGGAAGCCTAGAGAAAATATTAACAACAGTGATGCTCTGGGGAAATTTTTGGAGTCTTTTACTTTTCAATTTACAGTTCTATTCACTTGGATGTAATTTATGTACTTATTTTTTAAAAATTATTTTAAAAATTTTAATTATTTTTAAAAATGTTTTATTTATTTTTGAGAGAGAAATAGAGACTGAGCGTGAGCAGGGAAAGGGCAGAGAGAGAGACACACACAGAATATGAAGCAGGCTCCAGGCTCTGAGCTGTCTGCACAGAGCCAGACGCAGGGTCTGAAATCACAAATCGTGAGATCATGACCTGAGCCGACGTCGGATGCTTAACTGACTGAGACACCCAGGTGCCCTGGATTTTATTTATTGATGATCAGGTACTACTTTAAAATAAATTGAAATAAAATTAGACAGGAAAAGTTTTAAATCCTATTTTTAGTAAACTCTAAATCCTTGCTATAATTGAATTGTAGGTCAGAACACAGTAAATTGATCTCAATAGAGGTTAGTTACTGAAGTATCCAAAGGACATTAGTAAAGGGTAATTGTTCTACGAGAAGAGCTTGAGAAAGGGATTCTAAGTTTATGGGGACTCCGTGGATGCCAGTGCATGTGGTTGGTTAGACCTTTAGCCACTACACAGATTTTCCATTTGGAAGGAGTTTATAGTTTAGCAAAGCAACGGTTGGGAAGACCTTTGTTGTTCATTTAGATTTTGCCTTATTTAGTATCTTGCCTCAAAATTTAAAATTAGAGAAAAGGGTCCAAGATAAAATTACTTTTCTGTTTTGTGAAAAGTAATAAAACTCATCGACAGGAATGGTATTTCACTGAACATTTGCATGTTGGTTTTTTCATTTTTTGTTTTTTACATAATTACTTGGTATATAGTAAACCAGAGTTCCTGTTTATGAAAAAGCCAAAGGGGAAAATGCCTTATAAAATATTATAGATACTGGGGTGCCTGGGTGGCTCAGTCAGTTAAGCGTGGGACTTCGGCTCAGGTCATCATCTCGTGGTTTATGGGTTTGAGACCCAGGATGGGCTCCATGCTGACAGCTCAGAGCCTGGAGCCTGCTTCGGATTCTGCGTTTCTCTCTCTCTCTGCCCCTCCCCTGCTCACACTCCATCTTTCTCTCGCAAAAATAAACATTAAAAAATATACGTATATATTATAGATACAAAAAAAAGGGGGGGATCAGTGAGGTTTACCCAGGACTCAGCTAAGAGCAAAAATTCCAGTTCCTCTTCAGAGAAGTACCTTCCCCCTAACACTCGGAGTGCTCTTCCAGTTTCCTGCTCACTGAGAAGAATGAGGGACTGTATTCCCTTCTGAACTTACTGAGCTGTTCTGTAAGTAACTCCACCAGTAACACAGACCTGGCAAGTTAAATGGTAGGTAAACATGGGAACAGGATACAGAATAAGTAAACATGAACAGGATACAGCTTTCTTGCAAAAAAAAAAATTAAGCCAATATTTAACAAACATTACCCCTGATGAAACACATTCATCAGTTGGTTTTTCAGACATTTTTTTTGTTTAATAGTTTACATTGTCTCAATAGCAAACAGGATCAGCTTTGAAAATACATTTTTGTTGCTATTTTGGAGGAAAATTCTCGTATAAATTTATTAAACAGTGAAGGACTAGGTAAAACGGGTCTTGCTTCTGATTTCTTAGAGCCTTGTTGTGTTCCTGTCATTAAAAGCTTATTCTAGGTTCGAAACAGGGTTTGCTGCGTAGATAATGATGCTTGTGGTGGTAATAAAGAAATAATTCTAGAACTGCCTAGGGAAAAACTTTTAATGATTCTTGTGCAACACTTGTGAGTTCTGTTGTGTTAAAGCGCTGAAAAGTCTTTCACACCAGGTGTTCCTCATTTCCACCGCCAGCTCGCCAAGGGGCCGTCCCACCGAGCTTCCACCTGTCTCCCCTTCCCAAACCTCCAGCTCCCGAAGTTTCCATTCCCAAAGGCGTAGGCAGTCATTCCTCGGGGAGGGGAGTCCTCAACCGGCTCTGCCCGGCTCCACGTGACCTCCCCCGACACCTGTATACGGCCTTCAGCTCACAGCGCCCCCATCCCCTCAGCCAGGTACCGACCCAGCCCGGCTTCCCCTCCCCCGGGAGGTCACGATCNCGCCGACCACATCGCCCGTCCCATCCTCATCCTCAAGGAGACCCGGCGGCTGCCCTGGGCCACTGGCTACGCAGAGTGAGTGCAGCGACCCTGGCGGCGCCCCTGCTCTCCTCGCGGCCCTTCCCCGCACGGTTCCAGCTCTCCTCTCTCCTTCTTTCCCGGCCCCAGGGCCCACCAGGGGCTGCCGGCGTTCAGGCCTCGGCGGGGACCTCTCTCCTTACACTGGCCGTTCCTCTTTTCCCACCCGCACCCCCTTCCCCCAACCCCAAGGACGCAGCGTCTGCAGCCCGGGCATGGGTGGTAGAGGGTGGGTGGCAGCGCTGGACCGTGGGAACGCTAAGGTCGGACGGGTCTGTGAGTCCGGGGGCTGTGACACTTGGAAGAAAGTGCGTAGAATAGCTTTGCTGAAGTTTGAAGCACAGCAGGGAAATCGGGTATCTGCGCCCACCCTGCCCAAAATCTTTGCGCTACCGCATGAAGTTTGTGGGGTAGAGTCAGGAAGAGCTGTCGCTGCGCGTGAGTGGGGGTGGGGGGGGTGGGGGGCAGTTCGTGTGCAAGGTTGCACATTTGAGAAGGTCTCAGTTTCTCTGGCTTAAGCCTAAGAGCTTGCTCGCTTCTCGTTTAGTAGGTAGGAACCCCCTGCGCGTTCGGTAAATGCCAGTACCATTTCCCCCAGTCCTCTGGGAGGGGGAACTTATTTCAGGTGTCTAACGATAGCATTTCGGTAATCAGCTTTGGCGATTAAGCGATCGTTTGAGTGATTTACTATTTCAAGAACTGATTCAGTTAGGTTGACGACCTGGAGTGGAAGTGGGAAAGGAGGGAGGGTTTTAATGGCCTCCCCGCCTCCCCTGCTACACCTCCATTGACTATTAATGACCATCTTATGAATGATAGGATGAGTAAGGTTCCCCCTCCTACTCAGCGTTATGAAACTGGAAAATTCGGAAGGTGGCCTTCAGGAGACCAGAAATCAGGGCTTAACAGTGACCCGGTGGGTGCACAAGTGCACGCAAAACCCCAGTGCCTGGTACACCTGCCCGTTTTCCTTTAACTCCATCGGCTCCATAATCTTGGCCCTCCCCTCTCCGCGAACAGCATCGCCCGCTGGTTGGTTCACCCGGGGACCAATCAGCTCTCCCGACGCCTGGGCGCTTCGATGCTGACCCTGTTCTGGTGGCCCGGATACCCGCGAGCAGGCAGGGTTCCCGAAGCTGCGGGTTCCGGTGCGAGGCCGGGTTTGCAAGGCGCTGTGCTTAGAATCAAGAATTCTTTTTTTCCCCTCCCTTTTCGTCAAAACGACCTTCTCTCCATGGGCTTTAATATTTAATAGAAGAGGTGAATAAAAGGGGATAGACTATTGGAATATAAAAGATGGTGACAAAAACGAGTGAGAAGGCTGGGTGCTGAAACAATAACCATTAGCATATAATAACGGACGAGCCTGGTAGGGAACGTTGTATCGGGGGAGGTGTGAGATAGCCTTATAATTTCCAGGAGAAACCAAAGCAAAGATAAACACCTGTGTAAGGAAAAAGTGCCTGTCCAAACATCCCAAACACCTTTTCTTGAATGAAATTTTAAAAAAATGTTTAAAAGCCCATTTAGATGCATTGGACGTCAAAGCAGCTTGGAATCATACTCTGTCCTACTGTTGTGTAGGTGGGGGCCTTGCGCCTGCCACAAAATCTGAACAACCTAGCCAGTTGTCACTCCTGGGTTTCCCAGGGTGAGGACCTGTCTGAGGGGCAGAAAGACAAGGAGATAGTGAGAAAGTTATGAGAAGTAGGAAGATGTTCTAACACCTGTGGAAGCTATCTGGGCAAGGTAAAAGGAGGACCTCAAACAGGAAAGGGGAATAAAAATCAGTTTTGGAATGTTTGGATCCTATGACAGGCACATGATATGCTCAGGACTGTAAAGAATATAAGGGAATCTGAAATGAGACATGTAACAGGGATAGATGGGACTTGGGGACTCCACCTCCTCCTAGCTGGGCCTCCATTTCCTTGTTTCTAAGAAGTTTGCCTTCTCCTAGACCCGGATGTGAGAGATGTTCAGTTTGAAGGTTAGAAGGACCACCATAAAATCTTTAATTTTAAAAATTAGTTATTAAATGCTCACTGAGTTGAGTGGCTTGGACTCTTGATTTCGGCCCAGGTCACTATCTCACGGTTGGTGAGTTTGAGCCCCATGCCAGGATCTGTGCTGACAGCTTGGAGCCTGCTTGGGGTTCTCTCTCTCCCTTCCCACTCATACTCTTATGTGCATGCGTTCTCTCTCAAAAAATAAATAACTAAACATTACAAAATAAGGAATAGATTAAAATATTTAAAAAATTAGTTACAAAACTAGTACATACTTGTGAATTCAAGCAAAGACCTATACGTTTACAAATGTACATTCCCCCCTTCCAACTCTCTTTAGGGTTAGTAACCGTTTCGTGTTTGGTGTGTGTGCCTTTCTAGACTTCTTTGAATGTACTCATAAATATGTATTATGTGTTTCTTTTTTCTTCCCAAGATAGACTCCTACTAATTATGTTATTCTATAGCATTTTCAGAAAACACTATGTCATGGACTTTATTCCAAGTCAATACAAACAGAATTACCTTGTTCTTTTAAAATATATACATAGTACTAATAATAGCTAACAGAATTGGTGCTTACTGTTTAGTGCTTTGACTGTTTCCAGATTTGTGTCCCATCATTTGATTCTCATAACCCTATAAGGTAGACAGTAACATTTGCATTTTCTATAAAATAAAATACACATTATGTAATAGGACACAGAGGCAATGAATGATTAAGCCACTTTCCCAGAGTTCTATCACCTTAGCAGAGCCTGTATTTAAACCCAAGCATGATTCCACAGCCCACAATACCAAACTGCTTCCTTAGTGTATTAAACTATGGTGCATTTTTCTATACCCAAGATTAACCACTATTATCTGGCCTCCTCCCTTTGTCAGATGTCAGACTTACTGTACCACTTCCTCAAACCTTGAACTGTACTTACTCTTCCTGAAAAAACACATCCTGAATGGTCAAAATGGCTGAAATAGGGAAGGGGAGAGAAAGATCTGTAAGGCTATGATCAGAGGCTGCTACCGGTAACATTGCCCTTTCCTATAGTATCTCATGAAAGGCGGAATTCCCTTTGTTCTGGAAGGTACCTGAGAGAGATAGAATTGGTAAGGAGATTGCTCAGAGAGTGGAAATTAGGGGGATGCGATGAATCAGGGTCAGAATCAGAAGTGGTTTGCTTACCTTTCCAGAGAGTGAGTTACTTTCTATGCCTTCCTGACCTTTTAGAAAGAGTTGAACTCTAGGGCTGACCTTTTGGATGGTAGAAGGAGAAATGTTTAATTTTTTTGCCACTTCTTGTTAATCCTTTCCGAGAAGAGATTCTCCATAGGTTATAGGTCTAGAGAATTAGCTTAAGAAATCCCTGTAAGACTTGAGGATCCAGACACTGAAGACCCTCACTTACTAATTCAGTACTTATTGGCATTGTGCTGACTGAAATTTCCCGGTTCATCAAAAAGCTTTCTATTGTGGCTTAAGCATTTAGCCACTTGATGATTGACTATATGCTAGGTTGTAAGGCTCTATAAAGTATTACAGTTACAAATAACATCCACAGAGTTCACATTTTAAAAAAATCCATTAACAAGTTTTATTTTTTAGTTTGGCTTTGAAATTATGGATTTAGAATGTTAGATGTGCTCGGAGATAGTCCATGGAAAACAACAGTTTTACCCAGAGACCCCACAGGGCCGCTACTTCATTTCTCCACAACTTTAAACTTTTTTTAAAAAAAATTTAAGCCTACTATTTTTTGAGAGAGAGCGCGAGCGAGAGAGCACGCAAGCACACGTGCCAGCAGAGGGAGAGGCACAGAGAAAGGAGGACGGAGGATCTGAACTGTGCCCTCTCTGTCAGAGAGCCCAGTGTGGGACTTGAACTCATGAACTGAGAGATCATGGCCTGAGCTGAGCCTCAACCGACTGAGCCATGGGGGCATCCCTCTATCCACAACTGTAAATCCCACCCAAGTGGTTCCTGTGCTTCAGGGACCTGGAAGTTGGTTTAGTTTTTAATGGATTCGGAGCCCATTTTGACTTCTTCCAAGTTTGTCAAACCTTTCTCTCATCGGTGGTCAACTGGACTTAGAGATACACGTGGACATGGAGTTTGTGCCCAAAACTACCGCAGCAGAAAAGACCAGAGAATGCATAGTATTCTGTATACGGATGCGTCATATTCATATTTTTGTCAGTGATAAATTTTTGTTTGTATGGGAATAAGTAATTACAGCAGAATTTTACTTGGGATGTAGCTACGACTATACAATTTTTCTTTATTTTCCCCTAGTATCTTTTTTATAAAAGTGACCCAGGCATGAGTACAAAAAAAAGTTACTTTCAAGTTCTTTGTGTTTCACAGTGTTCAAATATGTGATGAAATAGCCTTGTTTAAATCCAGCAAATAGCCCACACGTATTTCGATTTGCTTTGGAATCTGTAGGCTGTTCTGTCCCCCCAGCTATTGGCACTAATTAACAATCACCAACGAATCCCATTGGTTGTCTGCGCGTTGTGATGATTGGGAAACCACTGTTCTCTCTGGATCCAAAGCTCAGAAATCCCCTGGCCTTTCTTTCTTTCTTTCATCTAGCACACCCACCCCTCTTAAACCTCTTAGCAGAGCTCCTGCCTGGCAACTTCCTGTTTAACTTCTGCAGCAGAAGAATTGTGAGGTTCTCCGCTGCTTCTTCTATAAAGATAAAAAGAAATGGATCGTGGGGGTGGGTGTCTCATTTAACAAAACTCTCCATAGCACTTATTTGCAGATGAGTTAAAAGTTCAGAGTGGCCTAAAACATGTTATCTCCCTTTCTGGTAACCTGCAGAAGGTATTCATTTCCTATTTTAAAGCAGGTGGTTCAGCTCCCCTCCATTTTTAAGATTTAACATAATGAAATCTTCCCCTCTGGGATGGAGCTTCTGGGCTGTCCCTTAGGAAGCTGGATCAGCTTCCTTCAAAGACAAGTGATACTTGGGGCAGAGGATTTAACCATTCTGAGGGGTTGTGTTTATTTTGTGTTTCAGCTTCAGTTAGGTAGACCTCTCTGATATTTTCCTGCCACACAGTACTTCTTAGCTATGGTGATAGTTTTAATTTATCAGCCAGTCCTGCTGACTGCGTACTATAATTGTTTTCTAAAAATATATTGAGGACAAATTTTTATTGAGATACAGTTGACATTAACTTCAGGTGTGTAGCATGATTCCATATATGTATATATTGTGAAATGATCTCAGTAAATCTAGTTATTACCCATTACCACACATAGTTACAATTCTTGTGTGTGATGAGAACTTTTAAGATTTGCTCTTAGCAACTTTCAAATGTACAATACAGTATTTTTAACTATAGATATCACCCTGTGGATTACATTGCAGGATTTATCTTATAACTGAAAGTTTATACCTTTTGACCACCTGCACCCATTTTTGCACGCCCTGCCAACAGTTCACCCATCTTTTCTGTGTATCTGTGAGATTGGTTTTTTAAAGATTTATACACGTGAGGTCATAAAGTATTTGTCTCTGACTTGTTTCATTTAGCATAATGCCCTCAAGGGCCATCCATGTTCTCACAAATGGCAGGATTTCCTTTTGTATGGCTGAATAATATTCCAATGGGTGTGTATATCTACATATAAAGCATTTATATAAAATATACATGATACATAGATTCACGCCACATTTTCTTTATCCATTCCTCTATCAACGGGCAATTAGGTTTTTCCATGTCTTGACTATTGTAAATAATGCAGTGAACGTGAAGGTGTAGTTTTTTTGAGTTAGTGTTTTCATTTCCTTTGGATAAATACCTAGATGGGGAATTGCTGGATCATATGGTAATTAGACTTAATTTTCTGAGGAACTTCCATACTGTTTCCCATAGTGTACCAATTTACATTCCCATCAACAGTGCACAAGGATTCCCTTTTTCCCCCCGACATCCTAACTAGTGCTTGTTATTTCTTGTTCTTTTGATCATAGCCATTCAAACAAGTATAAGTTGATATATCATTGGGGTTTTAGTTTGCATATCCCTGAGGATTGGTGATGTTGGGTACCTTTTCATGTTGGCCATCTGTACATCTTCTTTGGGGGGGGAAATCCATTCAGATTCTCTGCCCATTTAAAAAAAATTAAAATTTTTTTTTGCTATTGAGTTGGATGAGTTTTTTTTAAAAAAATATATTTTGGATATTAACCCCTTATCAGATATATGGCTTGCGCATATTTTCCTCCATTCAGTAGGGTGTCTTTTCATTTTGTTGATGGTTTCTCCTGCTGTGCAGAAGCTTTTTAGCTTGAATAGTCTCACTTGTTTATTTTTACTCTTATCTTTGTTTTTGGTGTCATACCAAAAAATTGTTGCCAATATCCATGTTAAAGGGGATTACCACCTATGTTTTCTTCTAGAAGTTTCATGGTTTCAGCTAGCATTCAAGTCTTTAATCCATTTTGAGTTAAAGTTTGTATCTGCTGCATGATAGTGGTCCGGTTTCATACTTTTGCATGTGGCTGTCCAGTTTTTCCCCACACTGCTTAGTGAAGAGACTGACCTTTCCCCATTGTGTATTCTTGGCTCCTTTGTCATAAGTTGGCCATATATGTATGGGTTTATTTCTGTTGTATTTATCTGTGTATCTGTTTTTATGCCAATACCATGCTATTTTAATTACTATGACTTTATAATCTTTGAAATCAGGAAGCATGATGTTTCCAGTTTTGTTCTTCTTTCTCAAGATATGTTTGGCCATTTTGGGTCTTTTGTGGCTCCATACATTTTTTAGGATTGTTCTATTTCTGTGAAAAATGTTACTGGATTTTGACAGAGGGATTGCATTGAATCTGTAGATTGCTTTGGGTAGTCTGGACATTTTAACAGTGTTTTTCTAATCATGAGCATCTAATCCACGGAGCATGGCTCCTACTATTTGTATTTTCTTGACTTTCTTTCGTCAGTGTCTGATAGTTTTTAGTGATGGTTCTTTCACTTCTTTGGTTAAATTTATTTCTAGGTATTTTATATTTTGGTATGTAGTTGTAAATGGAATTGTTTTCTTAAGTTCTCTTTCTGATAGTCCATCATTAGCATATAGAAATACAACTGATTTTTGTATATTGATTTTATATCTTGTAACTTGACTGCATGTGTTTATTCTAGTAGGTTTTTGGTGCAGTCTTTAGGGTTTTCTGTTTATATGATGTGATTTGCAAATAGTGGCAGTTTTTTGCGTCTTCCTTTCTGAGAGGCTTTCTTTTCTTTCTTTGCCTTTTTTCCCCCCTTTGTTTCTTTCTAATTGTTCTAGTCAGGACTTTCAGTACTGTGTTGAATAAAAGTGGTTAGGGGGACCTGGGTGGTTCAGTTATTTAAGCCTCCGACTCTTGGTTTTGGCTCAGGTTATGATCTCATGGTTTGTGAGTTCGAGCCCCACATTGGGCTCCTTGCTGATTGTGAGGAGCCTGCTTGTGATTCTCTCTCTCCCTTCCTCTCTTCCCTTCTGTTCTCTCTCTCTGTCTCCCTCAAAATAAATAAACTTAAAAAAAAAAAAAGTGGTGAGAGTGGACATCCTTGCCTTGTTCCGGATCTTAGAGGAAGAACTTACAGCACCCGAGAGTGTGGTGTGAGCTGTGGGCTTGTCATAGATGACCTTTATTACACTGAGATACTATAACTCTATACCTATTTTGTTGAGAGCTTTTATCAGAAATGGATACTGAATATTGTCAAATGCTTTTTCTCCATCTTTTGAGATGATCATAGGATTTTTATCCTTCATTTTGTTACTGTGTATTATATCAATTGATTTGTGTATATTGAGCCATTCTTAGATCCCTGGAATAAATCCTACTTTATTAGTGTATAATCCTTTTAACTTGTTGTTGAATTCAGTTAGCTAATATATTGTTGAGTTTTGCATCTATATTCAATCAGGAATATTGGCCTCTAATTATCTTTTCTGGTGGTGTCCTTAACTGGTTTCAGTATCAAGGTAATGCTGACTTTGTAAAATGTATTTGGAAGTGTTCCCTCTTCTGTTATTTGGAAGTTTGAGAAGGACGGGCAAATTATTTTTTAAAGGAAGATATCATTTTTTTTAAATAGTTTATTGTCATATTAGTTTCCACATAACACCCAGTGCTCATCCCCACAAGTGGCCTCCTCCATGCCCGTCCCTCCCTACCCCCCCACATCCATCAGTCCTCAGTTTTTGTCAGCATTCAAGAGTCTCTCATGGTTTGCCTCTCTCCTAAAGGAAGATATCTTTTAATTGTAGATGTTTGGTTGTTGTAAGAGTTGTCTTTTGAACAGAGGATTGATTCCTCCCCCCCCCCACCTTTGACTTTATGCCATCCTTTTTCAGGAAATAAACACTATTCATCTTCCATTGTCTCAGGGAAATAGTGGCATCCCTACTATGTGTCAGTTATGGGTCCTATTCTGTGCCCATAGAATAAGACATAGTCATTGCCCTCAAGAAAATTTTTATGTCATAGTCTTTGCCCTTTAGTGTCATTCTTTGAAATTAGAGTGAAATCATGGATTAATAAGGTTGAAAGAGGCCAATATTGGAGAAGGGGGTGCTGGGAGGGTGTATGTTTTATTTTTAATGTTTTAATGCTTCTGGGAAATTTCAAATCTCAGCATTTGGAGCCTTTAAGTCCTACTAAGGAAGTAAACTGTTCTTTTCAGCAAACATTGTGATTAGCTGTCAGGTTGTCTGTACCTGGAGGTCCCAAGACCTTTATACATACCTGTGTAAATATATGAGAAAAAAAATATCTTAACACTTGTTAAAATGGTAAGGAATATTTTATTCAAGACTATTGCAATAGGGCATTTTATTTTTTTATTAAAAATTTTTTAATGTTTATTTAAAAAAATTAAAAAAAAATCTTTATTTATTTTTGAGAGCGAGAGAGACAGTGTGAGCGGGGGAGGGTCAGAGAGAGAAGGAGACACAGAATCTGAAGGCAGGCTCCAGGCTCTGAACTAGCTGTCAGCACAGAGCCTGATGTGGGGCTCNCCAACTGGGTTTGAACTCAGAAGCTGTGAGATCATGACCTGAGCTAAAGTCAGATGCTCAACCAACTGAGCCACCCAGGTGTCCCAGGGGCATTTTAATAGAGGAAAAGAGATCAGACTCCACTCCAAATACAGCAAGGACAGCTGGGAATTTATAGCCAATGAGCAGAGTGAGGACCTTAGTGGATGGAAAATTGCTGAGAAAGAGACCTCATGGGTAGGGGAGATTCTTACTGAAGGGAGGTCAAGGGAGAGGAGGAAGTTGATCAGGTATAAAAAGTGATCAGATTTGACTGCTAAGTGGGGATCTAAAGAGTCAAATCTATTATCTGCTATTACCAACATTTCATGAAATAAAGGATATTTAAAAACCAGAAGAGTTGGGGCATGTGGTTGGCTCTCTTGGTTTAGCATCCCACTCTTGACTTTGGCTCAGGTCTAATCCCAGGATTATGGGATTGAGCCCCTGTGTGGGGCTCCATGCTGAAAATGGAGCCTGCTTGAAGTTCTCTCTCCCCATCAAAATAAGTAAATAAATAAAATAGAAGAGCAGAGGCACATAGTCTCAGCAAAAAGCAGTTTTTTAGATTTTTTGAAAATGCTATGATAATTGCTGTTTTTCTAATTTTTCACAGACCCATAAGAACACATCTCTTACCTGCCCTAGAGGATTCCTAAGACATTTTCCACTTTTAAACTTTGAGAGTTTCTAGGGTTAGGCTGAAACCAGTGTCTGTCTTCTAAGCTGAGGTCTTTCCATTGGGGCCTACTGTCATCTTTATTGTGATTACAGTTTTGAATTATTTTCCCCAGCACTTGATCATGAAAATTTTCAAACATGCAGCAAAGTTGAAACCATTATACACATAGCACCCGTATGGCCACCATCCAGATTCTGCAATGCATATATTTATTGCTGTATTTGCTTAATCATTTGCCTAGCCATCAGTCAATTATTATTTTTAAGTGTATGTTTCCTTTAGTCCAATGGCTTTGATTTCATGCTATTGAGGTATTTTCCACAGTAAATTAAAAATTAGGATTGAGTAGCTATGACATTTTCAGTGTTGAAAACCGCCAAACAATTGGGTCCTCACCCATGTGCCGGGAGCCAACCCAGATTTAACTTTTATACCTTGGCACCCTACAAAAGATCCCTCAGTCTGTATGCTTGCCATACCTCAGCATTCACATAACTGAGAGCTTCAGTTGGGGTCCAACTGAAAATGAGAAATAGATGACCTGTCACTTTGCTGAGCTCCTGTTTAATTAAATCAATATGAAATTTGCTTAAAACTGAAGTTGTTGCTGTTAGCTGGTGGCCAGTCAGGTGAATACTGTGAGGCGTATTCTGTTTTGTTAAGACTTCAGAAGGTGTTGCTTGAAAAGTGCTGATGATAAATAAAGACACCATTGTGCTGTTTTCCTTATTTCTGAGATAGAGGTCTATTAGGAGGCTTAGTACCTGCCTAATTACTCTTTTTTTTCTGGGATGATTCCATCAGTTGGGTTTTCTGTAGTGTGAATCCTTAGTGCTTTTTTTGTTATACTGTTTCTGACTTATGTTTACAGCCGTCTAGAGAAAACTAAGTGCTTACCCATATTTTCTGTGTGGCCTTTGCACTTCCTTATCTATGAGCTAGAATAATGATGCCACCACTTACATCTGTATGGCTCTCAATGACTATTAAGGTCCTGCCATGTACGCTTAAATATAAGCATATGTTCTCCATGTATAATAAAAGAGGAACATGAGGCTTAGAGAGAACCCAACTTATTTTAGAATCTGATATAGTCCCACAATTCTGGTGACCATCAGGGAATCACTGAACCTGATCATTCACTGTGTGAAGTTATTCAATAAAAAGACCTGTGTATGGGAATAACCATACACAAAATGTCATAGAACAGAGTAAATAAATATTTTATTACTCAAAGGAAATTAAGGCTTAATCACCACGTGGCTTTAAATCATGTTAGCACATCAAGTTTTATACAGAAGGATCCTTTTCAAAGCTTGAAAAAATAGTTCTGTTGAGTATAATAGACTCTTAGTATATGTGCATGTCTTCAGAACAACAGTTCAGATCTTGCCAAATTACCATTGGAACTTCAAAGTGCCTTTTTTCATATTTTAATGTTTTTGGAAACCCTATAAATCTTAAAACCAACCTGTACATTTTATGTGGTGGTGTTTTTCTAAAGTTAATCCTATGTTGCACTATCAGTAGCTACTTAGAAGTGGGAATATACTTAGGATTTCGGGATGATGGGGCACAAATCAGGAGTCAAGTTTTATAAGGGATCCCCTCTTAAAATGTAATTTGGGAGTCCTATTACCTAAGTTCTTTTACAAAGCAGAATCAAATTTTAATTTTTTTTAATGTGTGTTTTTGAGAAAGAGAGAGCTAGAGAGAGACAGAGTGCTAGTGGGGGAAGGGGGAGAGCAAAGAGAGAGGGAGACATAGAATCTGAAGCAGGCGCCAGGCTTTAAGCCGTACGCACAGAGCCCAACAGGGGGCTTGAACTCAAGATCATGAAATCATGACCTGAGCTGTAGTTGGCTGCTCAACTCACTGAGCCACCCAGGTGTGCCCAGAATCAAGTTTTAGTGGGACTTTTCTCAGTTAGTGGACTTTGGGGGGCTGGCAAGGCTGGAGCACAGGTGTGGTATTTGTTTGCTGGTCCTTGGCCCCATGGGCTCATGCGAGGACTGTCTTGTGGCCCGCTTGTGCCAGTGACTTGTCTGAGTGAGGCCTAATGGAGCCTTGCTGGTTGGGTAGTGCCATTAATCATCACAGGGCTGCGGGGCAGACAGATCAATTATTTGCCAAGCTGAGAGGACCAAAATGGTTCGTGTACTCTACTGTCCTTTCAGTAAGTTGATGAATAAACATTTAAGCTATTAAAAAAGGATGCCTCTTTCCCATAAGACCTTTCTCATATAAGTATAGGAAGAAAAAAAAATCTCAAGTGATCAATTGATCTTTTTTTAAAAAATATTGAGGATTATTGAACTCCTGTATTTAAGTGGGTTTTCTGTGGTGTGCTAGTAGCCATTCTGTGCCTTTTCGCATGTTGACAGATTGTTTACAACACACAGCTGGCGAAAATAAATGTTTAGTAGGAAGCAAATTTTAAGGTACAGTGAATATGAACGACACATAAGAGGATGTGAAGGGTGGGAAGGAACCAAACTGGTATTACTGTAGAATAACTGTTATGAGGGTCTTTTTTTAATAGAAAAGAGGAAATAACTACAATGTTTTATTGCAAATAAATAGCCTATGAGGATGAACTCTAAAATATGTGCTTGGGAAAAAATAGCAATTCTATCGGCCTGTTAGGATGGCGTTCCACCCTGTAAAGTAGGGTTTCAAGTAGAGCCCAAGAGCCAAATTACATAGCATCTTGGCACCCTTCCATGTGACCGTTACTAATGGGGCCCTGCTGCCCTGTTGTTAGAGCCAGGCGTCCAGAGCTGGGCCGGTGATGTGCCGCAGCAGCAAATGGGGAGCAAAGAGTTGGCAGCTCAGACCACAGCAGCTGGTGTTTAATTTTTAAAACATCCAGGTGTCAGGGGCGCCTGGGTGGCTTAGTCGGTTAAGCGTCCGACTTTCGCTTAGGTCATGATCTCACGGTTCGTGGGTTCGAGCCCNGCCCTGCCTCCCCTCTTCTCCCCATGTTCCAGGTTATACGGTCAGTGCCCACAGAGGCCACCTGGCCCTCCCCCACGTGGCACACTACCGTAAGCCCTGCTGGATGTGTCGCCACCCTCAGAGGCACCACGGGGTGTCCCTGGGCTTCCGCGGAGTCCTGAATTGCATCCAGTTCTGGTTCCCAGCCTCCTTGCTCTCATGGACCCTTTTATTTATGTATTTTTCTTGGATGTATCCCTTTGTGAATGATTTTCACCAGCCACATCCCATCTTTTCATCAGCAGGAAGGGAGAGTTCAATGATGATCACACTGAACGGGTAACATTTCTGCCAAAAGCAAGGGATTAACTGTCATTTCAGTTAACATGGGTGTCCTTATTGTCCACGCTGTCTTCCATTAGTTGCTTTTGTGCTTCAGTACTTAAGGCAGTACTTGAGGTTTCCTCATGCTACCTTCCCAGATGCCTCAGGAGCCTGGACCACAAGCTGAAGCTCTCCCACCAGGCTTAGCATCTGCCCCAGCCCTGGGTTTGCAGCCAGGTGTGCTCAGATTCCTGTCCAGACAGTGTTTTGTTTGGGATTCAGATGTGTAACACCTTCCTTGAGTACGGCATTTCAGAGTTTCTGATGTCCTTTTCCTTGTTGAAAACTACGTTTTAATAGTTTTCTTGGCTTGCTGAGTGCTGCAAGTTGCCGGAGAGGCCTGATACTTGTCAGCTGCAAGTTTAATTAAACTCATGCTGAGAATATTATCCTTTTTTTCTAGCAGAGTTTTGACCCTTGGGCAAAAATTTATCTTGCAAAAAATTTCTATCCACTGACTATGAGTGAGAAGAATTTAAAAACATCTTTAGCTATCTATTAAACTGTCAAGATGGAGAAAGGCCTTGATTAGTCAGGAACACAGAATTATTTTTTTTTAAATAATCTGGTTTTTTTCTCCTTGCAGACTGTATATGCATTCATTGTAGCACTTTCAAATTCTCCTAAGTACTATGAAGAATATAAAAATTGCCCATAAATCCTATCATAATTAACTTCAGTGAGAATTTGTATCTCTACATTTGTATTTATAAAATGGGATAACTCTGTATATGGATTAGTAGTTCTTTCACTGCAAATAAAGTGTCCATGTATATAAATATTATACTGTCATTTTTAATAGCTGCCTTATCCAATTTTTTGGTTTTAACATTCTTTTTTTTCTTGGTAGTAAATATTTGTTTTACTATTAAGAGTCCTGAGATGAATATTCTTTTATATATTTATGATTTGAGTTCATTTTTAATGAAAAACATATATTTTTTAAGTAGGCTTCATTCCCAGCGTGGAGCCCCATGTGGGGCTTGAACTCACAGCCCTGAGATTAAAACCTGAGCTGAGATCGAGTCGGATGTTTAGCTGACTGAGCCACTCAGGTGCCCATAGATAAATTTTTGTTAAGGCATAATTTGAAAGGTGACATTTTTCTGGGGAAAATGTACAAAGAATTTTTCCAGTATTTCTAGTGACATTATTGAATAATTTGAAAAGATCAATGTTTTGATTGAAAATTATATTTGAGAAATGTTAGTTATGTACTTTATTAAAAAAATTTTTTTAACGTTTATTCATTTTTGAGAATTGGAGAGAGACAGAGTGTGACTGGGGGAGGGGCAGAGAGAGAGGGAGACACAGAATCTGAAGCAGGCTCCAGGCTCTGAGCTGTGAGCACAAAGCCCAGTGTGGGGCTGGAACTGACAAACTGTGAGATCATGACCTGAGCTGACTGGTCGGATGCCCAACTGACTGAGCCACCTAGGTGACCCTATGTACTTTATCTTAAAGTACTTTACCAAAGTAGTGTTTTGGTAAGCCAGGCTTACTGATTTAAGAAACATGATTGCTGCTTTTTTTATATTTAGGATTGAGGTTTAGAAAAATGACTCTTCAGGACTAGCATTAGGACCCTACTCTGAATGATTCTGTCTTCAGAGCTAAAAACACGCATTGGCTGTCATTGCCTTTGAGACATAATCAGTCACAGCTCTTGATTTTACTTAATCGTTTTAACTTTTAATGAATAATCTTGAGGGAGTGTGGGCTTTGTCCTATATATTTTAATTTCTCCAGTGCTTAATATAGAGTCCTTTACATGAATGCTTAAATATCATATCGACCTGAAGTAGTGGACATAATCGATATAGTTTCTCTAATTTCAAATGAAGGAAAAATCACCATTGTTCTATAGGCTAGTTTCAAAATATGTGCCCAACTCCTGAGAATCAACAATTAACACAGCACTTGTACGTTTCATTTATCTATCTGCTCAGATGTTTGTTGGAGGCATTCATGGTATTCTCTGCATCTGAACTTCCCTGTGCAGAAAAGAGAGAAAAACACATTTAGCTTTCTGACTCAGTGGCTGGTAATGTTAAGTCTGTTTGTCTGGATGCTGAGTTCAGAAATCCATTAAAGTTTCTGAACATTACCGTCGCTTTCTCTGCACCCATCTGCTCAGCAGTTTTTTCTCTATTTCTTTACTTTGTAGTATTTTTGGTATATTCATAAGGCAACTGCTCATTAATCCTTTCTCTGTGCACAAGCTAAGACATTATTGAATTAGGCACAATCTAATTTAGTTCATCTCTGGATTGGATAATTTATGCTAGGATTTGCATTTTGCTTTTGAATCAGAAACTCAGAGTCATGCAAGGTAATTGGCCCATTTCCATCTCTTTCGAACTCCAAGCCAGTAACTTCTTAAAGTCATGTACATGTTGATATGAACTTGTTTTTCTGTATTAAATTTTAATTTCATTAATTTCTATTCCTATGTTGGTATTGTTCTTCAGCTGACCCTGGAGAGCATTTGTTTTTTGTCAGCTATATATATAAATCATATTTACTAGAAGTTGAAACTGGGAAAAACTTTTAAATATTTATAATTTCAGTTAATTTTTAATGAAAAATAACCCCATTTTGCAAAACAGAAACCAATTTAATAAGAAGAGTGGTATCCCTATTCACTTGTAAATCTGTCTAATGTCTGGCTTAATAGAAGACAGTTGGATTCTTACCTGCTTCTGCTTTTAATCTGTTGTACCATCACACTCATGAGTATGTGCCTCTGTACTCAATGAGAGAAGGAGAGTTAAAAAGGAAAGGAATACCATAGCATTATGGTGAAAATTGTTTTAACCTCATGTATCCCTTGAAAGGGTCTGGGAGACTCCAGCCATACTTGAGAAGTGCTGGTAGGGGGTATAGTCAGCATAACTTTCTTTTTTTTAAAGTTTATTTATTTTGAGAGGGAGAGAGACTGAGAGAGAGCACAAGGGAAGGACAGAGAGAGAGGGAGAGAATGAATTCCAAGCAGGCTCAGCACTGTCAGCACAGAGCCTGATGCAGGGCTTGATCTTACAAAGCATGAGATCATGACCTGAGCCTAAATCAAGAGTTGGATGCTAAGCCAGCTGAGCCACCCTGGCGCCCCTCTATGTGATTTATTGAAGTGTGTTTTACAGATAGAGAAACTTAGCCCACTTTAAAAAAGTTATGGTTGGAATATAGTTCTTCCAGTTCTGACATAAATATTTGTACGGATTCTGGAGTCCACTTTTCCACACACTCTGTGGTATTTCTTCCAGATGTAGGGAGTACTTTGTCTTCTCCAGAGGGACTGTGTGTCATGTAGGTTTGGGCTGTTTAAGACTACTGGACAGTTGAGGGTTGTATGACTCAGTTTTAACATAATAAAAACTGTAGGGGCCAGGATTTGCTGTAAAATATAAATCTTTGGTAAAATACAAATCTTAAGTTGATGGTACTTCTGGGATTATTTTTTTTAATCATTTAAAAGTTTATTTTTAAGAGTGAGAGAGAGAACGGAGGAGGGGCAGAGAGAGAGAGGGAGGCACAGAATCTGAAGCAGGCTCCAGGCTCTGAGCTGTCAGCACAAAGCCCGATGCAGGGCTTGAACCCACAAACCATGAGATAATGACCTGAGCCAAAGTCGGATGCTCAACCAACTGAGCCACCTAGGCCCCCTGAAAAGGATTATTTAGTAGTAGCATGGCAATGGATGGGTTTGGGTTTGTTTTTTTGTTTTGTTTTTTTGTTTTTTGTTTCTGGTATCTTTACCATGCATTTACCATAAATGTCACATGGGCAAAGGAACAAAAGACACAGAGGTTGTAACCTTAAATGGCTTACACTCTTGTTAGGAAGATAAATTCATGAGGAGATGAAAATCTGTGCATGGTGTGAAGAGAAGTAGGGTGTTCTCAGAGAAGATTAGTATTTTGAAGAGGCAGCTTGAGGTCGTCTTGGCTCTTTCAACCAGCTTGTGGCTTCAGCAAGCTGGTTCAGTTTTTTAGCACTCATTTGGCTTCTTTATAAAGTTAGGTCATTGCCTCTGGCTCTGAAGTGCTGAGAGAGTTAAGTATAAGTAGTAGCATAATGTAAGTTGTGTGCTGATTAGTTCATTTCAGCTGGCTGACATAGGATACTTGTATACAGTTCATAGAAAGTAATTCTTTATCATTTGCATTATTTGCTTTATCTTAAATCTCTGAAGCATCTGTTAGCTGCATATGCATTTTAGCAAAAGGTGGAAGTGAATTGAAAATTTAACTACATTTGACTTCATAATACAAAACTTCTTGATCTAACAGAAGGATAAAACCAAGAATGATATATACATAGTGGTAAGTCAGCCTCTCTTCTGGGGAGTTGCCTGCCCTCTCCACCCTATGGTTCACTGAAGGAATGAACGTGAAGCACAGTGGTTCAGTCAGTTAAGTATTTGACTTTAGTTCAGGTCATAATCTTCTGGTTCGTGGGTTCCAGCCCCACGTCAGGCTCTGTGCTGACAGCGTGGAGCCTGGAGCCTCCTTGGATTCTGTGTCTCTCTCTCTCTCTGCCCCTGTTCCGCATGCATGCATACTTGTGCGTGCACTTTCTCTCAAAAATAAGCATTAAAAAAATAGCCTATCATGGATTAAAAGGGACTGAAGTTTTAGGGTTTTTCCCTTGAATTCTTTTAAGAGTAATGATGTAGTTACTGTATCCAGAAAAATTGTGATTTGAAGTGTTTGGAAGGAGAAGTGTTTCAAAATTTTATCAGTGAAGCAGGTAATTCCGGTGGTGAGAATTCCAACATAATTGGTTCCCATTGTTTCCACCCAGTCCTTTTTTGAGGCATGATTCAGTTATAGTCAAACTATAATTTGTAAAGTATGTGGATGTCTGAGGAGTGTCTATAAAAAGGTTGTTTTTTTTTTTTTAAGTGAAATGGGTTGAAATCTCTGGATCCTTCCAGAAAAAAAGGAATGAAGATCACAGCCAGTTTTGAATTTTGTCTGTCTGTTAGCCTGAGGGTGGGTGACCTGAGGACATCTCCGAAGTTCTCAGAACTGTGCTGTCGCTTGGTGCAGAGCTAATGTCCTTTGCTTTGGCAGTTAAATTGCTGTGGAAAGCAGTTGTACTTGATGTAATTTTAATCAATACCTTGTACTTCTCTGTGACCCTGTAGCTACTGTACCACTCTATTCTGCTCAGCGTCTCTGACCTAAGAGTAAAGGACACAAGGTCTTGCTTGAAGATTGGGTTTTAAAAACTCATGTAAGTCAAATTATATTTTAAAAGCACTGGGAAGCTTGCTACTTGGAATATGTCCCTGCAGGGATCTATTTTCTCCATGTTGGGAATAGTTCTGTTAATCAGTGTTCTTTCTGAGTTGAACTTTACTAGGCTACATTTTTCTAAAGTGTAGGATAACTAGTGGTATGTGCATTTCAAACATTAACCCAGAAGCTGGCCAGTATCAATAGTTTCTTGAAGGTTTTCAGGAATAGGTGGTTTAGGATGAGTAGTTGGGATTCTGCCTACCTTGGCTTCCTCCCTGAAGTTCTTTTCATACCCTTCTAGGGTAGATTTATTTCACTTTTCATATCTTTATTCATATCAGAACTATTTGAACTTCCATTTCTACTAAGGTTATTCTCATCTAAATAGGAATTATTCAAAACCAGTTCCCCCCCCTTCCCCCTGCTCACACTATGTCTCTCTCAGAAATAAATAAAACAAAACCAGTTCCCCTATTTTTTTTGCTCACAAAAAACGCCTGCTCTCAGCCTTTGAGCTTAAATTACATATTCTTTCCTGAGATACATTTATGTTTATTATATGTGAAAGCAGTGATTTACCTTACCTGTAAAGTTAATTGTACAGTTTATAGGAAACTAGTTATTCCATAAATATGATTGGTTAGGTACTTCTAAATTGAAGGGAGAGCCATCTCTATTTCCTAGCACGTGGCATTCAAGCTCTTTGGAGTATGTTAGAAGACAGACACCAAAAGGAAAACAAAAGATGTTTAGATTATGTTAGTCAAACAGCCTGATTGTCAGAATTGAAGAAAATCTCCTCAACAGTGCCCATTTTTAATAAGTCATGCCAGGGGCAAGTAAAGCAGATGATTTGAGCTAACTTGGTAAAAAACAAAAACACAAAACTTTGTTAATTTTAGTTTTTCAGTCAATTAACATTTGTTAAATTCCCACTGAATATAAGCCTTTCAAGGTTAAAAAATGCATTCCAGGGGGTCCCTGGGTGGCTCTATCGGTTAAGCATCTGATTTTGGCTCAGGTCATGATCTCACAGATTGTGAGTTCAAGCCCCGTGTCCCCATATCCACATCTGTGCTGACATCTCAGAGCCTGGAGCCTGCTTCAGATTCTGTCTCCCTCTCTCTGCCCCTCCTCCCCTGCTCATGTTCTCTCTCTCTCTTTCTCAAAAATAAAATAAACATTTAAGAAAAATTTAGAAGTGCATTTCTGTGTTCAGGAATTTCACAGGTTAGCAGGGGAGGTATTAATGTGTGTAACTATAGTATAGTGATCTGTGATACAGGAAGTAATGAAATGCAGTGGAGCCCAGCAAATCAGAGTGGGGTTTGGGAAGGGCTTCAGCAAAGCTGACATGGATGGAAACATGGAGTTCTGGGTGGAGGAGGCATACTAAGGAGACAACAGTGTGAGGGTATGGAAGTGACCATTTCAAATGGTCCAGTTTGAAATTGGTCGAAAATTGGTATGGACCAATTCGAATTCGAATAATGTTTTATGACCTTTGATAGGGATTCATTTGTAGATGCTCCTCAGAAGTCCCTCACCTGGAGCCTGGACCACCTGGCACTAGACAAATAATGATGCTCCCTTCTTATGGAAGGGGTGGGTACTGAAAAAATGTTGATGCTCCTTAGGCCTTCCAAGCATGGCCTCTGGAACCTCCCTGTAAGGTTTGTGCTTTCCTTTATTATGGTGAAAGGAAGCTGTCGGAATGATGCTTTTGTATTTGGGAATCCTGTTGGGCTACTCTGGGCATGCTCTCCATTTTGTGTTGGGGGAGTGGAAGGAAACTGAGAGGGGCATTTCTTCTCAAGTAAGACGTGGTGGAATGAATGGAGGTCTACGGTGAATTCACTATGGGTTACAACTTCTGCTACAGGAAAGGCGACAGTGAGGAGGCGTATATTCCCTCATTTGCTGGTAGGCTGGCCTGGGTATGTTCTGCGGAAGCTCACTGTGGTCTGTGCCAGTATCAGCCTGTGATTGAGTCGCCAATGAGGTAGAGCGAGTTCTGGACAGTAGGCCCCCTGGAGGCACTGCCCTAAGGCCCAAGGCTGCAGACACGGCCCACCTAGCCTGCGCTTGACGAGACCACCAGGGCCACCGAAACCCTAAGCCAGTTTTTCTTTCATGGGATTTCCGGTTCAGGGCAATTAAAATCCAAGTAAAACTTATTCCAGGAAGTGTTGAACTTTTTTTTTTTTTCTTTAGTGTCAGATTTAAAGAAAAAAATGCTAAGAGGGCAGGGACAGGGCTGAAATGAAGATTGTGAGGGCTCTTATTTATCATGATCGGGAGCTTTAAAAATCAGCAGTGAGCAGTCACAGGGATTTTTATTTTTATTTTTTTAACATTTGTTTATTTTTGAGAGAGTGTGTGAGCAGGAGAGGGCACAGAGAGAGGGAGACGCAGAATGTGAAGCAGGCTCCAGGCTCTGAGCTGTTTGCACAGAGCCTGACACGGGGCTCGAACTCATGAACCATGAGGTCATGACCTGAGTTGAAGTCACATGCTTCACTGATAGCCACCCAGGTGCCCCAGGGATTTTTTTTTTTTTAATTTTTATTTTTCAGTAGGTGTTGGGAATGACATAAGAGTTGTATTTGGGAAAAATAATTGGCAGGCATGGGAGAGAAACAAATGAAGCTGAGGTATGATGTTGAGAGGAAGGAGAGGAAGAGTTGGAAGGCTGCTAGATGTAAAACTGGGAGGCTGTAGGGGCTGACAGGGAATGAGGAGGTGTGTGTGGTGGAGACCTGGAGTGGAATGCTCATGCTTCTCTTGTTTGCTTGTCTGGTCACATGGGAGGCCTACACTTTTCTGATCCCTTTTCATTTGGGTGAGCCCGTACAACTGGGTCTGGCCAGTGTTTTGTGAGCATAAGTGAAGTGTCCCCTCCAGACTGAAGCATTTCATGGTCACTGGAAAACCTTCTGGCCTTGTCTTCCTCTTGTACAATCCTGAGGGGGCTGTGTGTCTCACAGGTTAGTGGGACCTCAGTCAGTAGAGTCCCTGTTGCGGTGAAGGGGGTGGGTAGCCTGTAGGGTTGTTCATGTCTGCGTTGATCAACATTTTTTATATAAAGCCACTAAGATTTGGAGAATGTTTTTTGTTTTTTAAATATAGTTTATTGTCAAATTGGTTTCCATACGACACCCAATGCTCATCCCAACAAGTGCCCTCCTCCATGCCCATCACCCACTTTCCTCTCTCCCCCACCCCCCATCCACCCTCAGTTCTCAGTATTTAAGAATCTCTTATGGTTTGCCTTAATTTGGAGGATATTTATTCCCGTGGTGTATCCTAGCCTGTCCTGACTACTATATGGTGGTATTTGTAGTGTACGTTTGTAGATAGAACCTGTGGTAGATAAGTGTGTCCCATTATACATTTAGTAAGTGCCTCCAGAGGGAAAAAGCCTGCAACCATGCTGGGTTAGAGTTAGGCAGGTTTCTTTGTAGTTTCTTAGAGCTTTTAAATTTGATTTTGAGAGAAAGATGAAACAAGCAGGGGAGGAGCTGGGAGAGAGGGAGGGAGAAAGAATCTCAAGCAGGCTCTGCACTGTCAGCACAGAGACGGACACGGGGCTCGATCCCACAAACTCTGACATCATGGCCTGAGCCAAAATCAAGAGTTGGACATTTAACCAACTGAGACACACACACACACACACACACACACACACACACACACACACACACACACACACACACTCCTAAAGCTTTCAATACACTGAGGTGAATTTTGAAACGCTAAGCTGAAGGAGATGATGAATTGCTTCCTAAGCCCACCTGACTACAAACTCCTTCATTTCCCTCTCCTTTTTTGATAAGTGCACTTAATATATTAATAATGTTTTGAAGAACACACTTAAGGAAAGAGTAGATTACACAATTGTAAGGGTCTAGGTGTGAACTGTGTAAACCAAGAAGAGTCCTTGAAAGGAAGGATAGATTTGAGGGAGCATTTGAAGGAAGGAGTGGACTGACTGGATATTTAGAAGAACAGTAAGGAGCTTATATTGCTGCAGTTACACCAACTCATTTCTAGTTGATTTCTTAGCACTCTCCACAGTGCCCTTCTAGACCTTTGTTCCTTTCTGCTAACTATCAGTCCTGTTCCTGACACCCTTTGTGTTGGCAGAGGGTCTGACTTTGTCTCCCAACTGAATCTCTCTTCACAAGCTCCTTTTCCAGTCCACCTTGGGACCTCTTCAACTCATCCCTTTTTATCTCTGCTGTCTCAGACAGAGAAATGTTCTCCCAAAAGTGTTCATACCCACCCACCCCCATTACATACATTCATACCTTGTCTTCCATTTCCTCCATTTGTTACTTGTTATTCCTTTCCATTGTTGCCTACCCTTTGTCTGTACATGTGTTAAGTCATTGCTGTTGGGTCAAACAACATACTCGCTTCTCCAGTCTGCATCACCCCTTCAGGTTACCGGACATCCTCCTCTATTTCTTATAACCCCTTTATTTCCTTCCTTACAGAAATATACATGTAATGCCTACTCTGTGCCAAGAACTCCTCTGAGCACCAGGGACACAAGGACAAATAGGCATCTTCCTACTGGATGACCCATCCAACTCCATAAGCCGGGGCAGCACAGTGTGTTGGGTGTCATGATGGGGGTGCACACAGGGCATCATAGGGTGCAGAGCAGGAGCACAGGGCTAGGCTGTGGATGTAGGAGAAGGCCTTCCACAGGAGAGGACACTGGGGCCGAACCTTTGAGAAGTCACCCAGTGGAGGAGCTGGAGAAAAGAACAAGTGTGGGTACATAGAAAGGGGAGAGTAGGATGCACTTCAGAAACAGTGGGTGGTCCCTGTGAGTGCTACTGCGGCAGGGCTGCGTAGGAAGATGCTCAGCATCGGTCACCAGTGACTTGTCAGTCACAATGATCACTTTAGAAATTCGTTCACCCTCCATATCTTCACTGGAGCAATACCTGTTGCTCTTCACTCTCTAGTCTGTGAACTCTTCTATTAACTTCTGAAGAACCTTCCTACTCTTCCTTTTTTTTTCTCATTTTCTAGCCATGTTCCCTTTTCTTAAAAATCTCGCTTAAAGACTGGTGGTGGACCCAAGCCCTCCAGGCCTCTCCACCCCCTTCTCTTAACTCTGTTAGCAGTTTTATCCATACGTGCTTTCTTTGGAATTTGGATTTATCTTCAGCCTTACCTCTCTCCTGAACTCTTCACATGGTCCCCTCTGCCGTGACCACTCTTTCACTGTGCCTGCCTATATCTCATGCTTTGCAGGAGTCTGAATTTGTATTTGTTTGAAATTTGAGTGTAAATTACAGGAGTTGTAAAGGACATGGTAGATACTCAGTGCCCATGCATCATTCACAAGCTAATGGTTTTTGACAGTGCCAGGTGGAAGCAGTTGGATAACATTGAGACCTCACTGTGCCCGATACCTATGAACAGCTGGGCAACAAATCAGCTTTTAGTTTCTAGAGCTACACTGGCCTGTTAATAAAATTCAGTTACTTAGTTTTTCTGGGAACATAGATGTGTTCTTGTCCAATTACATTATGGGAGATTCTGTTTTTGGTGAATTGCCATACAATGAGGAATAAGCTGTGTCTTTGTTAAAGCAGAAAATGAATCAAGTCTTTATGTTGATTCAGTGTTAACTCCTGGTGCTGCCATAGGTAGAATGTTTACATTTCTTTGCCAGACTTCCTGTGGCGGTCACCAATGCCATTCACCAGTTATTTCCAGTTCTCCTCCTGGGCACACAGCTGTTCACCATCTTCTCTTCCTCACCCTCTGTCTCTGGATTGCGGAGGCTCTGCCCTCCCTGTTGAGGAGATGTGGAGTCATTATGAAATGGACTTGTGCGGTGTGTGACAAATAAAATTTGGTTACTGCCCAGTAATACAGCCCATTCTTGCTAATGCACTTGGCAAAGTTTGCAGTATTTGGAAAATTAGTTCCTGGTTGCCTGGATTATGAAAGTGGTTTTCAATTTCTTAATATATCAGGCAGTAAGTTGGGAGTAAAGAAATAATTTTCTGGGTAAACTGCTGAGCTCTCTAGCTCGTTCAGTGTTGTCTGTGTTGTCTGAATTTCTGATTAGAGTCCTTTAATATAATCACAATTTTTGGCATCACAGACTCACAGGAGTATTATGAAATAGACGTCATCCTTTCCTTTTTTAGTGAAAAAGAGTAACAGGTGAGTTACTCCAGGATTTAATAAGGACAGTCAATACCTGTTGCCAGGTGCTGTGGAAGACTTGGGGATTGAAAAGTGACCAAAAAAATGTGGGCCTTCTAGAACTTAATTTAGCAGAGGAGATAAATAGAAATTAAGGTATCAGGTGGTAAGTGCTATTTTAGTGGGAAGCTTAGGGTGTTAAGGACATTGAGGAAGGATTACCTAACCCTGAGTTGTGGTGCTGAGTTTTCCTGGGAGGGTGATACTTGTTCATGTGTTCAGCAGACATTTGTTAGATGCCTCTTCTGTGCCAGGGATTGTGATGGATGTTGGGGACACAGTGGAAATGAAATATGTGGTCCCTGCCCTCACAGAGCTTGTAGTCAGAGCTGAGATTGAGGGAATGAGGGCTGGTTAGTGGGAATTTGCTGGTGCATCCCTGAAAGTGGAAACCTATGTGCAAAGAAAGACCTAAAAGTAAGTGAATACTAAGGTCCAGAGGATGCATAACTGCACACAGCAACTCCAAACATACCTGTTATGTACTGCCGAATACCAAACTTAGGTATTTAGTCAGTCAATTAATTGAGCAAGATAAAAACACATTTCCTGGAAATATGTTTTGTGAAACAACCAAAAATACCCCCAAACTTGAGAGTTTGAATGTTATGTTTCATTAAGAGAGATGCTGAATTAAATGTGTCTTTTGAAAGAATAAGGAAAACTGCTACATAGTAGGGTTTAAAAGCTTGGCAAACTAGTGTAATTTCACACCTTGTAATATTGTTGGGGGGAGGGTGAGGGTGGGGATAGACAAGTCAGGGACTATGCCAGAGCCTTTGGCTTGAGAAACTGGGTGAATAAATGGTGTCTCTATTTTCCTGGAGTAAGTCTGGGGCCTGGCAGAGGGACTAGTGTAGTGTAGTGTTTAAAGAAATGGGCTCCATAGCCCCCTGGCCCAAGTTTCAGTCCCGAATCTGCTCCTTCTAGCTGACATTTAATGGCAGGTAACACATCTGTGAGCCAGGGGTTATTCGTTAAGTCCTAGGGCGTCTATGAGGATTAAACAAATATGGGAAAAAGAAAACACAGTAAATAGTTACTTGATATTTCTTGTTTAATCTATACTTCACTTTTCTTGGAAGCTCCTTCAGGTCAGGGTCTACATCTGTTTTCCTTATTGCTCTATTCTCAACCCTGTATTGGCCTGGCGCATAAGTGCAGCACATCTCACAATGAGGAAATAAGGGGGCTTTGTAGGGGAGGAAATATAATTTTCCCTCCACCCATCTAGGTTCATGGCTGAGACCCACCCCTGTGATAAAAGACAGACTAACTGGAGACCAACAGAAGTTTAATAATGCATATACCTCTTGCATACATGGGAGATGCTCAGGAAAAATGAGCAATGCTCTGAAATGGCCAAAACCATCCCCTTAAGTACCGTTTTTAACTAACCATAAAAGACCGTGTTGGGGGAGGGGCGGGTCCTTAGCTTTGTGCGTACGGTTGTTATGCAGATTTAAATCCTGGTCTTTCCCATTGATGAGAGTTTCTGGACATTTAGTCTTCTTGGTACAGAGGGAGAGACATCCTTAGAAATGAAGATTTTCCTTATACATTTAAAATATCTTTTACCAAAGGGAAACAGCTCGGTTTTCAGAGCTTCTCTTGTGTTTGCTGTGACTTAAAAATAACCAGCTCAAGATAATCTTTATGCCAAAGAGGCATATTTTGGGGTGGCACATTGCGCTCCCTTCCAGTTCTGAAGAAATTTAATTGCCCAAAATCAGGCGGTCATTATTGCAAGGGTCAAGAACTAGCTCAGGCAGAACTGTGAAGCCAGCTGGCTGGAGTTCCTGCGCCTGGCCGCAGAGCCACGTCCCTCCTGGCCACCACGCTGGCTTAGTGGTTGTCCACTCCAATTCAGTTATTGGGTGAGTCAATTCTGTGTCCTCTGCCCGGCTGAGACTTTGAAGCCAGAAGAGTAGTGTCTTGGAGTTTTATTATACATGCTAAGTATTTGTGAGCTAATGTCTAATTATTTGTTTTTGAGGGCTGCTGTAAAAAGTTAACACAAACTGGGTGGCTTACAACATCAGAAATTGGTTTTCCCACACTTCTGGAGGCCGGAAGTCTGCAATCATGGTCTGGGCGGGGCTGTGCCCCTTGTGAGGGCTCAGGGGAGGATTTCCTCTTTGCCTCTCAGAGCCTCTCTGCAGGGCTGCTGTCACTTCTTGGCGGCTCCTGATTGTGTCACTGCCCCTGCTCACGTTGCCTCCTCTTCTGTGTCAGGTCTCTCTCTGTCTCATCCTAATAGGGACACTTGTCATTGGATTTAGGACTGTATTGTTAGTGGGTCATGGTCTCGAGGTGTTTGTTTTAGGAACACACAAAAAAAAAACAAGGGAAGATATTTTGGGTTGGAGTGTTTGAGCTGGGGTATTTCCAGTACTCCTTGAATTTAGGGAGTTTGCAGGTTTGTCATTAATTTTTGTCTTGATTCCCTTTAGCTCATTCAGTTTTTAATCTTACGGCTTTTAAACTCTGAGGCATCATCTTATATTCTACTTTAAAAAATGTTTATTTTGAGTGAGAAAGTGCATGCGCTTGCCCACGAATGGGGGCGGGGCAGAGAGAGGGAGAGGGAGAATCCCAAGCAGGCTCCATTCTCACCATGGAGTGCAACACAGGGCTCGATCCCACGACCCCAAGATCATGACCTTAGTCGAAATCAAGAGTCAGAGGCTTAATCAACTGAACCACCCAGGTGTGCCTATATTGTACTTTTAATTATCAATTTTGCTCTGGTGGCTCTGCCTTCTTACCTATGGTTAAAATAGATCTATGTGCCCTTGCAAAATGTGACATTATAAGAACATCTATCCTTTATTGAAGATCTATCCATAGATGGAGCATCAGGATTGTCTTTCATTTGTGTGAGGCTTTATCTTTGTTCTTCATATTTTCTGTCTTCTGGGATGGTTTCTCAAGGTTATTCGCTAGAGTACTAATTTAGTTTTTTTGCGGTATTTACTTCTAAGTACTGAAAATGAAGGTTGTAATTTCAGCAATTGCATGATTTTTCTTTTTGTTCTTGTTCTCGTATCACAGAAGCTGTACCCTTTTTGCCTAAACAAGAATCAAATGTTTTTTAAAATGGGCTTTGTTTTCATCAAGTTAACTTTTTGGAGGAGTGTGGGAGTAAAAGAGGCTATTTCTCAAAGTTTTGTTTGTACTTATCCTTGTTCAGTATGAGGAAAAGCAAAGCAAGTTCATTTGGTGATCCTTTTTCTATGTTATCAGAGCTTTTGCTAGCCCAGATGCAAGCCTGGCTTAATAAATGAGTGACTTGGCACATAGAAGAGTCCTCTGTGTGGTTAAAGACTTGGTCATTGCTATTTTGAAATTTTCATAAATTTTGAACAGAGAACCCCATGCTTTTAGTTTGCCCTGGGTCTTAGGAGTAATGTAACCATTCCTGGCTATGTGGTACCTAGGTATGAACTATTTTATTTTTAATTTTTTTAATGTTTGTTTATTTTGAGAGAGAGAGACGGGGGCGGGGGGAGAGAGAGAGTGTGTATGTGTGCTAGCAGGGGAGGGCAGAGAGAGGGAGGGAAAGAGCGAATCCCAAGCAGACTCCATGCTGCCAGCGGCAAATCCAACATGGGGCTTGACCTCACCAACTCTAAGATCATGACTGAGCCAAAATCAAGAGTCAGATACTTAACTGACTGAGCCACCCAGTTTCCCACTCTGTATGAATTTTAAAGAGGAATCTATTTCTCCAGGTGGATGCAGCCATGGGTGTGATGCATACCTTGGGCCCCAGCCAGTGTATTTGTCCAGTGGACATTCTCCCCAACCTTACGTGGCATCCTTGGTTGCTTTCCTTCACTTGCATATATTTAGAATGCAGATCGTAAATAACTTTTGGTTAGTAGAAATACGCTTTTCTTGCCTTTTCAGATAGGCTTTTAAAAATAAAAATTAGCAAGACTCAATTCCTGATGAGCTCTTATGTATGCATGATTGTGACTGGAAGCAGATCAAGAAGCAGATTGTCCTCTACTTGTCCTCCACACTTATTTTTCTCTCGTGCATCATATTTTGAAGCAAATGGAATGTTAATTTCTCTTCTGCCTCAAGCTTTTAAAAATGGTCTTAATTAATGTTGCACTAATAGCCTCAGAGGCTAGGTTTAAAATTGTTGCACTCTGTCCTGATTGAATATAGAGAGCACATTGTGAGGACCATCATGAGAGGAAGCCCTTCCTACGCCAGCTGCTGAGAACTGGGTGTTGGCAGCACTGGTTTCCAGATCCAGAGCTGAATGGCGGGACGGTATGGAGAACTCCTCATACTGCAGCTAGAAAACAGAAGGAGCCTTTGTGCCCCTTGTTGTTACAGGTATCCATTCGGATTTCCAGGTCACACAAGGAGCTCTCCTGAGTGGAGTGATACAGCCCCTTATGTGAAAAACACTCACTGGCTAAACCGAGGAGAATTAGAACAGAGGCTTATTTTAACATTGCTTTTTTGGAGTTTCAGAGTCAAGGTTTTTGACTTGGCAATTCTTCAGGGGAAGGACCATGGAGGGGCAGTTCCCACTGTGAAGAGTGGGACACGGAACAATGGGAGAGCCTGCTGGCTTTGGCCGCAGCCCTGGACACTCCATTGTTCTGAAGACCTGGGGCTATTTGCTCATTTCCTCAGAGCTCCAGTTTCTCCACGTATAAAAGCAGGGTGATGGTAGGTATCCAGCTGCCAGAATTCACAGTGGTGATAAGATGAGATCACACTGGGAATTTCCCCACCTATGCCGGGCACAGTTTGGTGCTCAGCAAACGTCCTCTCTTGTTTTTCTCCCATTAGTGCGCATTCACATCGCCTGTCTTAGGTACGTGGAGGGCCGGGCGACAGCGCTGCAGGAAGAATGATACCCAGCCTTTCTAAAGAGAAACATTACGTTTGTAAAGAGAGCAGTTGCCAAGGATGAACAGAGACCCAGAGGTTTGGAGGGGATGCATTCTGGTTTCCCCCTTTCGTCAGGGAGAACGGGGTCAATGGAATCTTAGGAGCCTTTCTCCCTCCATTCACCTTCTTCTGCATAGAGAACATCACCATCATTTGTAATTACTCTACACACATCAGCATTCCTAGTACTTTCAGATTCCTTTATTTCAAAGCAGAAAGAGAAGAAATTTATTGTGATGCTACACATGTCTGATAATACACTGATGTACCAAACTGACGCAGAGGCTTTTCTGGTTAATTTCTAATTATTCCCCTGTCCTACTTTTAATAGACAAGCTATGGAAGAATGCTTACCAACTGTGTAGCATTTCTTTCTCATGTCTTTTTCTATTGTTGCCTATATCTTGTGTTTCCTTTGAGGTCACTGTGATGGAAGAATTGGACTACTGTATTTCTCGGCAGTCTTTCATGTTAGAAAATACAGTTTACATCCTCTGAACATTCTGTTGTTGACCCACTTTTCATACTTACTATCCAAGAGTTTTTGTTTACAGAGAGAAACACCTTCTATTATGTGTACTTTAGTGTTCATGCTATTAAACTGATGTCTAAAGTCAAACTTTGAAAATTAATTTCTTAAATAGTTCTATTTAAACGTGATTTTGACTTACATTTCTTTTAACCGTTTAAACTGCAATGATGATTCCTTTGACTACTCCAAACACTGTAAACAGCACACAAAGATCTATTGACTAATACACCTGTAACACACTTGAATTCTCGTGGCAATGGCATTTTAAAATAGGTTTTTTTAATGTTCTTAGACTTGTTTGTTTACTTTCTGAGGTTTGTAACATACATTTTGATAACTTGTAATGTTAGAGCAATACACATTTTTACTCTTCCCTAGGGACACAATAATACAGTGGTCCATTTCCACAATTACAGATAGCCTGGCCAGCAGAGAAGAGTAGTTATCAGCCAATTGATTTTTGGTTGTCTCTATACTCATCAATTCCAAGTCACTGGTTGTCTGGTGAGGCCCTGTTTTATATTTGCCTTTCAGGTCCTAGTTCTTTGCACCATGGTGCTTACCCCGGAATGTTATGTTCTTCAAATTTTGCTTGGCTAGCGTTTCATAGACCATTGCCCTGTGACCTGGATGGTTGCCTGGTCTATTTGCATCATTGGAAGCTTACTTTTTTTTTTTTCTTTTTTTTTTTTTTTTTTTTTTTTTTTTTTTTTAACTATTTTGCTCCGGCTAGTAGGGCCATTGAAGGCTATCCTCTCCTAGGGTACAAGGGATAAAGTCTGCAGTTAGTGCACCTCCTAGAACATTTAGCTAATTCATCATGAAGACACACTGTTTGGTTTTCTTTCCCCCTAAGGCTTTTCCTATTATCTGTATACTCTACCTTGGTTAGGACTAGTATTCCTAAGTTCCTTGCATTTACCCTTATCTACTTAAAGACATATTTATTGGATAAAACAAAGCAGCTAGCATTCTTTTCATTTATTAAAATTAACAAAACATGGAACTGATTGCTCCTCTCTCTCTTCTGCATGATAATGCCTCTGCATGTATGCTTTAGATGGACTTTCCTTATTGGGGTATCATTATGGAATTTGGATTGCTTTGTTACCTTTGATACCTGTGTCTTGGCTTGGCCAGTGATTTGTCATGTTAGCCCTACCCATGACCACCTTAATTTTCCCTGCCCGACAATATGTAATCATTTACCCTCTAAGAAGCCCTGGTTTCTTTCCTTGAAGAGTAGTTTGAAGTCAACATTAGGGCAGTAGTTTGATTTAAAGAGTGCTTAAATGACATTTCCTATGTACCAGGGATTATTCAAAGCTGTTTACAAATATTGTCTCATTTATTTAAAGCAATTTTTAATGTTTATTTATTTTTGAGAGACAGAGTGTGATCAGGAGAGGGTCAGAGAGAGAGAGAGAGAGAGAGAGAGAGAGAATCTGAAGCAGCCTCCAGGCTCTGAGCTGTCAGCACGGAGCCCGATGTGGGGCTTGAACTCAAACTCAGGAACTGTGAGATCATGACCTGAGCTGAAGTCTGTGCTTAACCCACTAAGCCACCCAGGTGCCCTTATTTATTATTTTATTTTAAAAATATTTTTTAAACATGTATTTATTATGTGAGATAGAGACAGAGCACAGGCAGGGAAGGGACAGAGCGAAAGGGAGACACAGAATCCGAAGCAGGTTCCAGCCTCTGAGCTGTTATCACAGAGCCTGATGTGGGGCTTGAATCCTGGAATGTGAGATCCTCACCTAAGCTGAAGTAGGAAACTTAACTGAGCCACCCAGGCACCCCTCATTTATAGTAACAGTCCTCTGAATATGGACGCTATTGTCTCCGTTTAGTAGATGAAGAAGCTGAAGCTCAGAAAAGGTAAGTAACCTGCTTAACTAGTAAGTTGCAGAGTCAGAATTTGAACCCAGGGAGTCTGACTCTGAAGTTGGGTGGGTGGGGTGCATGTGAATGTTGTTATCACAGCAAAAGGCTGCTGTGGCTGCTGGGTTACTAGGTCAGAGCTGGAAAACATTTTCTTTTGAAGTTTATAGGGTTGCATTGATTTTTTTTTTCAAGAAATTAACATTTTGTATACCAAAACATCACTGATTTTAGGTACGCTATTCTTTTGTAATCTAGTAAGAGAAAAACCCTACTGATAATTCCCATGACACAGTCCTCACGCCGATGATCCTGGGTGTGAATCGATCACACCAACCTCTGTGGCTTTGAAATGTTTTTCCCCTGTTCCAAGGGAGGCAGTGTCCTCTGCCTTCATTTTTGTGGGTTAGCATCTCACAACCATTCTTTTGTCCATTCATCATGACAAAATGTGCATAGCTTCATCTACCGATGAGTTTCTTCCTTTCTTAGGTCCCATGAAGCAGTGGGTTGTAACTTTGTAAGAAAATATGGCACCACAAAAATTTGCATTAGTAATAATCAACTAGATACCACACGGCTCTGTTTATGGGCCTTTGTGTGCACACAGCCACTTTTTAGTCCAATGCTGAATGGAGTGTAGCCATTTTGAAGGCTTTTTCAGTGGTATCAGTATAGGAGAAGTACCAACAGTGCACAAAATTCAGCTGAAATGGCAACAGTATGAGCAGGTTTAATCAATTCAGGTTTGTCTTATGTTTCCATGCCCCGTTCTTCTCCTGCAGTAAGGTTTCATCAGCCACCAAGACTTCCTATTGTAGGGTCACTCCAGAAGAAAGAAACATTTTCAGAAATAGATGACCCAGTAATTACGCTGATACAAACATGGACGTCAATACCAACTTTGCAAGTTGTCCTTCGGATTCTCAGCCCTTTTCTAGAAACTGATGGTCTCTGGGGCACCTTGGTGGCTCAGTCACTTGAGGGTCTGGCTTTGGCTCAGGTCATGATCTCGCGGTCAGTGAGGTCGAGCCCCTTGTCGGGCTCTGTGCTGACAGCTCAGACCCTGGAGCCTGCTTCAGATTCTGTGTTTTCCTCACTGTCTGCCCTTCCCTGACTCATACTCTATCTTTCAAAAGTGAATAAATGTTAAGAAAATTTAAAAAAAAAACTGATACTCTCTTACAAATCTGACTTGAATATTCATACAAAGCCTAGTTCTTTTTTTAATTAAAAAAATTTTAAACAGTTTTATTTATTTTTGAGAGAGAGTGAGAGAGAGAGAGTGAGCTCAAGCGGGGAGGGGCCAAGAGAGGAGACAGAATCTGAAGCAGGCTTCAGGCTCGGAGCTGTCAGCACAGAGCCTGACATAGGGCTCGAACCCACGAACCGTGAGATCATGACCTGAGCCAAAGTTGGATACTGAACCAACAGCCAGCCAGGTGCCCCAAAACCTAGCTCTTAAGTAATATTTTTTTGGAAGTATTCAATTCTCTTAGACTCTGCACCCCTCTCCTTTCCTGCCCCTCTGCCTGCAGTGACAAGTGGGCACAATGCTGGGTTACTTGGTACTTTTCAAGTCGTAAATCCTTAGACTGTTAGTATTTGGAGGGGTGGAGGGGATGGGCATGCTCTATCATTTCCTATCCTAAGAGCATGGACAGAGTTCTTAATCTGTGGTGGTTAAGTAACCCCTGGCTCCCAGGCCTAGTTGTTACTTAACCAGAATCCATTTTATCTACCATTGTTACTCTCCTACCCCTTTCTTCAAATGTCAGAAAAGTGCTAAACTATGGAGGATGAGATTACATCAAGGCTGGAAGCCTTAAAATAATTCTTCAGGGTATTTCTGGACCAAACGTGTGCTTGACTTCCTGTTGCTTTGTCTTTAGCCAAGCTCTGTGTTCTCCTTTTTAGGGTATTTGCCACTGACATGCTTCCACCCCTTCACCAGCTGGTTTTATCTCAATCTTAAAGCATTGAAGAGGCTTTCAGACTTGAGGTTGATGGAGGCCTCTCTAAAGAAAGGAATCTTACTAATTGACTCAAAATGGAAGAACTGGGAATCTAATGAGGTCTGAAATGCAGTGGCCATAAAGCTTGACTCTTGCCAGTATATTGTCAGTTTGTCCATGTGTTATTTAGGTGGGGGTGGGCAATAGCCTTTAGAGTTGCTTTACAAAGTGAAATAAACATGATGGGAAGCAGTATGGTTGTGTCCCCCCAAATCCACCAGTCTGGTTGCTACCTAAGTACCCTATAAAAAAGCAGTGGTCAAATATTTAGTCTAATAGGATTAGTTCAGTCCACTTGATGGGAATATACTTCTGTGGCCATAGGCAATGGCCTATATGGTCATGTCTAAACTGTGTCTGGATGGTTCTAATCACTAGGGGGTCCATCTTCTAGGGCAGACCTTCACTGGTTCTGTTTCTACTATCATTCTACCATTCTTAGGAGAATAATTACATAAACAATATAATTATTAGAAATAATAATTATTAGAGTCATGAGACCCTCAACCAGTATTGGGTCCTTCTATGTGTCAGGTACTTGGTTAAGGGCTCTATACATATATGTATTCTTCTAATTAATTCTCAAAGAAATTTTATCATGATAGTAGTGTTACTATATAGATAAAGAATAGATCCCTAAAGAGGTTAAATGACTTCTCCAAGGCCTCAGCCAACAAGGGGAAGGGTCAGGATTCTGAGCACATTAGAATGGCACCAGGGCGGGGCTGGGGGTACCCTAGTAGCTTTGATCCTCATTAGGCTGTGCCAAAGAGGGCTGGAAATGAGGTTGTCTACTTTGTCTGGAAAATGTTCTAGTGTTGGGCGGTCCTAAACAGTGCCAGAATATCTCTGCTGTGTATACTTGAAAAGTCCTAAGCTTCTGTAAAAAGCATTTTATGTATTGGGTATTCATCTGTCTGAATTGGTTTGCAAGGAGGCTTCTAAAGTCAACAGACTGTGGTATAGTTCTATTATTTCTCATTTGCTTTCTATTTTATTATCCCATTTTGTACTACTCTTAGAAGCTCATGTTAGAATTTGTGACTTCTAGAAATCCCTGCTGCTTGCCTTAATTTGGAACCAAAACCTCCTGTATTTACCCCTCCAGCTTTAAGAGTGAGTGGCACTCAGGAGCCCCAGGGATGCCTAGAGCAGAGGATCTGCCTTCTCAAACCCAACCATGTCACCTTCCAGCACGTTAATCATCTTTAATAGGCTAGCACACACCCTGGGGTTTCCTTTACCTGGTCAGAATGTGGACAACAGCTCTGTTCTTGTAATTCCACTCAATTTTCTTAACGTTAAGTGTATGTGTACTAATAGGGCTATACTTTCACTGAGGCAGCTTTCGTAAAGATGTATACGGTTGTAGAGGAAGCACTACTGGCAGTTCCTGTCAGTGCTACAACATAATTTCCCCCAAAAGGCCTGTGTTGCCTCAGGGCGTAAACTGGCACCAGTTCTCTTTGCCTGGCTTTAGATTTTATCTGTGAAGTGGCAAGCTTTTTATGAAACTAGACAGCGGGTTCCATTATTAATGTTTCTCAGTCTTTTCCTCTAATCCAGGTAATTTAAACATAGAAATAGGAAAAAAAAAATAAAATAAAATAAACATAGAAATAGGAGAACTCTTAGGATTTGGTTACTAATGATTGTCCTTTTTTTCATTAAAAATGTAAACTCCCCTCTTAAGGGTTTTGAAACCGTGGCTTTGGAGACGTGGGGGGGGGCCTATGGGGACCTATGGTATTGGTGAATGTGAATACTCGCTTTCAACAGAGAGCTCTCCACTGTGCCTAGAAGGCCCTGTACTTGCAGGACTGGAATCTCTCCTCTGCTCCATTCTGAGCAAACCACCTGTGACAAAAAATCTATCCGGTTGCATGGACAGAGCAGTGGATGAGCCTGACATTTTGTAGCGTCCCATCTTCTTTATGTTCTGTAGCCATGGGATTTTTCACCGGCCTTGAGAGCACAGAGCAGCATGTCTGGGTTTAGGTACTGGTGGTGATGAGGGAAAAGCCAGAGAGTTCGCCAATGAGGGTGAGATCTGAGAACATCACGGCATCTGGAGATAGAAATATATGGGGGCATGGAGAAGGGGATCACAGGTTTGGCTTCCATCTCTGGAGACAGAATTGGTGAGGTGAGCTTGGCAATCGGGCAGTAAAACTCAGAAGCCAGAGAGGCTTCCCTCGTTGTAAAATGAGAACTGGTGTGAGCATTAGGTGGTACAAGGTACAGAGATGCTGGCCAGGCAGGAGATGCTCAGAAGACGTTAGCCCCTCCCCACTCATGCTTTCCATACACTTCATCCAGATGAGGAATGACTTACCTGAGTGGCAGAGTTGGGGCTACACTGGGGATCCTTTTAGTCCTACTATGTGCTGCTGACCCTCCAGTTGGTTGCGCATGCTTTACAGATGGCACCAGGCTGGCTGGGTTGCTGAGCTCTTTGAGCTTCGGGGTTCCCATAGTTGCATCTACTTGTGTTGCTTTGTATACACACACAGTCTGTTGACATTCTCTCAGCCCTTCCCTGAGATTCTGTATCATTAGTGGTAGGTACCCCTGTAGAAGTTCTTCCAGTACCTATGTACTTATTTTAAAGTGTAATCAAAATGTGGCCTTTTTAAAGGCAGGAGTGTGGGGCGCCTGGGTGGTTGAGTCGGTTAAGCGTCTGACTTCGGCTCAGGTCATGATCTCACGGTTTGTGAGTTCAAGCCCTGCATCCGGCTCGGTGCTGACAGCTCAGAGCCTGGAGCCTGCTTCAGATTCTGTGTCTCCCTGTCACCCTTCTCCTCCCCTGCTAATGTGCTCGCTCGCGCTCGCTCTCTCTCTCTCTCTCTCCAAAATGAATAAACATTTAAAAAAATATATAGGGAGGGGTGTGCCTCCAATACTTGTCTATCAACTTCTTGTAGATTGAGCCATTTCCCCATCAATTTACATTCTCATGTCAGTCATTTGGGGGTCTTTTGATCTTCAGTTGTCAGGGGCAACTACTACTCTTTATTTTGATTTCTCTAGGCTGTCAGGCAGCTAATAAACCATAACCAACTATATAAGTGCACCGAGGAAGTTTTAAGGGAAAGGAGAAAGTCTTTTATAATACCATGATCCTATAATTTATATGTTGAACAGTATGATGTATGCCCTGATTTCTAAATCAGGGAACAAGAGTATTAGTTATAGCATGTATTACTATTAATAGGTGTTACCTTTCCCTGCTCCATATACTGATGCTTTGGTTAGAGTTTTCCCTAATTGTGATCAGCATGCCCTGCACAATGACTAGAGGTCTTGATGGACATAAAGCCTTATAGTGACCTCGTAATTGTCTTCAACCAATTGAAGGCTGTTTCTCTTTTGTTGAAGGTTGACTTTCTTGTCCTTTCCCCTTTATTAAGAAGAAATAAAGGGATATCATATACGTTAACATGTGTAAACTCGAGAAAGCTACATAATCTGAGATGATAAATTTTTTAGTTTGCATAAATTATTCAGGTATTCATTGATACGTTTCAGGAAGTTGCTTGGAGAAAAGTGGGTTGATCATTACTAAATACATTTTTATTTGAATACGTTTTACAAATTTTACTGGCTGCATTTTTCAAGCTTCTTTGTAAGTTTTCCCTTTTTCTAAATTTGGAAAAATCTGTGTATTTGAGCCTTGAAAAAGACAGTCTCTTAGCAACATATAAGGATAAAGAGGATCAAATTAAATAATAAGCATACTGTGATTTGTATACATTCTCCTGTTTTGAAAACTACCCTAAAGGTAGATATTTTTAAGCCATTTGTAACATTTGATAAACTTAAAAGGTAATAGAAACAGAAGTGATAGGTTTTTACTCCTCTGTGCCTTTTTTTCTTTATCTCCTCACACTGTATATATCTGCCCACTTGGAGAATGTACGTGGGCATTTATAATTAAGAATTAATCAAAACTGTCTGCATGGAGGACTTTCTGCTCCATACTTAATTAACTTAGAAAACAATGCCTTGTTAAGCAGATGGATCAGTGTTACAGAGAAAACAGAGTTCACTCTCATTTTAGACATCTTATAATGTTTCATTTAATTAACCTCGGAAACATTTTGTGTCCATTATGAATTCGTTGATGAGGAAATGCAGAAATGACTACTGTTCCCAGTTAAGGCTAATTATGACGCTGTATAGCGTAGCTCTTTTGCTTGTGAGGAATAGTGGGTAGAAGCAGAAGGGACAGATTTATAGTGAGCTGGATATCCAACAGGGACCCTGGCTGCTCTGCTGTATTCTGTTAGTGACAGCAAGCCACAGGGCCAATCCAAATTGAAGGGAGTGCTGGGGAAATGAATTTATTCCTTGATGGGAGGATTGTTTGCATACACAGGGAAGAAAGGAATTTCTTGTGTTCACCCTTGGTAATGATTTTTTACACAAAGGAGTATTCATTTATGCCTCAGGTACTGTCGTCCATTAATTCTGAGATAATACATTTCCCTCATGTTTTAGTATCTCTGAAATCAGGATGTGTCTTACTGTGTTTGTATCTTATCACCTTTGGCTAGGAAGCACTGGTACATTGTTGTCATTACCTGTGATTGGCAAGATGTGGACATAGCAATTGTGTTTGTATACATTGTTGGTAATACACATGTCCATGCTGGTTTCATATAGAAGATATTCAAAACCATTAAGTCTTGGTGCAACACTCAAAATACTTTTGCACAAAAAAGTCATAGAAACAGAGCAACAAGATGTAAATTTGATATTAGTGAAGCAAATTTTTGTTAGAGGAATGCTCACAGTTACTACTGTTTTGCAAATAACCAAGAGCTTTGAGGAACTTGGGACAGAGGATAAGTAGCTGACTCTAAGTTACAGAGTTATGGCAGAAGTAGTGCCTTTCAGATGATATATTATGCAGCTTGAGAAGAGGAGTAATCGGTAATCCCTTTAAATAGATGAAACGCATTTAAGCAATTAGTGGCTGGTGTGTCCAATTAATAAGTTGTACAGGAATATTGTTGAGGCATAGAACATCAATTTATCAAACTGTCTGCCAGCTCAGAACTGTAGTTATTTTCTGGTGGTTTGTGACTTGAGGGAAAATTGAGTTTAGACAGATAGGAAATGCTAATAAAACCCCAGCATTCTTGAAAAGGCTCTGTAATTTTTCTATAATGTTAAAGGTGCTGAAGAGATCAAGGTCATGAGCATGGGCTATGAAAAGCAGCCATTGCTGTGATATTTCACTCAATTGCTGTTGGCTGGAAGTTGCAACTAGAACTTAAACTGTAAAACAATTTGCAAGAAAGAGCTCTCCAAAGACATTATTGTAAACTGTGCACGTGTGTGCGTGTGTGTGGCAGTTTTAGTCATCAGAGACCTAAATCCTAGTTATCTGAAAAGCCTTTTGTGACCCCTGGTAAGAACAGGAAAGTACCAGCCTCCAACCTAGCATATTGAGTGTCCGGCAGCTGGAAGAACGTCTCAGACAACAGTGGAGTGTCAGGTTGAAAAACATAAGGACATCAGCAACTGAGTTAAAGTGATTCTGTTTATGAATACTTTATAACTGTTTATGTTACACTTGTCCTATGAAGATGTGTTGGGAGCAGCTTAACCAGTATATTGTCTTTTTGATGTAGCTATGTGAGTGAGAAGATCTATCTAATTATCTAAAAGCTTTGTCAATAATTCTAAAACAGTTCTAAGTGACAAGAAGACATTCTGTTCTAGCTTACCTGGTGGCATTATTTCTTCGTGTGTAAATGGATGGCTCATTTTATGATTGATTGCCTCTTAGACTGGATAAATATGTGTTGGGCACTGAGCCTGAAGTTGTTCCTTTCATGGAGTTTCCCATCTAGGTGTGATGGGAATATTTTACTCAAGTCCTGACGCATTTCAAAATGCGTTCTCACACAAAACGTATATAAACAACATAAGCACTTATATCCCTTTTCTGAAAAAATAAGTTCCAAATTGCAAACAGCCAAACCTTAAGGGAATTAAGGGTTAGACTTATTTTCTTGCCATTTTATATATGTGGGTCATCTATTCCCAGTTAATCAATAAGTGCTGAGTGTACTGTGTAGATCCCATGAATACCTACTGAAAGATTTCAAGATAAGGTGAAGCTTCAGTTGTTAAGGGCTGTTTACCTTTCAGGGACTGCTTAAAATGCACCTTCCTTGTTTTCACAATAATGCCTGCAGGAGGTAAATGTCCAAGAAACTTGATTTTTTTAAAAAAAAAACAAAAACAAAACAGACTTTATCTTTTAGAGCAGTTTTAGGTGCACAGAAATTGAGAGGGAGGTAGAGATTTCCCTTAAACTCTCTGTCCCCAAACATGCACAGCTTCCCCCATTCGCAACATCCCCCCGCCAGAGTGGTACGGTCATTACAGTTGATGAACCTTATCACCCTGAGTCCTTTGTTTATATTAGAGTTCACTCTTGGTGTTCTACATTCTGTGAGTTTTGACAAATGTGTAATGACATGTATTCACCATTGAAGTATCACACAGAATAGTTTCACTGCCCTACAAACCCTCTGTGTTTCACTGATTCATCCCTCCCCCAGCCCCTGGCCACCACTGACCTTCTTAGTGTATTCATAATTTTTGCCTTTTTAGAAAATGTTTATTTTATTATTTATTTTTGGGACAAAGAGAGAAACAGAGTGTGAGCAGGGAAGGGGCAGAGAGGGAGACATAGAATCCAAAGTAGGCTCCAGGCTCTGAGCTGTCAGCAGAGAGCCCGACAAAGGGCTCAAACTCATGAGCCAAGAGATTATGGCTGAGCTGAAGTTTGATGTTCGACCAACGAAGCCCCCCAGGCACCCCCATAATTTTGCCTTGTCTAAAATGTCCTATAGTTGGAATGATACATATATATTCAGATTGGCTTCTTTTATTTACTAATAAGCATTTACATTTCCTCCTTATCTTTTCATAGTTTGATAGCTCCTTTCTTTTTAGCACTGAGAAATATTCCATCATTATCTATGTGCTACCGTTGATCCATTCACTACACAAGAGAATCTTGGCTTTGGCAATTAGGAAGAAAGCTGCTGTAAGCATCATGTACAGGTTTCTATGTGGATCTAAGTCGCCCACTACACTGAGTACCAAGGATTGTGATTGCTGGACAATATGGTAAGAGTACGCATAGTTTTGTAAGAAACTACCTACCTTTTTGCATTTCCACCAGCAAGGAATGAGAGTCCCTGTTGCTCCCCATCCTCATGAGCAATAGGTGTTGTCTGTGTCCTAGATTTTGGCCATTCTAGTAAGTGTTTAGGTGGTATCTTGTTTGTTGTTGTCTTAATTTTTTTTTTAACATTTACTTATTTTTGAGAGCACGAGCAGGGGAGGGGCAGAGAGAGAGAGGGAGACACAGAATCCAAAGCAGCCTCCAGGCTCTGAGCTGTCACCACAGTCCTACGTGAGGCTCAAACCCACGAACTGTGAGATCATGACTTGAGCAGAAGTCAGATGCTCAACCAGCTGAGCCACCCAGGCACCCCTCTTCATTGTTATTTTAATTTGCATTTCCCTGATGATATGTGATGTGGAATACTTTTTTCATATGCCTATTTACCATCTGTTTATCTTCTTGGGTGAGGTGTCTGTTAAGGTCTTTGGCCCATTTTTTAAATTAGGGTGTGTGTGTGTGTGTGTGTGTGTGTGAGACATAATATTTTTATTACTAAATTTTAAGTGTTCTTTGTATGTTTTGGGTCATAGTCCTCTATAGATAATGTCTTTTGCAGGTGTTTTTTCCTCAGTCCATGGTTTGTCTTCTCATTGTCTTGACTATGTTTTTTGCAGAGCAGAAGTTTTAAATTTTAATGAAGACCAGCCCCCCAATTCTTTCTCTCATGGGTCAGGCCTTTGGTGTTGTATTTAAAAAGCCATCACCAAGCCCCAGATCATCTACATTTTCTCCTCTGTTACTTCTAGGAGTTTTATAGTTCAGTACTTTACATTTAGGTCTGTGATCATTTTAAGGTAATTTTTGTGAAGCATGTCAGCTCTGGTTCTGGATTCATTTTGGCATGTGGACGTGTAGTTGTTCCCATATTGTGTGTTGAAAAGACTCTCCTTGCTCCATTGTGTCTCTCGTGTTCCCCTGTCAAAAATCGGTTGACCATGTGGGTCTATATCTGGGTTCTCTGTTCCATTGATCTATTTTTCTGTTCTTCAGTATCATTCCATCTTGACTGCTGTAGTTTTTTAGTATGTCTTGAAGTTGGACAGTGTCAGGCTTCCAACTTTGTTCTGCTTCAGTATTAGGTCAGTCATTCTGGGTCTTTTGCATCTCCAGATGAACTTCAGGATCAGTTTGTTGACAACTGATAAAATAACTTGCTGGTGGGGCGCCTGGGTGGCTTAGTCGGTTAAGCATCCGACTTTCACTTAGGTCATGNATGGAATCTATAGATCGAGTCCAGAAGAGCTTCTATCTTGACAGTAATGAGTCTTGAATATTGAGAAAATTTTGATCTTGAAATTTTAAAAATCTTGCTCCAGAATGGATGTAGGTTGAGGCTGCACGTGGCCGGGCAACCAACCACTGTTAACAGTTTGAGTCGTCTTTTAAAGATGTGCTTCTAGAGCTTTTGGGCAGTTTAGTTTGAAAACCATGGGCAACAGTTACTACAAACCCTCTTTCATATCACATTCAACTTCCTGAAATTCTATTTTAGTGTTTAAGAATGTGATCTCTGGGGTGCCTGGGTGGCTCAGTCGGTTAAGCATCTGACTTTGGCTCAGGTCATGATCTCACAGTTCGTGGGTTCGAGCCCCGCCTCGGGCTCTGTGCTGACAGCTAGCTCAGAGCCTGGAGCCTGTTTCAGATTCTGTATCTCCCTCTCTCTCTGACCCTCCCCTGATCATGCTGTCTCTCTCTCAGAAATACTTTTTTTAAAAAAAAATTTAAAAGAATAAAAAATAAATAAAAAATAAAAAAGAATGTGAGCTCTGGAATCTGATTGTGGGTTTCTAATTCTTGCTGTATCCCCTGGCCTCACTCACAAGACTTCAGGCAAGTAATGTTTTAGTTGTGAAGTGGCATTAATTCTGGGGATTAAATGAAGTAATCAAGTAAGTGTCTTAAAAGTTGTTTATAAATCCTGAATTGATTTATACTTTATTCTCTCCTCTCTCTACCCTTCTTTGGATTCCTTCTAACTTGACTTTGAAACTGTTTTTCATAACCTCACCAATGACCTCCATATTGCAAAAACAGCAGTCCCTACATGGCTTATTTAACAGTATGTGGCTCAGTGGCTCGCTCCCTCCATGAAATAGTCTGTTCTTGTATTGGCTTCTCCAGTAATACCCGCGTGATTTTCTTCTCCCTCACTGGGATGTCACTACTGAAATTTCCCTTGTGGGCTCATCGTCCTCTGCTTGACCAGAGTTAGGCTCTAGATTCCAGTCTTTCTACTCCGTTATCTCTAAATACCGTTCATATGCTGATGACTGCCAAATACCTCCAGGCCTGAGCCCCATGTCCTTATAGAAACAACCTCTAGACTCCTCTTGGCTTCCTCATCATGGGTAGAGCTTTGGTTTTAGTGCCTTTGTTCCCTTTTCCCTAAATCCTACCCTTCCTTCCATTTTATACGTTTCAGTAAATGGCACCACCACCCACCTGGATGATGATGTAAAATGCTCAGGCATTGTGCTCTGTCCTCTCCCTCACCGCTCTCCCCTTACCAGCACATTTTTTGGACCTACCTCTAAAACAGATCCTATCCTCTTCCCTTTCTTTATTGTGCTTGACATCCCTCTTCTGGACTCCTAACCGAGCTTCCTAACTTGTCTTCCTGCACCTACTCAAACTGCCTTTTCTTCATACAGTTCCCAGAATGATCATTACAAATGTTAATTAGATTGTGTCACTGTTGCTTGAAATCCCATCAGTGGCTTCCAGACTTCCTGTATGGAGCCTGACCACCTCAGAGGTTCACAGTCTTCGGGCACCCTGGTCTCTGAAGGGGAGGAAAAATTCTTCTCTATCCTCAGATCTTCCGGCTGGACTAAGAATTAAATTTACATGAGACAGAGAAATCTCAGATGCGAGACTGATTTCCTGCTTTCTGGGAGGAGAGAAGAGGAGGGACTGAGTGCCCTCCTTGCTTAGGTGATTGATCTCTCAAGTAACTTTTATTTAAAATAATTAGTGTACAGGGGTGCCTGGGTGTCTCAGTTGGTTAAGCCTCTGACTTCGGCTCAGGTCATGATCTCGCGGTTCATGGGTTGGAGCCCCGCGACGGGCTCTGTGCTGACAGCCAGCTTAGAGCCTGGAGCCTGTTTCAGATTCTGTGTCTCCCTCTCTCTTTGACCCTCCCCTGCTCATGTTCTCTCTCTCTCTCAGAAATAAAATAAAACATTAAAAAAATAATAAAATAATGTACCAAAGTGGCCCATCTTAGGCCAGCCTGCCGTAGGCCCCCACACCTCCTTTCTGTCTCTTGACTACAGTAAACTTACCTCCACTTCAGGCTTGTGCAGTTGGTCTCCCCTCAGCCAGGAATATTGTCCTCAGCTTTGCCTGTGTTAAAAAACAAAACTCAACTGCGTACATTTTAAAGATCTTTTTGGATTTAGTCAGTGATTCATGAATTGGGCAACATCCCATCTGGCAAATAGAAAGGAGCTCCAAAGAGCTGTACAAAATGAAAGACTTTTATGGGCAGAAGGGGGCCGATAAGGAAGTTACTAGAAAATAGTGGATTGTTTCAGGCAAGGTCACCTTTCTTTCATGGGGATGGAAGGGGTCTTGGCAGGCAGATGACCTCCTTTGTGCTAACCAGGTAATTTGAGATTGACTGGTTCAAGATTCCACTCCTGGGAGATGCTGAAATTAACCTGGTTTGGTGACATGCCCATAGCACAAATGACTTTATTTTTAATAATCCCCCACTTTTGATCAGACGCTCAGATTCACTCTCATGGTATTTGTTGCCCTCTGTGTCTTATTCACAGGTCACGGTGTCAGGTTCACATTGGTCATTGTCTTCATTCCCTTTCTGACCTTTGAGTCTTAGGGAGATCATCTACTTGGTGGTGAGGGGCTCGGAGCATACATTTAAAGCCTTTGAGAGGATACATGTGCAAGGGAGACTATTGGGACTATTCCAAGCAGGGTAATTCCCAGTGTCTGGAGTGCACTTCGGAGTCCTGGTATACCAAGACCCAAACCAGTCAAAATCCTAGAAGTCACCCAGACACCTTGTTGAAGGAATCCCTTTCTTTTTTCTTTTAAGTTTTCTTTTTCATTTTTATTTTGAGAGAGGAGAGAGGGGCAGAGAGAGAGAGGGAGAGAGAGAATCCAAAACAGGCTTTTCAGTGCTAACACAGAGCTGGATGTGGGGCTCGAACCCATGAAACCATGAGATCATGACCTGAGCCAAAATCAAGAGTCAGCCTCTTAACTGACTGAGCCACCTAAGCACCCCTGAAATAATCTTTTTCTTAAGCAAGTGGCTTGTTCAGTAATGTTATGTAGCTGAGTGTCAACCTCTCCAGAAGAGTTAATCCAGGGGCAGCAAGTGGTGTCAGCCCTAGCACAAACACCTTGGTGTTCAGCTAAAAGATAACCAGGGGCTATCTTGTTATCAAGAACAACCTGGGCCAAAGAGTTTAAAGATTGTTATTGGACAGTAACTGCTTTATAGCAGCGGATCCTGCAGTATTTGCAAGAGTTAAGGAGAGGTTCCTGATCATAGGCTCATTTGTACTCACTCTTAACCAGGGAAGTAGGGAATCTGCCGAAGGCAGCTACTTTAGAATGTATTTTTTTTAATGTTTTATTTATCTTTGAGAGACAGAGAGAAACAGAGCACAAGCAAGGGAGAGGCAGAGAAAGAGGGACACAGAATCCAAAGCAAGCTCCAGGCTCTAAGCTGTCAGCACAGAGCCCAATGCAGGGCTCGAACTCACAAACTGTGAGATCATGACCTGAGCTGAAGTTGGACACTAAACTGACTGAGCCACCCAGGCACCCCAGTGGAGCTAATTTTGAGTCATGAATGTCTCCTGGTAATTCTTATTCAAGTCTGTGGCTCAGGACTAGAAAGGGGACAGTAAAGACAACCACAGAGGCAGTAAAATTTTGGGGTTTGCAGACCACACAGGTAGTTTTATTCTGGTTACCCTTGCATTATGTCCCTTTCTTTCTGTAGTACTTGGACCCAAGGCTCCCCACACCTGGGGTTGTTAACCAGAGCACAGAAATGGACCACTAAGGCTCAGGAGCCTAATACAGTAGAGAAGGGGCTGAGTTTGTTCCAGAGAAACTGAGGCACTGAAAATCAGGGAGAAGTATGTGATGTGCAGAATTTTGTAGGATCACCAGCTGAATCAAGGTCAGGAACTGCTGAAACAGGATTTTTCATGGTAGTTTTGAGGGATGTTGCAATTTAGAAAGAGGAAGGTCAACCTATCAGTAGACTGGAGGTTAAAAGGGACAGGAAGACCATTCTGACTACCTGAAAGTGGCTAGCTGAACCAGAAACAAGGAAGATGTACTCTACAGGGGGCAGGGAGTGAGACACTGAACTGGCCTAAGAACAAGGGACTCAATTAAGATGCTGTGTATAAGGACCTCGGCTAGATGTGGCACCTTCCTCATTTGAAGATTAGAAAATCCCAAATATTGGCTGCCTGGCTGATTTACTCAGTAGGGACTCTTGATCTCAGGGTTATGAGTCCAAGCCCCACGTTGGGTGTGGAGCCTACTTAAATACATTTTTTAAAAAAATCCTAAATACTCTGTGACAACTATTATAAAACATTTCTATGATGAAATATTTCTGATGAGCTTTTGCTTTCTTTAATATGTCACTGCTGATAATAAAATGGTTGGAGGTGAAGATTTAGAAATCCAGTGAATTCATTTTTTTCTGTGTGACCCTTCTAGTGACATATTTTAGCCAGGAAGTTTAGAAAATAAGGTGTTAAGGGCACCTAAGTGCCCTTAGGTGGCTCAGTTGGTTGAGTGACCAACTTTTGGTTTTGGTTTGGGTTATGGGTCCCAGGTTGTGGGACTGGACCCCACGTTGGGCTCTGTGCTGAGCATGGAGCCTGTTTAGGGTTCTCTTTCTCTCCTTCTCCCTCTGTCCCTCTCTCCCTCTGTCCATCACCCCTGCTTGAGCTCTCTCTTTTAAAAAATAAAAATGAGGTTTTATACTTTGATAAATATTCCTGTGAGGGGGTATGGACACTTCCCACAGAGTGACTATATGCTGTTAGTGAGATTATTCAATTTTGTTACTTCTTGTTAAACACAGAACTTCTGGGGCACCTGGCTGGCCCAGTGGGAAGAGCATGTGACTTGATCTCAGATCATGAGTTTGAGCCCCACTTTGGGTGTAGAGAATAAAAAATATACAGCACTTCTTCAACCATTTAACTTGAATCACACTACTCAGTTATATGAAACTGTGTATATCCAAAATTATTTGGATTATTAACACATTGTTTTCTGATTGCATGGTATACGTGGTGTTTTAAGTTAATTATAACAGTTATTATCACCAGTTATCAGAGATTTGGTGCTTGGAAGTTATACACAGAGAGAAGTAATATACATGCAAGCATGTAAGACTTGCTTGCTAAAGAGAGTAATGGTGATTAAAATACCAGGAGCCATAAAAAATAGGAAGGTGTGAAGATAATAGTGGTGAAGCAAACTAGTGAAGATAATAGTGGTGAAGCAAACTAAGCTTACTAGAGTCAGTTCATTAACGAGAGGCTTTTTGAGTTGAAATAAATATTGACTACAGATGTACAAGCAACTTTTACATTGCCTTTTCATAAGAGTTCCCTTAAATTCAGATCATGTATCTTTATTTGAAGATAAAGCAACAGCATTATTGTGCTCTATAATTCTTACCCCAATGGTGTGATTTGGTATGTTACTTGAGAAAAGTTGTACAGTCCTCTTATAACTCTTTCCCTTTTGGTAAATTCAACATAACACAGGCCAGAGAACAAGACACAGGTTGGCAAATAATTGGGCTGTTTCAGAGAGCATGATTTTTATTCCATGTTTTTAAGTTTTTCTTTTTAAGATACCAAAAGAATTGCTGAAGTTCTTCAGGGTGTTCCTGTTTCCCTTATCGTTAACTTCTCACATAATCCTAATACAGTTGTCAAAAGTAAGAAATTCACACAGGTACCTGTGGCAAGCAGAATTCTAACATGGCCCCAAGATTCCTGCCCCCTCCCCCACCCCCGCACATTCCCTGTATCATCCCCTTCCCTTGAAAGTGGCCAGGGTTTGTGAGTATGATGGAGTAGAGTAGTACAGTATAATTATGGTATATTACATGGCAGAAGGGATTTTGCTGGTACAACTGAGGTCCCTAGTCAATTGAATAATCAAAAGGGAGATTATCCTGGGTGGGCCTTACCCAATCAGTTGAACCTTTCAGAGACTGAAAGAAGCAATAGCAGACACACCCTTGGCTAGAAGAAAGCAGATAGCACTTGGAGGGGCCCATGTGGACAGGACCTGAGGGTAACCTCTAGGAGCTGAAACTGTCCTAAGGCCGACAGCCAATAAGAAAACAGGGACCTCAGTCCTACACCTGTAAGAAATTAAGTTCTTCCCACAATGAGCTTGGGTAAGGACCCAGATCTCCAAAGGAAATCCTCAGCATGCCAACCATTGATTTCAGCCTTGTAAGATCCAGCTACACTGTGCCAGACTTTTGACTTACAGAAAATCTAAGATCATAAATGTGTCTAGTTTTTACATTTTTGTTACAGTGTGTTGTTTTCTGTTCATTTGTTGGTTATATAACAAGAGAAAACAAATACAGGATCACACTGTTAACTGAAGTATAGGCTTTGTTGGATCTCACCTGACTTCCACTAATGTCTTTGTTTTCCAGGATCCAGCCACACCATGGGATGCTTCAATGATTTCATTCCTTCTCAGTCAAAATGAGTCCATACCTGATATTTCATGATAAGCAGTCAGCTTGTGCAAATCAGATATTTGAATGGGATTTCATCTCACTGATTTGAGGGGAGGTTATTTGAGCATTTGAGTTCAAGTTTGTCATGTTAATGGCATGTGTGGCTTCAGACACTCCAGGGGTTGGTGTTACTTTGTCTGTGAGGTCCCCTCTCGGTCAGAAGGTCCCCTCCAGGTGAGATTCTACCACTCACAGAGCTGCGGTAGAATGCCGAACCTACAAAATGGGCCTCAGACTTTGCTGTCTGGTTCCCTCCTCTAACTGCACAGGATGCAGCTGTCTGAGAAGGGGGTGATGATGGGAAGAAAAGCCTCCTATGGGGGCTAATGATTCAGCTTTGAATTGTTAATTTGAGGCCTGGGGGGAGATTTTCAAATGCTCAAACTGCCATCATGACAGTGACCTTGTACCCAGAGCATTTATGTCACAGGTGACAGAGCAGACTGTTAGATTGAAAGAGTACTAGGGGTTTTCTATCCAGACCACCATTGGAACCTGGGCCTTCCTGTTCCCAGTGTGTTCTCCCTGTCAGGTTAGTCTTTTTAAGCACAGTCTATTGTCTTGCTCATGTATGACATCAGGGGTGGGGTTTAGGTGCTGTTCTGATGGAATTTATCCGAGAAACGCCCCAATTGTGCCCCACCAGTCCCCCATGCCCCGCTGTGGGGTTCTGGGAGCCTTTCTACCACGGGAATTTGAGTGTACTTTATTGGAAGCTTCACAAGTAACCCAGTGCAGAGTCAGAATAAAGTCCATGACCTCCAATTCAAAAGTTGGGCCCAGCCCAGGTGGGTGTGACTGTGGTGAGGAGAAGCCCCTAATCCCAAACCTGGGGCTCAGGGAAAGCCTCACAGAAAAAAGAACAAAAGTTGAGATCTCCTGGATGGGTAGGAGTTGGCCAAATGAAATGTGGACCTATTACCCTGCATGCCTTCCCCCCGCACCCCCCCCCCCAGAATCCTGGTCNTGGCTCATTTGGTTAAGTGTCCAACTCTTGATTTTGGCTCAGGTCATGATCTCACAGTTTCATGAGTGTGAGCCCTATGTGGGTCTCTGTGCTGACAGCATGGAGCCTGCTTGGGATATTCTCTCTCTCTCCCTCTCTCTCTCTCTCTCTCTCTCACTCACTCACTCTCACTGTCTCTACCCTGCTTGCACTCCTTCTCAAAGAATAATAAATAAATGAAAACTTAATAAACTTTAGTGTTCACAACCTAATCTTCTCCCTACTGGGAAGATGTCTCTTTTCTACTTAATTAAATCTTCTAAATTCTGTCAGAGCTGTGGTTATGTATGTGTGTATGTATAATTTTGTGTGTATAAAATTGTTCCATTGTAACCACTTTTTCTCTCTTACCAACGAGCTTGCTTAGAGTAAGATTCATTTTATTCTCTGAAGGTCTGTTTTTAACCTAAGTTTTGAAAATTAAAGACCTGCAGTAATATAAAAGTTTTACAGACCACCAAGCACACTCGGATGTCGGGTCCTCTAGTATAGCTGACTATAGAACAGGCATCTCCTCCAGGCCGTCTGCCTTCACTGATCATCCGTGTCCTTGGAGGAGGTGTTCAGAAATCCTCAAGATTGGATCTCACTCCCCAGAGATTCCAATTCAGTTGGTCTGCAAAGAAACCTGGCCATCAATACCATTTTTAAGGACTGTAGAACATTCTCCTGTGCTGCGAGGGTGGAACCCCAAGTTTAATCATAGCATTTGTATGTAGTTTAAGTAGAGGGAGAGAAGACCTTTTGCAGCCTCTGAGGATGTTAGGGAAGGAAAACAGTAAAACATACTTCCTCCTAAGCAGTGACTCATTAGAATGGTCCGTTTTCCTTTCCTCCCCACCAAGAGGGCAGGTGGTTGGTACAAGTGGACTCAATCAAGGCTAGATCTTGAAATCTGACTTGATACTAAGACTCTGCTTCCATCAGCAGAACCCAATTGTCATCATAGGGGACAGGAATTAGAGAAAATATTCTTATCCCAGATACCTTTAAAATCATGGTTTCCACGGTTTTTAAATCTTCCTTGAAATTCCATCCTCCACCCTTCACCTTCCAGCCACCACCCTCCCCTGAGACCCTTAGGAACACTAAGGTTCCACAAAACACAGTTTAAAATCCAAAGCATCAAGTGTTACAGCTACTTCTGTCTTGAGTACAAACTAAGCAAAAATAGCATCAAATTGAAACCAGCTGTTCCATAACAAGCAATCAAACCGTGTTCTATTATTTCCTCCTGAGGTTTCCCCTCTGATAGAGCCCTGAGTAGAGTATCTTTCCATCTCAACAGCATGTGACACCCTGATGGGGCAGAGGAGGAGATGAAGAACGTTTTTTCTCCGTTCAGCATAGATAGCATTTTATAAAAGGAAATAGGTACCGGGAAGTAAATAAAATTTAGTTTCAGACCTTGAAATTGTGTCCATCAGGGGTGCCTGGGTGGCTCAGTCGGTTAAGCGTCCAACTTCAGCTCAGGTCATGATCTCATGGTTTGTGGGTTTGAGCCCTGTGTCAGGCTCTGTGCTGAAAGCTAGCTCAGAGCCTGGAGCCTGTTTCAGATTCTGTGTCTCCCTGTCTCTCTGACCCTCCCTTGCTCATGCTGTCTCTCTCTCTCAGAAATAAATTTAAAAACATTAAAAAAAAAAAAAGAAATTGAGTCCATCAGACTTCTTCCTCATGATTTGGAATGTTTGAGCTAGTGTCCCTGCAAAGAAAACATGATAGTAATGTATGGTCTTTAAAAAAAATTTTTTTTAATGTATACTTTTCAGAGGCAGAGGGAGACACAGAATCCAAAACAGGCTCCAGGCTCTGAGCTGTCAGCACAGAGCCTGACGTGGGCTTGAACTCACAAACTGTGCGGTCATGACCTGAGCTGAAGTTGGACGCTTAACCGACTGAGCCACCCAGGTGTCCCAGTAAATGTATGGTCTTAATTGGGAATTTAATGGCTAATAAACTATTAACCATTCTTATGTGTTCTGTACTGTTTCACCCTGCTGATGTGGGGGTGAACCATTCCCTCCCCCAGATTGGCTGTATTAGGTACAGGGGCAGAAGGAGTGTTTTTAGATCACAGGTAGTCTAGAATCTGGGACTGGATATCTGCTGGACCGCTTCTTAGCAAGGTGGCCTTGAGCAAATTCCTTAACCTCCTGAGGAGTCTGCTGCTTCATTTCAAAATGGGGATAATCATATATGTCTCGTGGGTGATTGGGAACAATTAAGGGAGATGGTCCATGTAGAGTGCCTGGTGCATGGTAAGCTCAATTGATACTAGTTACCACTATTATACAGTGTTTATTGATAGGCTGTTCTGGTCCAAGTTCTTGTTGAGGAACTGGAAATGGATGAGACAGAATGATAGGACCATCACCAAAGAAGCCTTACCTATGCTGGAACAGATGGACAAGGACAGCAGAAACAAGTGGTGTGTGTTAGCATGGTAGACGTAGCTGGTGAACTGAGCCCCTCAACAGCGTGCTGGAAAAAGGGCAGGGAAGGCGTTTCAGACTGTTGCATATGTCCAATGGTGTCAAGTGGTCAGAGTTCATGAGAGGAAAACCTAAGATAAGCAGTCTGAGAAATGAGGTGGAGCAATAGCTTAGGCAGCTGTAGAAACTGAGCTAAGAATGCTGCTAGAGTTTGGCTGCTCCCTAGGCGAGGGGCAGCCATTCTCTGTGAAAAGCGCTTAGTCCTCACTGCACCAGGATGTGCTGATAGTATCTTCGGGTCTGTGTTCAATCAAGAAAGCCTACTGCATCTGCGGACACAACAGCCATAAGAACAGCCCATAATAGCAGGCTGCTCACACAGTGTGTTAAGTCCGGGGAGGAAGACACTGCCAAGATTTAAAAAGATTTGGCCAAGAATACGCCTCCAGAATGATTATCTCAGACTGAACATAGACTATATTTTTAATCAGAGCAAAATATACATAGTCTAGGTCAAGGGATGCCATACGCCTGTTTCTGAGAGATTGAAAGAAATTGGGCAATAGTGTGTTTTAAGAGCAAAAAGAACTTAAACTTCTTTTCAAACTAGGCTTGAAGGTTGACTCAAGCTTGTCCACATACTGTGCTTAAGGCAGCCAGAGCATGTGGTAAAGAAATGGGCGGGGGCGGGTGCCTGGGTGGCTCAGTGGTTGAGCTTGCTTTTTCAGCTCAGGTCATGATACCAGGGTTGTGGAGTGGAGCCCTTTGTTGGGATCCATGCTGAGCAGGGAGCCTGCTTAAGATTCTCTCTCCTCTCCCTCGCCCCTCTCCCGCTCATGCATGCTTGCTCACTCACTCTAAAATAAAAAAGAAAGAAAAAAGAAATGGTGGCAGTTAGATCATTGGATTTGATGCCTGTAGGCAACTGGGCACAGCTTAGGAACTAGTCTTTGAACTTACATAACTGAATGTCGGGTTTGTGAGGAATTGTTCGATATGTCCATATCTGACCAGTTTTTTTTATGTTATTCCTGTCAAGCATCACCCGCCCACCGTGTGAACCCTGAGTCATGGTGAACTCAGATTTGTGGGCAGCCCTGTTTGACTTTGCATGGCTGGCCTCTGTTCGTGGGGCTAATTCTACCTTTGGAGACACACAGGTGTGCTACATATATCTGTCCCATCAGGCAGCACCTCATTCCAAGTGCTGTCCTTCTTGTCTTTTTCCTGGGTTGAATGTCCTCATGGAATGTGGTTTTAGGTTTTTTCACCATCTTGGATACTTACCTCTGTATATTAATTCTATATTAATTTTTTTCCCACTCCATTCGCTGTTTTAGTTTAGGCTTCTATAGCAAAAAATACCATAAACTGGATGACTTAAAGAACAAAATTTCATCACTATTCAGGAAGCTGAGAAGTCCAAAATCAAGGCTCTAGCAGATTGGGTGTTGGGTGAAGTCCCACTTCCTTGTTCACAGAGGACTCTCTTTCCCTCTGTCCTACCATGGAGGAAGGGTTATCTTTTATAAGGGCACTAAATCCATTCGTGATGGCTCCAACCTCAGGACCCAATCACCTCCCAAAGGCCTTGCCTCCAAAATACCATGACACTGGGGACTAGGATTCCAATGTACGAATTTTGAGGGTGCACAAATGTTTAGTCTACAATAGTGGCAGACAGCACTGAGAGCCTCATTCAACAAATGGCCTCATTTGCCTTGAATAGAGCAACATTGTGAATCCTCGCCTTCTTTTTTCTAAATAAACCATAGTTCTGTCGCTGGAGCCTAAGGTGAAAACATTTTAAGGCTACTTGTCTGCTAAAACCTGCAGACGTGGTTCTTTTTTTTTGATGAACTAACATCTTCTAGGTTTCTATCTCCTTCCTGCATTTGTACTCTTTGTTTTTAATAACCCAATTTCAGACCTTTTATTGATCCCCTTTTTTATTTCTCTACCCAGTAAAGATTATGGATTCCTGATTCAGTGGGACAGGAAATTGAATCTCACCTCTACTTTCTCCTGATTGTACATGTGATAACCTAGCCCGTGTTGAAGTCAGAGATCTCATGTTATTAGGTTCAGCAAAAAGATCTCTGGCAGGACGCAAGTCAGCCCTTATACCACCCTGAGCTGGGCACTCATCAGCATGCTTTGGACATGCTCATTATTCATTCTTCAAATTGTCCTGCCTTGATTTACAGTTCCGTTAATAAGAATATCATGAATACCTTCTCAGAAGCCTTAGTAATGCCCATTTCTCCCTGGTTTCTTCCTTAAAATTTCACCAACAGTGGAGTAGCAATAACATTTCAAAATTGTTAAAATAAAGGGCAAACCCATGCCAGGTGACTTGAAACCATTTTGAACCAGTTAACTGCTCTTTCACAATCTTGTAACAATCTTGGACTTTCCTTCTCCCTTTCTAATATTCATTTCTTTCCTGTCTGAAGAAAATTTCCACAAAAAAGCCAAATAGACGTTCCATTAACCTCAAGCACCAGAAATACCCCTTAATTTTCTATATAAAAATATTCATGTTATTTTAACAAAAGAGTCCACCCCAAAAAGCCCAATTGTGCTGTCTATAAAATTTCTATAATCCCCAAATTATTTTGGTTTTAGATTTCTGACTAAACATACCTATCTAAACAAACAAACATAACAAAAATAAAGCATACCTGTCCATACCTTATAGTCACCCTAAATGCTTTTTCTTCAAGGTATTTGTCTTTGATTCTGTGCCATCCTGAGCCTCATTGGCTTCCATAACAGCATTCACTTTTCTTCTCATTTGGATTTCTTGGGGATTGGTTGATCAGATCTTCTGGACTTCATTAACACTGTTTCAGAATTTTTAGCCCTAGAGTCATGTCTGTGTTGTCTGAGAACTTCCAACCTAGTCTTCATCACTTACTGGGTATATGACCCAAAATGGTTGCCTCTAAGCAAAAAAAAAACAACAATGAGACCTCTTCCAGGCTTGAATCTTGTGTATAGATTAAAAAAAAAAAAAAAAAAAAAAAAANAAAAAAAATTCTCACCAATGCTTGGGTGCTGCATGACCAGCACCTACCATCAGGGCAGTGCCTGTGGAAACTTGGGTGTGGCCAGTAGAATTCTTACCTTTTTGCAGAAGACAGATAAAAGAATAGCTGAGATTTGGCTGTGAGCTTTTGTGATTTTTGCCTACTCCTACATATTCCTTCCACTCCTCAGTTCTCATCATGTAGAAATCCAAGGGTGAGTGTTCAAGTGTTACACAATTCAATATTGGGACTGAAAATGGCAAGGCAGTTTATTTTTCATTCTTAAATTAACATAAAGCACAGAAGCTACATAAATGTGTTTGTGCTATTCTTAAGATAATGCCATCTTAATTTTTTTTTTTTTTAATAAAGGCATGCTTTCAAATGTCCCTTTTCTATGTAATGAGAATGTTTACCAGTTCTGGTCTTGGACTTTCCTAAATAGGGAATTGTCTGACCTTAGAAAATGATTCTCAACCATCTCGAGTCAGCTAGGTCCCAAGTCTTAGTAATAGTTTAGAAAGGTTGTTGCAGTGGTGTTTGAGGAGTGCCTTCTATATCTGGCCCAAAGTAATATGGAGCCAACTGACCATATTGAAGCCATAACCAGTTAGAGAACTTGAATTTCACTTCAGATTCAAGTCCTGCTTTTAAAATTTATTCAAGGTGAAGATGTTAAAAGTGTGGCCTTGGTCTCTCAGAGATCCAGCTCCCTGGTTCTTTGAGTTTGCCCAACCAAGCTTCATTTTTATTTCACGGCCCTTCCTCTCCATTTATGTTGCCATCATCCTCTACCAGGCACCATTTTACCATGATCTAAGTGGTCTCCCCACTGTCTATTCTTGTGTCCTCCAATTCATTTTCTAGACTGGACAGTAGCCAAAATCTTCTAAAAATGCAAGTCAGCTCACAGCATCTCCTTGCTTCACACCTCTGAGTGAGTGCCTTTTACATTTGGGATAAGAACCACATTTCTTGGGGCACCTATAATTCTCAGTCACTTAAGCGTCTGACATCAGTTCAGGTCATGATCTCATGGTTCATGGGTTCGAGCCCTGCATCAGGCTCTGTGCTCACATCTTGGAGCCTGCTCTGAATTCTGTTGTCTCCCTCTCTTTATGCTCCTCCCCCACTTGAACTCAGTCTCTCTCATTCTCAACAATAAATAAAAATTTAAAAAAAATTTTTAAAGAACCAAAATTCTTTACAGTCTGCTGTGAGGCACATGAGCTGCCTCTGGAATAATCTCTCAGCACGTGGCCCATCTTCCAAGATATTTTTTGCCTCAGGGCCTTTGCGTATGTTTCCCTTTGCCTCCTTCCCTCCGCAAGAACCACTCTTCTTCCTCTCTCCTCATCTAGCTGACTTCATCCTCAACTGAAATGTAACTTCCTCAAAGAACTATTCTCTAACACTCTGACCCAAGTTAGGGTTCCTGGGTACTTCTCTCATCTCTTGATTATTTTCCTTCTTAACAGTCATTACAGTTTGTAATTATTTGTATTATTAAATCAGTGTCTTCACAAACTCAAGTTTACGGGACTAGAGACTACATTTCTTTTTTGTTTTCTATTCTAGCCCCCTCAACCTTTACACATCCTGATGTATGTGGTATAAATACTTGTTGAACGAATCTATAGATGAATACATTAGTGCTATGCCAACTTACTATCTTACCATCTATGTGGTAAAATAGAAAGTACTCTAGCATTGAATCAATAAAATGATGTGGATTCTAGACTTTTTTCTCTCATTTAGCAGCTTTGTCTAATCTCTGCAGCTCCCTGTGTTCTAGTTGCCTTTTGTTTAAGTTGGGGATAATGATCTTGACCTACCTATGTGGGGGAGATGTGGCAAAGATCAAATGAGTCATTTTGTAGCTGAAAGTTCTTGGGAACGGCGTGGTAGGGCACCTTTGTCCTTAATGTCATTGGCTTGTTAATGACTAGCAGAGGATAGTGAGAACTGGAGGACCTGGAATTGGGCCAATGCAAAAGCTTAGGAATAGAGCAGAGGCCAGACTCAGGAAGTGAGTGTGTAGCTGACAATGTGCAGAGCCGCATGGGGTCATCCAGCCAGGAGCCTGTGCTAAAGCCTCCTGTGGCAGAGCACCTACAGGATGGAAGAAGGGTACTAGTGCTTAGTCTTACCGATTTCCACACCATTTCCACTTGGAGCATAGGGGCAAGACACTTGATTCAGAGAGAGACATCTTGAAATATAGTCCTAACCCTGTCACTGACCAGGTCTGTTGTTTTAAAAGCATACAGTAACCTCTATTGCATTGTTTCTTTACTGTAAAATAGATTAGCAAGAAAAAACATTAACTATTTTTATTTCTTAGAGGAGTGTTACCAGGAAAGGTTGAATGAAATTAGGTAAGTATTCTTTGGAAACATATATGGTGTTAGATGCAGAAAGTAGTATTTAAACTCAAAATTGTGGAAGACTTTTTCTAGTAACTGCCTAACGGGCCTCCTTTCTCATACTTAATACATAAATTTCTTGGTAATAATTTAATTTGTAGTTAGGGTACTTATGAATGTAGTACCTATTATGTGTGGATTTGTAGACCCCTCTGGGAAAAGAATTTCCATCTATTCTGATTGGTCTACGGGCAGTATATTTTGATCAACATTTACTAGCTGGAGAGCAACTCTCAACTATGTTTGCATGGTGACTGCTAAAATGCAAATGTAATTATCTTTTTCAGCACAGAGAAATCATGCATGTAGGGCATAGACTATCTGATAGACTGAGCTGGAAAATGTGCCTGCAGCTATACCGTTTCAGTAGACTTACCCATTGATATCAATTGATTTTCAACTGAACCAAAAATTCGGTGACAGCATCTTAGTGAAAAGATACCATCATACTCAATCTTAAGTCATTTGTAAAATTCTTCTCAATTTCAGAGTAATTAAAATATGAAAATCAGATCTTAGAATCAAGAAGTTACCTCATCTCATTGCCCCTTTGACATGTTGTAGCTTAGCGACTTTGGGGTTAAGAGCAGGCTGTAATGTGGCATCTGAACCATGGGTGCTCCTCCTAGCACAGCTGTGTTGATGGTACCTTGCCCTAACATTGCTTTTGACATTGTCGTTCTCTTGTCTCTTGTTATGAATTAAGATGGCCTCCTTAGATGTGTGAGTTTTTAGGCTAGAGCAGAAAATCACTGAGGTTGTGTTTTTCCAATTAACATGTTTATACTTCATCTCTGATGAGATTGCAAAAGCTGCACATAAGTTTATGAAGAAACATTTGGCAAGGAACTAAATGCTGCATTTATTTCCATAGATCTAAGTTACCAAACCTTCGTGAGAACGTATAGCATGATTTTGCACAACTTGGTAGTTAACATAACATTCTGTGCCCCACAGTGAAAGTTCTAGATGCCACAGTTCTACCCTACATTAACCATAAGTTCTCTTGTTTTTAAAATTGAGATATAATTCACATATCCTAAATTCATCCCTTTAAAACGTAAAATTCAGTGGTCTTCAGTATATTCACAAGGTGGTACAAATATCACTTTTATTTAATTTCAGTAACTTTTAATCACCCGTGAAAGAAACATTATACTATTAACAGTGACTCCCCATTCCCCTTCCTCAGCTCCTGAGAACCACTAATCTACTTACTGACTCTCTAGATTTACCTATTCTGGACATTTTCTGTAAATGGAATTCATCTAATATGTGGTCTTTTGTGTATGATTTCTTTCACTCAGCATAACATTTTCAAGGTTTGTCCACATTGTGTATGTATCAATACTTCCATTTTATGGCCAGGTAATATTCTGTGATATGGATATAGCACATTGTTTTTCCATGCATCTGCTGATGTATGTATGTGGGTTGTTTCTACTTTTTTGGCTGCTGTGAGTAGTGCTGTTATGAATATTTCTTTACAGACTTTTACATGAACGTGTATTTTCAGTTTTCTTGATTACATACTTAAGAGTAGAACTGCTAGGTCTTAAGGTAACTCTATTTAACTTTCTTAGGAATTGCCAAACTGTTTTCCAAAGTGACTGCACTGTTTTACGTTCCCACCACCAATGCATGTTTCTTCTCCACATTCTTACCAGCACATGTTTTTATCTTTATTTTTTGGTAATAGCCATTTTAATGGGTGTCAAGTGGTATCTCATTGTGGGCTTGGTTTGTATTTCCCTAATGACTAAATGTTGGACACCTTTTCATGTGCTTATTGGCCATTTGCATACTATTTAGAGCAGTGTCTGTTCAAATTCATTTCCCATATGTTCTTTAAGACCCTAATATTGACATAAGCCCCCAAGTGTTCCATAGCATAAGACACAACCTGTCCCCCTCCCACACTGCTATCTGTCACATTTGCAGAACGCCACTGTCCAAATCTAAGGACTTGGAACTCTCTTTTCGCCTATTCAGCACATGTAATCTGTTCATAGGTCCTGTATATTCCTCCTTCATAGATTTAAATCCTTTTTCCCCACTCTCCCCGTTACCACCTTGCTTCAGCCTCTCATCCCCAAACTGAAATGACTTCCTCACGGGTCTCCTTAGCTATAGCCTGCCCCTTACCCTTTCTTGTAGGTCATTATGACAAATCCTGTAAGATAATGGCCTGACTCCTGAAGGTTACCTGCCAGGCCTTGGCTCCTTCCCTTTTACTAGTCCAGAATTTCTTCAAAACAGTTGAAGATTGTCTTCATCTTTGAATGCCCTCTCTGACTCAAGGTAACTTCAGTCTTGGTTTTGTTTCCCTTCCACCTCCCTCCATTTGCCTTGCCCGTGTTTTTGTCATAAATTTATTTCACAGCATCGTGTAATCCTTGTGGTTTCTTTTTTGGCTTGTTTTTCCCCCCTCCCCTCAGTTACTGGAACAAAGCAACTCTCAAATACATAAAGCAACACATCTTCACTGAGTATCCCTGATGAGTCAGGCCGTTTAATGGTTGAAGGACAGAACTTACTGGAAAGGGGAAGGGGATAGTATTGGGGGGGTGATGGAACTGTTCTGCGGCTTGACTATGGCTATGGTTACCTGATATGTGTTTGTTAACAATCATAAAAACATAGGTTCAAAGAGTGACGGTTACTTGTATGTAAATTATACATTAATAAAAACTTGGAGAAAAGAGAAGTAGTGAGAGAAAGGGACAAAGGTAAATATATGAGCTTACTCCAAGATCAAGCATAATGTCATGAAAGGAGGATATAGTAGTTGAGAAATGTAAGGTTTGGACATGAGATCATTACGTGCCTTAGTCACCTCCTCTGGAAAGTCTTTCCAGAACACCTCTACTGTTTTTATGACACCTTTACGTATCAATTGTTGCACTTACTACATTGTATTCTAATTATCTGGCCATCGAGGGCATCCAGACTTGGTCCTGCCTCAGCTCTGGAATTGAGAAATCAGGTATCCTCAGGAACTCATTGGACATTCAGAGTATTCTATGAAAATGCACAAAAAGCTTTTGCAGAGCATTTGCCCGGCGTGGGCACTCCTGCATATGGAAATGGCTGCTGCTGTTATTTTTCATCATTTTTGGAATGATGTTCCCCCCATTTGCACTCCTGTAGCCCTAGATATGCATCTTCTGGTAACATGTGCACCATGTACAATAATGTTTTTAATAGATGTGTGAATAGTGTTTAAGAGTTAAAATTCAAGCTTATTATTTACTGAGATTGGTTGCTACAGAAACAGTAAATGTTTGACAAGTGGTTGATAAGTTGGTGTCCAGTGGATGTCAGCCTAGTTTTTAAAATTCCGCCATGGCTTTTTTGGAGGGGGTGTGTAGAGGTGGAGGTAAGATGGTGTCCCTTAGCCCGGGTTCACCTTTACTGAGGAGTGGTGAGAGGTGAGCATGGTCCATGAAACAGGAAGCAGGCACCAGCTTGGGACCCATGTGTTCGGCAAGTTAGGAGGTTACATGGTTCTTAGAGAGAACATAATACAAATGCCTTGATTTCTAGATTCTGTTAAGGCAATATATATTGAGCAGAGAACCATGATCTCATATACCTCACTTATAAGAAATTTGATTGACTTGGAGCTGTTCTTGGTTTTGAGGCACAAAAACCTACTTTCAGGCCTGGGTGTCATACTGTGTGTTTAGTATAAGGGGTCATCATGCATTCGGCAACCTATACTGCTTGATCTTGACCTTACCAGAGTCCCACGGTCCTAGTGCTCCTTAGAAGTGGTGAGAAACTAAAACCATAATGTTAAAATAAAAACAGAACCAGCCCCCTGGAATGGCCCTGGAATGTAATATTGGCACATTATACAAGATGTTGGAACCCAAGGAGAAGCAGCACATTTTGCCTCTAACGCTGCCCTTTGAACATCATAAGCAAATTCCAGGAGAATGTTTGCTTTCATTACTAGATGAATGTACTCATAAGACCTTTCCGGAAGGGGAAGCTGGTTTAAAGTAATTGTATCAGCTGTGAAGATGTCATAGAATGTTTTGTTTCCCTAAGTTATATTTAGCACTAATGCGGTCTGTGGGAGGAGGCAGGAAGGTAAATTCAGGAGCAAGATAGATAAGAGAGCCAAACAATCCAACGGGAACATTGAGAATAAAAGATTTGAAAGGTCCTTGATCCGGTGTAAAGTAGAATTTTCACCACTCCTAATCTGTAGTAAGTGACTGATGATCTGATGTGAGTACCGTGGAGATAAAGTCATCCGAGTTAAGGAGGTAGCATTAAATTAGCACAGACAGATTAAAAGTCTAAGCCAAACTGAAATCTCCCAAGCTCTCAGAGCCTGCACAGTCAGGAGGCAGAGGACAAGTTACCATGCTCGCGTTAAGTTCTGTGAGCATTTGAGGATCAGCCAGCTTTTTGGTGCATTTTTCTGGGCTGTGAACAAGCCACAGGCTAGGCTGGAAGAGGAGGTATTTCTTGAATAAACATTTGTGGAATGCCCATGGTCTGTGCAACCCCGAGGCAGGAGGGGGAAACTTGGAGGGAGCAGAACAAGGAAATCCTGGTTAAGACTGGCCCCAGAGGAGCTTGCTCCTGCGGGGTGAGCGCCATGGACTGCATTCTAAGGGATGGCACAGGGAAAGAAGAGCGCTGTGTTATTTATGGCTGTGCAACAGATCACCAGTCTTAGTGACTTAGAACAAACATCTGTATCATCTATAATCAAACGTGATTTCTATACGTCAGGAATCTGGGAGATACTGGCTCTGACAAAAGTTATCTGCAGCTTTGACTGGGACTGGAGGATCCATTTTGAAGATAGCTCATTAATACGGCTGGCAAATTAGTGTAAGTCATTAGGACACCTCTGTTCTTTGCCACATGTCCTCAAAACACAAAAGCTGGTTTCTCTGGAGCAAATGGTCCAGAAACAAGAACAAGGAGGAAGACTTGAGATCTTAAAAAAATTTTTTTAGTGTTTATTTATTAAAAAAAAAAAATGTATATTTGAGAGAGACAGAGTGTGAGTAAACGATGGGCAGAGAGAGGGAGACACAGCATGAGCAGGGGAGGGTCAGAGAGAGAGAGAGATACAGAATCCGAAGCAGGCTCCAGGCTCTGAGCTGTCAGCACAGAGCTTGACACAGGGCTGGAAATCATGATCTATGAGATCATGACCTGAGCCGAAGTCAGATGCTTAACCGACTGAGCCACCCAGGCGCCCCAATGTTTATTTACTTTTGACAGAGAGAGAGAGAGAGAATGAGAATGAGTTGGAGAGGGAAAGGGAGAGAGAGCGACTCCCAAGCAGGCTCTGTGCTGTTAGCCTGGGGCTGATGTGGGGCTTAAACCCACAAACTGGGAGATCATGACCTGAGCTGAAGTCAGACACTTAACTGACTGAGCTACCCAGGCATCTGTCTTTTTTTAAAGTAAGCTCTGTGTCCAAAATGGGGCCTGAACTCAAGACCCCAAGATTCCCATGCTGTACTAATTGAGCCAGCCAGGCGCTCCGGCCTTAATGTCTTTATTACTTTTTCATAGACCATTATTTCTACCACATTCTGTATGTTAGAAGAAGATCATTAAGCCTTGCCCACGCTCAGGAGGGAGGGAATTAGGCTCCACTTTTTGGAGGGAGGTTGTCGAATTAGTAAACAAATTTAAAAGTGATCAGATCTGAGGTGTTGAGAGCGGATGTCGGGGTGCCCTGGAGCACACTTGGGTACTGGAGGGGTGAGGCAGGCCATTCACAGCCCACCAGGGTAGAGGCACCAGCAGGACAGGGTCAGGGAGCTTTGCTGAGACCAAGAGACACAGGAAGAAGAAAATGGAGAGAAAGCTTTATACAAACGGGACTCTTGTGACGTTTCCTCTAAGCAGTTCTGTATTCCAGTGACACCCTCCTCCCATCTGACACAGTTACTCACTCTTTGGAAGGGGACACTTGGAATTCACCATAGATTTTGGCTTCTATAAACAGACACTGAAGTAAGCTCTGGTGCTGAATTAAAGGTTTAGTAGATTCATAAAATAAGCTGGGGTCCAATAGTCGTTGTAACTACTCTGTCCAATCCTCTTCCCTTCCTCCTGTGAAGTAGTTCCTCCCAGTCAAGTACAGTTTGAGTGTTTGGCTGGCCTTTTAGGGAGTCTGAAAATATACTTTGTTATATTTATCTCTAACTAGAGAGAAGCCTATTGGAAGTGAGGCCTTTAGAAATCAGGATGAGAGAGACCAGATGATAAAGGGCCAGAATAAGTAATCCAGAGGGATGCAGTAGGAATGCAGAAGAGGGTGGGATCCATGGGGGAAGGTTCGGGAGCGGAGAGGTTAAAACTAGAAGCTGAGGGGGGCGCCTGGGTGGCTCAGTCGGTTGGGCGATTCATGATCTCACAACTTGTGAGTTTGAGCCCCACGTCGGGCTCTGTGCTGACAGCTCGGAGCCTGGAGCCTGCTTCGGATTCTGTGTCTCCCTCTCTCTCTGACCCACCCCTGCTCATGCTGTCTCTCTCTCTCTCTCTTTCTCTCTCTCTCTCTCAAAAATAGATAAAACATTAAAAAAAAAAAACTAGAAGCTGAGGGGCGCTTGGGTGGTTCAGTTGGTTAAGCATCAAGAGAGTTTCAGGCCATGCTCTTGCGGTTCCTGAGTTCAAGACCCATATTGGCTATGCAGCTGTCAGTGCTGATCCTGCTTCTGATCCTCTGTCTTCCTCTCTATCTGCCCCTCCCCCACTTATTTGTTTCTCTGTCTCTCTCTTTCTTTCTGTGTCTCAAAATAAACAAACTTAAAAAAAAAAAGAGACTAGAAGCTGAATCCTAAAGCATGTGTGGGTTTGACTGGAGCAGCAGAGGTGGGGAGGGCACTATGGATGGGGAGGGATGAGGCAGAGGAGCTGCCTGAATAAATACGTCCCCGGATGGCACCTTGTGGGATGGTTGGAGGCCAGCTGGCTTGGCAGAGCAGTTATTAAGGGAAGCAAATTAGATTGGATGAAGTCCTTTTGAAGAGCTTGGACCAGACACTTGTCAGGCTCCTAAATAAACTGAGGTGACACTTTAGAAAAGGCTTCTTTTGAGACTCCCCTTCCCCCTCACCTCCCCCCACCCCGGTGACAGACCCATCTTAACTGCAGAAAATGAACAAAAGGAAAAATAATCGTGCACAAGATCTGGCTTATCAGCTGGGCATTTTTCCCCTCTGCTGAAAGAGATGGTTTATTTGCCACTAATGATGAGTCGCCATTTTTCTGAAATAGGAACTCCACGTTGCCAAATACTTGATATATTATTGGTGGCTTCTCATTTCTCATTTTGACTGTTCAAATTATCGTCTTAAAATTTAGCCTTAAAAAATTCTAAATTACTCTTTTGAGGCTTTTTAGACTTAGAAATTATTTTTAAAGGTCATGCACAGGGCTGGGAGAGTAGTTTACTCCCAATTTGTGCCTTTTCTTAGTGGTTTAACTTCCTTGAGTGGCACATTCAAAGCATGCTTCTCAGTCCAGCACAAAATTATTTTACCCATATTGCAGTGATGTATACAAGTCTATTCCACTATTATGCGATAATTCTGGTTTTAAGAAAGGTTACTTTAAGAAATTTTTATCAGTAGGAATGGAAGTGTTCAGCTTAAGGATAGGTTTGAATGTGCAAAAATCATTTTCCTATGTGAATTTCACTAAGAAATTATTTTCACACACTTTTAAGTATATTTTGTTATTGCAAAATAAAAATAAATTGGTTCATCTAAACTGAGCAGAACAATTCCAAATATCATTGAACAAGTCCCAAGTAACATACACAACCAGAGAAAACCCGCAATGTTTATGGCAAATCCCAGTTATGTATGTGAGAATGTTAGCTTAGTAGGCAGCCACTCTGGATTTGCATTATCTTAATTCTTGAAATATAATACTGTTTATTTACATATATGCGTGTGTGTATGTAGTTTTTTTTTTACCAATATTGGTGCTTATAAAGCACATACCATGTTTAAACAATAATGCTATATACAACTTTTATTTTAATGTTAGTTTAGTTTTGAGAGAGAGTGAGTGAGTAAGTAGTAAAGAGGGAGAGGGGGACAGGAGGGCTAAAGCAGGCTCTGCACTGATAGCAGAGAGCCTGATTTGGGGTCGAACTCCAAACAGCGAGATTGTGACTTGAGCCGAAGTCAGACACTCAATGGTTTGAGCCACCCAGGCACCCACCATATCCACCTTTCTTGATGCACACTTGGTCCGTAGAAGAAATGCTTGCCTTTTATTATTGCCTCTAGTCCAGAGTTTCTCAACCTTGGCACTATTCACATTTTGGGTGGAGTAATTCTTTGTTCTCTAGAGAGCTGCCCTGTGCATTGTCAGATGCTTAATGGCCTCCCAGACCTTTACTCTTTAGATGCCAGGAGCATCTCTCTCACTTGGTAGTTAAACCCAAAATGTCTCTAGATATTGCCAAGTGTCCCCTGCAGTAGAACCAGTGCTCCAAACTAAGTCTGTGCTGGCAGGTGAGTGGAAGCGGAATGGGAAATGTGATTATAGCATCGGTGTGTATGCATGGAGTGAGAAAAGGTCCTTGTTTTCCAAAATTAGGTGTATTGTTTTGTCATTTTTTAAAAAAAGTTTTATTTAAGTAACCTCTACACCCCAAGATCAAGAGTCACATGCTCTACTGGCTGAACCAGCTAGGTGCCCCTGTTTTGTAAGTTTTTATCAGGAGCCTCAATAGAGGAGAAAGGTTTGGGAAATAATATAGGATCTCTGAATTCTGCTGCAAATTTGGCAATGACCGATGTCGTCTTCTGTGACTCTGTTTCCTATATCTGTCAAAGGAGAGACTATCCCTAAACCTTTTTCCAGCTTTAAAATTAATCCTATTTCTTTCCTCAGATCTCAGTTCTCAGTTCTTTTTTTCATTCACTTGGATTAAAGTTATAGCTGAGGGGCGCCTGGGTGGCTCAGTCGGTTAAGCTTCCAACTTTGGCTCAGGTCATGATCTCGCAGTTCGTGGGTTCGAGCCCCACCTCGGGCTCTGTGCTGACAGCTAGCTCAGAGCCTGGAACCTGTTTCACATTCTGTGTCTCCCTCTCTCTCTGACCCTCCCCTGCTCATGCTGTCTCTCTCTCAGAAATAAAACATTAAAAAAAAATTTTTTTTAAGTTATAGCTGAAAATAGCAGTAACCACCCCAGCAATAATCCTCTAGTGCCATGTGAAATTTTAATTAACAAATTAAAAATTTTCAAAGTTAGGTTTATAGAAAATGGCAATAGCATTTCCACATGTTTGTTTTCTCTTGGAGACTGTTAACGTAACAGATGTATTTCCTTAAGTATGAGAGTAAGTCCCTTGAGATGTCATCTCTGGGAAAAGGAACTAATGTGTTTAGCAATTTAACCATAGAGTCAGAACCCCCTTCACAGTTTAAATGAATATCTCTGAATAGGAATATTTGGATTCTAAAGTTCACATATGTGAGTAACAGAGTGGTGGAAGTTGTAATTATTTTTATTTTAGACAGCTCTGTCGGTAGAATCCATTTCGTATATTGGAATTGGAGTGGATTGAAGCGCTGAGTAATTTTTAGCGCTGTATGGTACTCTTCTATCTTGGAGAACAGAATCTCTTCATTAAGAAAACTATTGAATTTTCATGAAAACACTTTGAAAAGATTGAAATGTGTGTTAAACAATAAAGGATGAATCGGTAGTTACACTGTATTTCTGCTTTTCATATCGGACAAAATGATTGAAATCTTTGATGACTGAATTTTCTAAACAAAATACTCAAGTAGCTGACTTTCTTTACTACCAGTAGATTCATTTCATCAGGGAAGGTAGTTGTCTGTATGTCAAGCTTGCTAAGGTTTTTTTACATTCCTTTTTATTGTAAGTTCTTTTCACTTCTGCTTTTACAGAAATGGTGTTTGAAAATCAGACATGAGTTGTTACATCAAAAACAGTCTTTGAAAGAGGTCTGAAGATCATACATCATTCATGATTCTGAGAGCCTTGAAGTTTTTTAATATAGGGCTCAGAAGTGTTCACATCAATTTGCCACTGCCAGACATTCAAGCTCATTTAGATCAGAGCACCAATAGGTAGTCAGAAGCCCGTATGTCTGTGGTTTTGTGCAAAAACCTCTCTCGGAGATCTTGCTGTCTTCTCAGACCACAGGAGCCCCTGACTCTCCTTGGAAGCAGTATGAACAACTGTGGTAGCTTTCATCCTAACCCCCCATCTCTTGATCTGCCTGATTTCCATTGGATTCTCAGATTTCATCCTCCTTAGCTCATAGTGTGCTCTGTAGGCCTTTCAAGATCTTTGTTCCCTCTGTCTGCCTTTCCAGGCAGAAAACTCCAGAGCTGAGTTTCTGCAGTTTGGTATACCATAACCTTAAGCCAGAGAGCTTGAAGACCACAATTGAAAACATAGGTGACCCATGAACCACACTTTCTCATAAGTGAATTTTATTTGGCCCACAGAGTGTTCTCAAATGTAGACATTTTCCATATTCTAGATTCTTGGCTTCTGTTAAAATGCCAGGAGACTTGGCAGTCTTGAGTTGGGGCTGGGTTCAGGATGGGCCTCCCTATAAGGGCTCCTGCTCTTCCTGTTTGCTGGCAGCATCACCCGGACCCTAGATGTAACATTCCTGTCCAGGAAGCATTTGGGCCCATGCCCTACTCTCCGGACAATGAGACCTTCCTTCCAGGAAGTCTTAGCAGTGATCATTCATTTCCTCATCTGCTGCTTTCTCTGCAACCAGATGGTTCTCTTCTGGAATTAAAGAGTCTGCTCCTGGGAGTGCAATGGAGAGTAAGAAGATAAGTGTTTGAACGCACAAAGTGTGTAATGTGCTGAGAGAAGGAGGAAACAGCTTACAAAACAAAGTAGTCATAGAGTCAATACAGTGAGAAACAATTTAACAAATAGAGACGGGGAAGCAACAAATGTCAGTGGTAGCTAATCAGCTGTGAAGGTGTTTTTCAGTTTAAAGGAGTATGAGAAGCACCTGGGTGGTTCAGTAGGTTGAGCTTGAGCATCTGACTTCAGGTCAGGTCATGATCTCACGGTTTGTGGGTTCAAGCCCTACATTGGCTCTGTGCTGACAGCTCAGAGCCTGGAGCCTGCTTTGGATTCTGTGTCTCCCTTTCTTTGCCCTTCCCTGTTGACCCTGTGTCTCTGAAAAATGAATAAATGTTAAAAAAATGTTTTTAAAGGAGAGTGAGATTATCTAGTTATATAGTTCCATGACTTGAAACTTGTGCTTGGTTAGAGTGTTTGATTTTAGTTTCCACAATGATAGCGGGCATGGAGTAAGAGACTGTGCCTGTCCTGGGCACTTGGCACACCTTCCCCCTTATCCTCAGAGATGCTTGGAAGAAAGGTGTAGCCTTAGTTCACAGAGGAGAGAAATGAAGTTCCTAGTTCCTTTTGCTAGTAAGGGGACAAGGTGGGATTTTAATCCTGTCGTTTAATTTTTAAATTGATGCAAACTTGTTGGTAAGTTGCCTGGGTCACTTTATTCATACTGTATTTTGTCATAATTAGGTAGGCCCAGGAGGTCAGTTTTCTTATCTAGAAAAACTGAGGTGTGACACCTGCTTTTCCTGCAGGTGATTGTTGGAGTGTTCACTGAGATGACATGTGGAGGTGCTGGTTAAAGACCAAACACCAAAGAACCAGAAGAGACGGTGTGGCTCCATTTTCCCACTCCCGTGTCCACACCTGCTGGTGTCATGGGAACCTAACAGCAGCCCTATCAAACTGCTGAATTGGACACAGGGCATCTGGGATATAGGAACATGGTCCTTTAGAAGGCAGAGGTTGTGGTTTTGTTATAATGTAGCCTTTGCATTTAGAAGGAGGCATAGGAGGTTTGTCCTGTCAGCAGTGAGTTGTAGCAACAGCATGAGACAAGATTTGGTTCATAATCAGGGCTATTACCATGTGACCTTGAACAGTGTGGGCAAGTTTTTGTACTTCGATTTCCTCATCTGAAAGTTGAAAGTGTTTATCCAAATCATTTTCAAAGTCCCAGCTCTGATTTTCCACAGTCATCAGTTTAAGTGACGTTGAACTGTGTGCCTGTTTTTGTTTTCTGTTTCTGGGTTTTTAGCCTTGTAAGGAAAACTTTCAAAGGTTTCAATTGTTCGTCTCTTTTCAACTTTCCTGCCCTACCTCCTCTAAAGGACCAGCATATACTCACGTTCTTTCTCATTCAGCCTCTTCTGTTGGTGAAGACCCCTGTTAGCACATGCTTGATTTCTTTAAAAATCTTTGCTTCTGAGTTTTCAATGTCTCTTAAGAAGTGAAAGAGAACCCTACTGAGGGAATCCTAGCCAGAGGCCTCTCCAGCAACAATAGAGGTGGGACTTTGAAGGGACTGGTGCCCAGCCTGGGTGTCAGAAGATAGCTTTGTTTCTCTTCGTTCAGGCGATCCACTCCCTGACTTCAGATTTTTGAATGCAAAGTGTTGAAGGCTTCTCATCTGGGATTGTTCCACAAGACAATGAGAAGTACATATCTGGGAGGGGAATGGCACCTTTCCTTGGCTAACTGATGTGAAGGAGCAGCTATTCAGAGTTTTGATTGCTGGCTGCAGTTGTGAAAGGATCAGTTTCTGTACTTTGCTCAGTGTTAACTTCCTCCAAAGTGTGGCCAGTGCTGCTATTAAAGATAAAGATCATGCTGGTTAAAATGCAAGTCACCGTAGGGTTCGTTTTAAACTGGAGTTTGGGTGTCTTGGTTTACCTGTGGAAGGAGGAAAGAGAACCGGAATTTGTTCAAATGACTGATTTCATAGTGAGTTGTAAAACTGTGACCTGCAGCAAGATCTGACCTTGCTTTTTATACACTACTCCTCTCACCACCCCGAGTTTTCTAGATGAATGTTAATGAGGAACTGGAATTGAAGATCACATGCTTTGGGGAGACTTATTTCCTAGTTAAGTCACTTCCTTAAGAGAAACCTCCAGTATCTCTTCTAGGGATGTATTTCCCACTATAATAATTATCAGTATGTCACTCCTAACTTAGCTTTTGATTTCACGGAATTTTAAATAATTAGTGTTTGTATGTGATTTGAGGGTAAATAACAAGAAACGAATGGTACTTTTTATGTGTGAAGACTAAAGGTAAGGAGGACATGAGATCTTTAAGCTGCTTTTTAGATCCTTGAAATGCTATTTTTTTCTTGAAATGCTGTTTAAAAACATTTTTGTACTCCTTTCTCATCTTCTCCATATGGCAGAGAATGAGGAATATTTAAAGCTATTTTCAAAGCTTTGAATTATAAAGGAGTTAAGTTATAAAGGTGTTATCGCTAGGCAGTAAAACTGTCTACAAGTGTTGAAGTACATAGCAATATTTACCTTTATCCCCTTATTTGTTTAAGACCTTAGAAGATTTAGATTAATAGCATTTCACTTTTCCTTTCAGTTGAGTAACAGACACAGAGCCCAATAAGACTACAGAAGTTAGGGGACAGCTTTTAAAGAATGGCAGACCTGGCTGGAAACCAGTGGGAGGGGCCAGAGAGAGATTGCTTATCTGCTGGTAGTTGCAGACAAGCAAACTTGTATAAGGTATATTGTACAGTCAGTTACTGAAAATAATAAGAATAAAAAAAATTTTTCCATTTCACAATTATGCATGCGAAGGCTCATAAAGGAGCACAAGTTAGCCAGCTATTCAAGAAACTCCAGGGAAGGGCCTGCCAATCTCTACTGATGTTTCTAATAACCACAAAATAGATTGGTTTGTACCTATGTACCAATCTCTGGGCCACAACTTACGGGCAGCACAAAGATGAATAATAATGAGTTCTTCCTCTTTGGGCTCTTATAAATTTAATAGGGTAGAAAGATACCTGAGAATGTAATTCTAATACAAGGTGGTCTCTGGCAGCCCTTGAAAGAGTCAGAAAATCAATGGAAAGTAGCAATGAGAGAGAAAGATTCTCTGGAGCTAATTAAACAAGGATTGGGAGTTTTTTGAAGTGGTTTTAAGTAGGCTTGAAAGTGGGATTTTATCGCTGTAACTCTTTTATTCATTACATGGAGCATATTTAATTTATCTGATTGCCAGGTGTTCGTTTTGCCAAAACTTGGAGGTATTTAGCATTAAAACACACTGGTTACTCTTTTATGTCCTAAATTCTCGGTGGGGTCATAAAACACTGGAGAGTGCAAAATTTGGTTCTTGAAGGACAAAAAAGTTTTAGCAATTACAGTGGTTTTTGTGGCCCTCCAAAGTGCAAGTCGTCCTGAAAAATCTCTTTCCTTAGTAGTAATTTCTCTTCTTGGGAAGAATTTAAATTAAATTTTTCTCCTTAGGGAAGCACTGGTAAAAAGATGGAGAAATGCTGCTTTAGATAATCCTTACCTCTCATGCTTACCCAATAAATGGCACTTCATTTAAAATCAGTAATTTTATGGAATGCCTGGGTGGCTCAGTTGGTTAGGTGTCGACTTTGGCTGAGCTTGTGATCTTGGCAGTTCGTGAGTTTGAGCCCTGGGTTGGGCTCTCTGCTGACAGCTCAGAGCCTGAAGCCTGCTTCAGATGTGTCTTCCTCTCTTCTCTCCCTCTCCCCTCCTCACATTCGGTCTCTCTCTCAAAAATAAGTAAATTTTATAAAACTTAAAAAATAAAACAATAATTTTGTGATAAATACGTGGTTTTACATAGGAAACATATTTTCTCCTCTGCCATCACTTTTATTACCATAAAAATTTGATGTAATGCAAAATCTATTGAACAGAAATAGCGCACTGGTGAATGCAGTATAAAAGATTCTAAAAAGGCTACTTGATAAACATAGTTAAATCTACCCATTAGGATATGTGATTAACACTTGGAGAGGGAAGAGACTCACAGAATTGTTTCTATCTGTGATGTCTGAATATATGACCTAATTTTGGAAGAGTAAAAACTTTTCACAAATGTGAGAACTTAGGAATCTTCTGTTCTCTGTACTTTTAAACTTTAATAATTAATTCAAAGGATGGATAATATTCTCTTTCATGGTAATGGTCCTTTTGGGGACCTACAGCAAATGTATACTGGACTTATTTTTAAAGATAGGCCAAATTAGAGCCAAAAAAAAAAAAAAAAGAGTTTAAAGACTCCTGACAAATGCCTGAGAGTGTGTATACATTCATTAGTCGTTATGTTGACAATTCATTTATGGAGAGTGCCTTGCTGGATGCATGCCTGCCCTGCTTAAACCCTCATGAAGAGAGCTGCACATGCATTCAGATAAGAGCAATAAGATGTAGTATGCGTGATATAATAAATGTTTTGTATATGGTTCAGAAAGGTGGTGGGGAGAAAGTATAAGGAGCAAGCAGAGGTTGAGAAACTTTCATTGGCAGCAACACAAAATGAGTTTGAACTTTAGCACAAAGGACTTAAAAAAAAAAAACTTGACATGGAATGAGCAGTCACCTCAGACTTAAAAATGTGTTGTTGGGGCATCATGATAAAGGCTCCAAGAGAGTTTGCAATTTGGAGTCACTTATATAAAGGCTTGTAAGGTTCTTTTATGAACAGATTTCATCTCTCTGTGATGATTTATAGTCTCATTAGGAAAAAGTTTAATAGAAAGTATTTTTTAAAACAACTAGGGTTATTTGGTCAACACTGCTAAAACCAGTCACCTTAGCTTCCACTGAACACCAGCCACTACTCTTCTTCCCTTCACCCTTAAACCAAGAGAAGGAGGTTATGCCCCTCATCTAAGATGCCTTACGACCGCAAGGGGTGCTTGGGTGGCTCAGTTGGTTAAGTGTCCGACACCAGCTCAGGTCGTGATCTTGCGGTTCGTGAGTGTGAGCCATGCGTTGGGCTCTGTGCTGACAGCTCAGAGCCTGGGGCCTGCTTTGGATTCTGTGTCTCCCTTTCTCTCTGCTCCTCCCCTGCTCACACACTGTCTCTCTCTGTCTCAAAAATAAATAAACATTAAAGATGCCATATGACCACTAAAAGGAATTGAGCTTTTCAAAGTGTAGCATTCTTTCCTTCTTTCATTTATTAAGTATTTGGGTGCTGTCTTTGTGCCAAACCTTTTGCTAGGTGCTAGGGATGTTGTGATAAATACAATATGTCTTCCCTTTCTTTCTCCACCCCTATTACCTCTCACTCCATTCTGTGCATGTGTACACACATATCCCCCTCATGTCTTCATTGAAGGCAGAGATGGTAGGGATTATGATTCCAGAAGACTATTCCACATCTTTGAGCCTGATTCACGAATTGCTCTAATGATCACCTGGACACATTAGATTTATGTGTAGCCAGTTTAAGCAAAGACAACATAATTCTTAAGTAATTTAATATCTTAGCTGTGGAGGCAGAATAGATTATTGTGATGAAATAACCATGTGTGTTGGAACTTGTAAAAGTAGGATCTGTTCATTTCTTGGAATCTCCCAGGTTGTTTCTTGATAACAGGTATTAGTACATTTTCTAAAGTATAATTTTTTGGTGCAGTGCCAGATCCTATTTGGTATCAGTTCATTTAGAAGTTATCAACAGAGCCTTCCTCTTTAAAAAATAATCCGGGGTGGGGGTGGGGGTGGGGGTTGCCTGAGTGGCTCAGTTGGTTAAGCATCTGACTTTAGCTCAGGTCATGATCACATGGTTTGTGGGTTCGAGCCCTACTCCAGGCTCTGCTGACAGCTCGGAGCCTGGCATCTGCTTGGATTCTGTCTCATTCTTTCTCTGTCCCTCCCCTGCTTGTGTTCTGTCTCTCAAAAATAAATAAATGTAAAAAATTTTTTTTAAAATGATTCTGGGACATTTCTGTATCTAACCAAGATGGGCTAACAAGAATTGGGTGTACCCTACTACCTGAAACCAACAAGAGATAAAGCAAATTGATGAAACAACACTTTTAGGAATACTGGAAATCAGGCAACAAAAGTTTCCCATTATCTGAGAGATGGGAAGCAAATGATGTCAGCTCTATAATTGTCCCAGCTTTGAGAGAGGGGAAACCCTGCTGGAACAAAGCCGACTCCCTGAGTGGAACAGGAGCTGGGAAGCTGAGAGACCAAGATGGCTAGATTTCACAGAAGAGCACACTGAAGAGGAGGTAGCTGAATAAAGAGAGAGGTCCAGGTGTCTGCAGGGAGTATTTGAGTTCTGATCGACTTGTTCCTGTGAGGAAATGAGCTGAGTCTGGAGAAGAAGGATTAGTGGAAGAGTATCTAGTGCTCACTGAGAGCCAAGAACAGCGCCTGTTCCCTCAGCCAGACTGGAAAACCTCATCCTTCATGGGGCATTGGGTAGAGTACTCGGAAATGCCTTGATTTATAGTGAGAGGAATAATTAGCCCTGGGTTAAACACTGTTTAGTCCAGCCTAAGAAATCCTAAAATGAAAACCTCAAAAGGGCAGACCATTATCAAGTAACGATCACAGAACAAGGCTCAAGAACATCCATAGGAACAGAAAAATATCCAGCACTCAACAAGGTAAGATTCATTGTCTAGAATCCAATAAAAAATTACCAGGCATGCAAGGAAGCAAGAAAGTACAACTCTGTTATTAACTTTTATTGACGGTCCCTCACAGGCCCAGAGACCTAGAATAACTTGGATACTTGAAATGAAGTAAGTCTTTAACCTCCAGATGGTATCTGGAAGGTTAGATTCTTATACCTTTGAAATACCAGGGATCCAAGAATTGGCCCTCCTGTCAGCAACTGTCCTGTTGATTGCTGGGTCTTAGACCTCATCTTCTCTCGCTGCTAATTAAAACCACAGTACATTTGCCACCACCCTGTTCAAAGTCTCATCTATTCTTGGGCTTTGTGCCGTGCAACCCGTTTATGTCCATTATCTCAGGGATGAGCCCTGACTGGGTGTCTCTGAAGTACAGTTTTCCCCATTTTTGCCTTCCCCTATTTCTGATCCAGTTGTTCATTGGACACTGTGTTATTATCTTTGCCTGCTCCCAGCTTAAAATATCACTAGTCTCTGTTATTTTACGAGAAGAGCAATGGACTTTAAGGACCATGACCAGCCACCCTGGTTTATGGAAACATAGGAGGCAATTACTTTGAGTGCTGAAGGAAAACAGGAACAGCTGGTGACCCTAACTTGATGCCTACTTATTCTCCTCTTGATTTGAACTGGTGTGTTCTTTACCATGTGGGGAAGTGTTTCTGGAGCATCCTAACATGGCGGGTTTTGTTGACCTTTCTTCTGCCTTGGTCTCTGGACAGTGACTGGTTTAGAGGAAGCCATGTTTGTTTAGCAGATGCCTGATCTGTGAAGCTTCTGCAGAGCCTACACTGCGATAAGGGTCAGGACCCTAGAGTTGTACCTTGACCATGATAAGATTTTGGTCTGTCCTCAAATACACATACTTTTAAAGGTTTTATTTTAATGTTTCGATAATGCCTGTCTCTTCCTGTCTTCCAGAAGTCTTCCAGAAAGTCTTCTTAGACCACGTGGCCATTACTGAAGTTAATTGGATGGCATGCAGCCCATCCATTTCTGTAAATACTCTGAACTTTGTTCTTATTCCTCCTACCTTCCTACCTGCCACTTCCCCAACTAGGGTTCTCCATGCACTTGACTTTGGAACCAGCCCTTAGGTTAGTTTGACAAACAGTAGAGGGAATGGCCTCTCTCTCTTGCATTTACTGAGGGAGAGAAAGTGATGTCCCCTTTACCAGTGATCTTTCCCCATAAGACTCCTGAGAAGAGAGATTCTCTTCTAGTCCTTGGTCTGTGGATGATGGTAAGTTGTGACACCCACCACAGTTCCCTTTCTGATATGGCAACCGGGAAACTAAGAGCTACATTTGAGGCTTACTTAGAATTGTGTCTGAACTATGGTCAGCATATGGGCATTGAAACTTCCCTGTCCTTGATCTTTTATTTAATCTTTTTTCTTTTATCTTGACTTTCACACATTTATATTTATTATTTTATTGTATACACTTGTAAACTTTGTTTCATTTCTTCAGAGTTAAAGATACTCTTCTCTCAACCTTTTATTCTAATCAACATTTCAAACATACAGAAATGTTGAAAGAATAATTCAGTGAATACCTGACTACATTTCTCTGGAATCTTTTAAAAACACCCCATCCTAAACAAGCGCACCCTCTTACGTAAGCACAAAACTATTGTTAACCACAATGAAGCTTGCCATTAGTCCAAAAGTATCTAACATATGGCCCACACTTATTTATTGTTTCATTTATTATTATTTCCCTCACTATCCTAGAGATATCCTGTATGGGCTTTGAATGATTAGGTCGACTATTTGAAGAAACCAAACAAGTTGTCTCTTTTTATTATTTCCTTGTGCTATTTAACCAGATCCTCTATCCCTTTGTTGTCCATAAAGTGGAATGTATGCCTACATGCTTGGTAACATTGGGAAGAGTGTTATCATCATTCTGGGTGATGCTGTTCACTCTCTGTTGATCTACACCAGGAAGCATATGCCTTTAGGTCATCCCACTCGTAGGGTACTTGTTTGGTCATTTAATTCCTGTAGCAGTCGTTACCTCTTTCTTTCCTGTGTCAAAGTGTTATTTCTATAAAATGATGTTGTGAAGTGGCATGCACCATGTGAATATCCTTTTGCTAATTATCTTTCACCTAAGGGTGTTTAGCATAGGCGTATGACCTTTGCCCAAACCAGTTATTTCACTGGGGATTGCCAAATGATTGTTTTCTAATTATCACCTCTTTGGTGTACTTTTATAGCATTTTGCTGTAGAGAGGATTTTTCTTTAATAACTGGAGATGAGCTAATGTTCTTCCATATACACACATAGGATCATCATTTAATTTATTCCCTTGAATTATCCATTTTCAGAGGAAGTAGCTAGCATAACAGTCACTCCAGATGGTAGTGATTTAGGTGTTTTATTTCTTTAACCATCACTATGGATTGAGGGATTTGCTTTCCTCTGTATGAAAATCTGTTTATTTTTGATGCTCAAGTTATCTCAGATTTAACCAGTTAGAACCCCATCAGACATGGTCCTGTGTCCTTCTGAAATGCATATTATCTTTGAGTGCTTCTTTGCTTTCTGGTTCAACCTAGTACTTCCACTGTGTCTTACTGGGGACCAGTCACTTTGCCAAGGAGGCCTGTTTCCTTTCCCTGGGGAATGGTGCTCTGATGCTCACATTGCTGTGGTGATGTTACTTCCGGTTCTTTAATGGACAGAGTTATGAAATACACGTGTTTTAGCAATTGAATTTATATTGATATTTCCAAATACAATTTAATAGGGTTTTTTCTCTTATCTGATTTATATTTATTCTTATAAATCTTGAGACTTAATAACATTGACATTTCCTATATCCTAATAACACATGTAACATAGTTTCAAATTTTCAATACCAGTATGTCTGCTGAGCACATTTTAAGATTTTTCTGCAGTATTTTTTCTTTTTGGTTTATATCCCACAGTTGTTCAAAAGCCACTTGTAATAAAATGACCAGTATGATTAGATTACCAATTTAATATATACAGTTCAAGTTTGTTTTCAACTAGAAGATGTGCATTTTTTTCATTTTTGATTTAATTTTCAAAAGTCAAAAATGTTTTGTATTTTTTAAAAGATATACAAACTTAAAGTTTGCATTCTTCACCACTTCCTCCCACATATAAGCCCTATGGGTATCTGTTTTTATTAGTTTCTTTTTTTTATTGTTTTATTTATTTCTGAGAGAGAGAGACAGCGTGAGCAGGGGAGGGTCCGAGAGAGAGTGAGACACAGGATCTGAAACCGGCTCCAGGCTCTGAGCTAGCTGTCAGCACAGAGCCTGATGCGGGACTCGAACCCACGAACCATGATATCATGACCTGAGCCGAAGTCAGATGCTTAACCGACTGAGCCACCCAGGTGCCTCTGTTTTTATTAGTTTCTAGTTTATTCTTTTAGTGCTTTTATTTCTGTGTGTTCTTGTTTTCTCATAAAAAAATATATTGCTTTCCTCCATTTACTATATCTTGAAGATGACAGTAATTGTATAGATTTTTTTTTTTTTAAAGAACAAACTCTTGGGGTTCCTGTGTGGCTCAGTGGGTTAAGTGTTCAACTTTGGCTCAAGTCATGCTCTCACTGTTCGTAGGTTCAAGCCCCACTTCAGGTTCTGTGCTGACAGCTCAGAGCCTGGAACCTGCTTCAGATTCTGTGTGTGTGTCTCTCTCTCTGCCCCTTCCCTGCTTACATGCTATCTCTCTAAAAAATAAACATTAAAAAAATTTTTTTTAAAAGCAAAAACTTCTGTTCATGAAATGTTCATAAAATCTCTGATTACCAGAAGCTTTTCTGCATTTCAAAAAGAAGAAATGAAAGTTTAAAGCTGTAAATTATCAGTAAATCTTTGACCACGAAAACACATCAAAAATTTTTTAAGGTTTATTTTTTGAGAGAGAGAGAGGGCACAAGTGAGCTGTGAGCAGGGAGAGATGGCAGAGAGAGGCAGAGAGAGATGGAAAGAGGCTCTGTACTGTCACCATGAGGCTTGATGTGGGGCTCAAACTCATGAACTCATGAGCCACCCAGGCATTCCAACACATTAAAATTTTGAAGTGCCTATACTACTTTGGAGTTGGGAGCTAATTAAAAGGGTGTCAGTTATTCAGTTATCCTCTAAATTGCTATATACATTTTTGGGAATTTGTGAGGGGCTGTAGAGCAGTTGTTTAACAGTGTTCCCTTTGGATTAGAGCTAGTCTATTTAATGGACAGGTGGATGCTATTTTAAGATTTTTTTTCCCCCCCTTATTCATAAAAAACAAGGTGACAAGTGAGATACTTCTCTGGAAACTAGAATATTCAATCTCACTGCATTTTATCATCTTAAAACTTTCTCTGGGAGGGGATAATACTTTGGACCTTACCAGTGGCCACCAATAACCTCTTCTTAACATTTTTTTAAAATGTCTATTCCTTTTTGAGAGGGGAGAGAGGGAGAGAGAGAGTGTAAGGGAGGGGCAGAAAGAGAGGGAGACACAGAATCTGAAGCAGGCTACAGGTTTTGAGCTTTCAGCATGGAGCCCAACTTGGGGCTCGAATTCACGAACGGTGAGATTATGACCTGAGCCGAAGTCGGCCGCTTAACCGACTGAGCCACCCAGGTGCTCACCCCATCAGTAATTTCTTAATTACCAAAGCTAGCAGACACTTGAAGTTTTCCTGGCATCTGACACTTTGCTTTCTTAAGTCCTCACCTCTGTGGCTTCATGATACTAGCAGATCCTAGGCTTTCCTTTGGAATCTGCCAGCTTCTTACCTGCCTTTCTCTACAGTGTAGGATGTTGTAGAGTTAGACCTTGGAATCTGAAGGGGATCTGAGTCTGGCTTTACTACTTGGGAACTGTATGAACTTGGGTTAGTCAACTTTCTGGATTCAATTTTTATAAAAGGGGACGGAAGATACCTCTCCTATATGCCTTATCATTGAGAGGTTCAAATGAGATAATATACAATTATAAAGTACTAACACTAGTCTTTTTTCTTAATAATAAAAAGTATTTTGGGGCACCTGAATGGCTCAGTCAGTTAAGCATCTGATTCTTGATTTCGTCTCAGGTCATGATCTCACAGTTCATGAGTTCGAGCCTCGCATTGGGCTCTGCACTGACAGCCTGGTGATTGCTTGGGATTCTCTCTTTCCCTCTCTCTGCCCCTCCCCAGGTCACACGTGCTTGCATGCTCGCTCGCTCGCTCTCTCTCAAAATACATAAACTTAAAAAAAGTAGTAATTGAATAGTTAATAATTTGGAATATAGATAATGTACAATTACATCCGATATGAGAATAATTGCCCCACATGATAATTTACCTCCAATATTATAAATAAGCAGAACTCCCTTCTCCTTTGTAGTGCAGCCACTTTCACCAATGGGAACGAGCTTCCCGTGTGTTGTCTTTCCCACGCCTCACCTGCTCTTACGGATTCTCTTTAACTAACATTTCCTAACCTGTGTCTCAGGTGTGGTAGACACAACCAGCACTCCTCATCCTTCCCCTGCAGCTGATGATCCAGGACCCTCCTCCTCCTTCACAGGAAGTACCCCCTGCCGCAGTCAAGCTTCTTGAACTTCTGACTCAGTAGGCACTAATGTGGAAACTGTGGGGTTTGGAGCTGATGGCTAACAAAGAATTCTTAAGACCTCTTCAGTGCAAAAAAGTGGTTTTATTAAAGTCCTGGGACAGGACCCGTGGGCAGAAAGGGCAGCACAGAGATTGTGAAGAGTGACTGATTGATTATATATCTTCAGGTTGGGAAAGGGTTAAGGTATTTGGAAACAGGATTTCCAGGACCTTGAGGGGCTAGCTGCTGTTAGGAAAAGGTCATTTGTTACTGTTTAGTAAAAACTCAGTCATGAGATCCTTCAGAAGTCTATCAGGAGGCTGTAAGCTTGTAGTATGATTGCCAGCCTGTATCTTGAGGGGTAGAAAGAAAAGAAGTTTCCAAAGGAATTTTTATATGTTAAAATAGATTTCCTGAAGGCTGGGATAATGTTAAGCTAAGATTGCTTTTTGCCCCTAGCAAAGTATCATCAAGGCAGCTGAGCTCCCGAAGGTCACTCTGCCTGTTTGAAGGACGTGTCAGTGGACTGTAGGCAAAAAGGAAATTTAACTGTTTTCTTTTCCCTTTGTTTCCCATATCATGAAAGCACACCAGTGGCTTATAAACTGGGGGGTATCACATACCATTACTCAGCTCACTGGCATGAGACTGAGGGTGCCTCATTCCCTCATTGAAGGCAATGCCAGTCCTTGGCTAAATCAGAGGGACTGTTTCATCTAAAGCAGTGCTACCTATGTGTCATCGGTAAACCAAAAGTGTCACTATCATTTGGGAGCTTTTCTCTGGTTCTACCTTTAGTCTACTAAGTCAGAATCTCTGGAAGTGGGACTTAGAAATCATGTTTTAAGAAGTTCCCCAGGTAATTTGTATGCACACAAAAGCATGAGAACCATTACTAACAGGTTGGAATACTAGATGTAGTTTTCCATAGAAAAAGTGTTATAAATGATAGTTATGTAGTCACTCAGTGTTGTGCTTTATTAAGTTGTGGTTCAGTAAAATTTCCAGGTAAGCCTGTAAATGGATATAATGTTTTCGTCAAAATGTATGTTAAGTTGATCAGTCATGGTATTCACAACCTTTTGGTCTATAAATAACCCTTTAGGAATGATTTAGTAAGTTAGAAAGTATTTTGAGGGGTGCCTGGATGGCTCAGTTGGTTAAGCATCTGACTTCAGCTCAGGTCAAAGTTGGTTGTGGGTTTAAGCCCCGTGTCCGTCTCTGTGCTGACAGCTCAGAGCCTGGAGCCTGCATCGGATTCTGTGTCTCCCTCTCTCTGCCTCTCCCCTGCTTATGACCTGTCTCTCTTCCTCTCACAAAGTAAATAAGTAAATAAACAAACATTAGAAAGTATCTTGAAAAATGTAGGATGTAAGAATTTTTTTTACTGATTTTATTTTTTACTGGTTAATTCATGCTTCATGTCAATGCAGAAAGGATATGTTGCAACCAGCTTACAAACATCTACAATTTAGAAACAAAATGAAATGAAAGTTACACTCATGGACCTTTTTTATGAAGAAAATTATTCCTCCTGATTTCCTTTCTCATGCTCCTGGTTCTGCTGTTAAAATTCCTTCTGGCCATTTGGAGCCTATTTCTTACTACAGCCAGAATTCTGGAACAATGAGACCTATTTTAATCTCTAGACTGAAATGCAGTAGGGAAGGTCATCAGTTAACCTCATTTCAAATCAGTGGAATTTCCAACAATTTGAGACTTTAAATAAGTCCCTTTGTCTCCCAAGGTTATGGATGGGAGTGGTGATTAGCTCTCAGTTGCTAGATTTCTAATAATGAATATTCCACTGTCTCCTGTTAGTAAGCTTCAGAAATCGTTCTCTGCATTAGCATTTATTCATAGAATACAGTTTTGAGGGGTGCCTGGGTGGCTTAGTCAATTGAGTGTCCAACTCTTGGTTTCCTCTTCAGGTCATGATCTCATGGTTTGTGGGTTTGTGCCCCACATTGGCTCTGCACTGATAGCATGGAACCTGCTTGGGATTTTGCCTCCCTCTCTCTTTGCCCATCTCCTGCATGTGTGCCTGCGTTCTCGCTCGCTCTATCGCGCGCGCTCTCTTTCTCTCTCTCCCCCTCCCTCCCTCCCTCTCTCTGAAAAATAAATAATAAATACAGTTTTAAAAAATCTTACCAATAAACTTGGATTGACTCAACTGATAGCAACTTTATAATATTCAGGGATAAATATGCTTGACCACTGGCTCTCAGAAGTGTATCTTGGTGCCTGGTTTTGGTCATAGCTGTCAAAATTTTGCTACTTAAAAAAAGTTTCTCAGGGTGCCTGGCTGGCTCAGCTGGTGGAGCATGTGACTATTGATGTTGGTATTGTGAGTTTGAGCCCCTCGTTGGTTATAGAGATTACTTACACATCTTTTTTAAAAAGTTTCTCTTTTACTACTTGGGACAAGTACCTGGAGATTCTTGAGCTTCTGATAGGACTTTTAATCTCAAGTTACTATTTCTCTTCTAAAGTCAACAGATCTTTCATTCAATAGATATTTGTCTGCTTTGTTTTAGGCATTGGCTCGTCCCTGAGAATACTAAGTCAAACAAGGTTCTACCTCTCTGCCTTCATGGTACTTGCTACTATTGTAACAGTACAAAAGAATTTGTATCAGACTTGGGTTTTATTAGACTTCTTAACTTCTAATTGATAGCCACCTAATGTGAATTGACTGTAGGATATTGGGGCTACCCAGATATTCTCAGGATAAACGGATCCTGGGAGCAGCTGGAGCTAGGAACTAAAACTCGGTTGAGATTCTCTGTTTCTAATCTGTATTCTTACATGATCTATTTCATTTCTCTTTTGTCTCCCTTCCTGCTCTCTTCCCTACCTGTTTTTCTCTTTCACTTTCCATGGAAGGCCCCTTACTGGCTCAACTAGTATTAGGTGGCTAGACCTAGCTCAATCAGATGTGGCCAAGGACCAAATGTGTGAGTGGATTGGAGTGTTGGGTAGGAGGGAAAGACAGTATGACAATATCCAGAAGAAAGAGGGTGTGTCTCTGCCCAGTCTTTGTCAACAGTTTACACTTGTTTGTATTCTTAACTCACACAGTGGACCAATTTAATAGCTAAAGAAACTGAGTTTTGGAAAGGTCAATTAACTTACCCAAGTCACACAGCTAGTAAATGGTGGAGCCAGAAAACCACTCCAGATTTCTGCGAATTTCCATCGCTGTACCAACTGTAATATTAAGTGCTTACATTGCAGTGTTTAAGAACTACAGTAAAGAAGTGCATGTCAAGCAGCCTTAGCATGATGTGGTGGTTGAAGGATAAGGGGGCATTTGTCAGACAAGAGGACGATAGGTTAGATCATTGTAGGCAGAGGGAAAGGCATGTGTCAAGAATTGTGGTTTGTAGCTACACTGCTTGCTCTTCTGTAAACCCAATGGCTGTTTTTTATGGCTGGCAATGGGGAGGTGTGAGGAGAGCAGATGGGATGAAGACATGGATATGGGCCAAATCATGAAGATCCTTGTGTGGCAAGCTAAGGAGTTTACATTTTACCCTACGATCTTCAGAGTCCATTTGAGAGAATGGGAATACAGGAGTGATTGTCCCATATTCAAGGTTGAGAAAAGTCGATGTCACCATGCTGTATAGGATTTATCAGTGGAGGGGACAACCAGTTAGGAGGTTTTTGCGATGGTGCCTGGACGATGTGATGTGGGTCTGAACAAGGCATGGGACTTGGCCTAAATTCAGTCCTCGTTGACAGTTAGGCTGAGGAACTAGATGTTGGGCAAGAGTTAAGAAGCCAGTAGAACAGGGATGTTCTTTGGAATTTTTGGTCCACGAAGGCAGAAACAAGAGGAAAAAGGATTGCTTTTGAGACAGAGGTAGACGGAAAAAAGAGAATGAGTGCAGGTTTGGGCAGCTTGAATGTGTGCAATTTGCAAATGCAGATATCCTGCAGGCATTCAGAAATGCAGTCAGACACCCCAGAGATCTGTGCTGTAGACACGAATACGGCAGTGCTTAGTATTTAGTTCTTAAATGAAGCCTGGGGAATAGAGAAGCTCTCCCAGGGAAAGTTGGGTAGGAAGAGAAGCAAGCCAAATGGTGGCCCCAGGGAATGGCAACATATGAGGCTCATTTGCACACTCCCACATTAAAGGGCTAGTGGGGGATAGGAAGTTTGAGTTAATCAAATTTCTGCTTGCCATATGGCTAGAGACTTTGCCATATGTCAAAATATAGTTTCCCAGGTATCACAGGATTGTCTTAGACAAGTACCACTCCAAAGCTCTGTTCCCTAATAAATTAATTTTAGCTCTGAAAGAAGGTTAGGTTTTACATTAACTAGAGTTGGGTGTGGGGACAGACAGAGACTCAGCAGTTGGAAAAGAAGCCTCAGAACCTTCTCATTCAGTGCAGAGATCCTCAGAGTGTCCCTCTGAGGTGATGAATCTGCTTTTGGATATCTCTGGGGAAGGGCATCTCTGCTTTCTGACATCACTCCTTGCGACCCAGGCAGCTTTAAACTGATGGTGTCAGAATTGCCTTTCTACTACCCCCATGTCCCCCTTGGGCCCCTGGAGTTTCCTTCCTGCACAGCAGTCTCAGTGTTGAGAGAGCACTAGGCCTCCCAAGGCCACCTGGGTCAGGCCACATTGTTACTGAGTGAGCATTTGGTTATAATGCAGAGACCAGCAGTGGAGTTAAGATTCCATCTAGCAATGACTAGGGTCTGTTTTATGAGCCCCTTTTTTGCAGATGTTTGGCGTTCACTTGACATGTCATGCTTTCAAGTTCCATTAGCACTTGTAATTAAATAATTTTTTCCTTTGGAACATACAGTTATTTTCCTTGAAGGCAATTGATGGGAAAGCCCCACTAAAAACATTTTAAAAATTAAGAAACAAATAGGCAGGGGCACCTGGGTGGCTGAGTCGGTTAAGCTTCCGACTCTGTTTCAGTTCAGGTCATGATCTCAAGGTTTGTGAGATCAAGCCCCTGGTCAGGCTCCGTGCTGATGGTTCAGAGCCTGCTTGGGATATTCTCTCTCTCTCTCTCTCTCTCTGCCCCTCCCCTGCTCATGTGCACACACGCTCTCTCACTGTCTCTCAAAATAAATAGGTAAACTTTAAAAAAAAAAAAACAATAGGCAGGCCTAGAATTCGCTTGTTATTCTGGTGTCCCTCATGGGATGTTACAGAGAAAAACAAGTTCTGCATTCAAATGAATGCATTTGTTCATGCATTCAACTAATGTTTATTGAATGCCTACTCCCTGCTATGTGACTTGAGATAGAGGAAAACAACAAAAACCAACATACAACATGATGGAACATATCTCTCTTTGACTAATTGAAATATTAGCCCCCTTGTCCTTTTTATTTAAGGATGATGCTGGGCATCTGATTAAAAATTGTTTACATGCTTCCTAGTGCATTTGTCTCCTTCAAGGCCATAGCAAAGTCTCACATTATTTTCTAGAAAGCTTTCTGAGGGTGTAGAAATAACTTTGCCTAAAATGGAACCCCTGTTGGCCCTTCTGGGGCCTCAAGGTTTAAATGTTCTTTCCTTTGTAAATCAGGGAGAGTTGAATTGTTAATAGAGTTGCCTTGGGTGTAGGCACAAAGGTAATAATTTTTTATCTGACAGTAACCAGCTTTCAAAGGGCTACTTTTTGTATTCAGACTTTCTTTTTTTTTTTTTAAAGTTTATTTATTTATTTAGATAGAGAAAGAGAGTGAGAGAGATGGAGAGAGAATCTCAAGCAGGCTTTGCATTTTCAGTGCAGAGCCAGTGTGGGGGGCTCAAACTCACGAACCTTGAGATTATGACTGGAGCTAAAACCAGGAGTCTGAAGCTTAACCAACTGAGCCACCCAGGTGCCTTTATATTCTGGCTTTAATCTGGAAACAAATCAGACTTTCTCTACAAATTAGTTCACATAGGGATGAAGATTTTCCAAAGCAGATTATTTTCAATTAAAGTGTTCTGTGTTTTTTTTTTAAACAATGACTTAAGTAATGAGTGGGGAATTAATTGTTGCTGTTAATGTACATTTGCAGCAATGCTGTGCTTGCCTCGGAAAGGGTATGTTGGCATGCTGAAACCATGTGACATGTCACAATTCCTTCTTGCAATACCTGTATTCTATTTATAGGCTGTTGTGCAACTAATTACAAGAGCTTCATTTATGTGAACACAATACATCATTTAAAACCTCAGTTGTTGGAAAGAAAATACCAGAAGAGCTTGTCTAGGATATTTAACTAGAATTGCTTTTTATAGTATATTGATTGAGCCAATAAAATGAGGCTAATGACACCACCTTTCTTGTGTTCACGGTTACAAGCATTAACCAAGTTGTTAGATGTAAAGCTCTATACACAGCTCTTTTCTGACAGCCAAGCACCTTTCCCAAGAACAAAGTACTTTTCATTGTCCCCATCTTACTGATGAAAAGCTGAGGCCTTGGGAGATAAAGTGAAGGTCACGTAGGTACTTACCGGTTGGTTCCATAGTCTTTCTGCTCTTAACTGCCTCCCAGATTTCTAGCAGGGAGAACCTGTCTGCTGCCCCCTCCTGTCATTTCCTGCCCTGTAGTGTGTGAAGGCCACCCGGCATGCACATTTGAAAACAGGTAGATGAGTGGCCTTTGGTCTCTCTCATAGAAGAGCGCATTTTAAAGGTCTTTTCTAAAGCCAGGACTCAGAACTCTCAAGTTAGAGTTTCATCCTTCTTACCACCATCTATATAAAGTTACTCTTCTTGTGTTGCCTTAAGGTTAAAAAGGAACACGGGAGCTCTAGATGGTCGGGAACTTTCTTCATCCCAGAACAAGGGAAAAGTCAAGATTGTATCGAGTTTTTGAGGAAACTGCTGATTAAAAAGTTATGTATTTTATTTGAGGGGCACCTGGGTGGCTTAGTCGGTTAAGCGTCCGACTTTTGCTTAGGTCATGATCTCGCGGTTCGTGGGTTCGAGCCCCACGTCGGGCTCTGTGCTGACTGCCAGCTCAGAGCCTGGAGCCTGTTTCAGTCTGTGACTCCCTCTCTCTCTGACCCTCCCCTGCTCACACTGTCTCTCTCTCTCCTAGAAATAAATTAAAAACATAAAAAAAAGTTATGTATTTTTGATATCTGTTGAGATTAGCGTATTTTTATCTTCTGGTTTCATTTTTATCAGTTTCAGCCTTTTTGAAATTCACGTCTTTAAATTGCACGTTTGAGATTGACTGTCATTTTGTTTTAAAAAAAAATGCCTGTTTCTAACGTTGCTGATAGCACTGATACATCTGGTAGATAAATAAAACCTTTAGATAGTAGCTTGAAGCACACTGCTTCCCCCCCCCCCCCTTAATNCAGAAGCTTATGCAAGTAATATTGTTCTAAACTGGCTTTATGTAATGCAAAACCTCCAGACTTGAAGTCCTGTTTGGGTAGCCTTTATTTTCGTTTCACTTGTCCCCAACACTGAGGCACTATGTCCTTGAGTGGGGATTGCCCCAGCATCTGACAGGGCACAGACTTCCTTACTTAAATGTGGAAGTTGGACTTTGGTGATATTAATGGTTTTGTCAAGAGGGCCTGGAGACTAATGGAAAGGAAGTACCCAGTAACAACTTTCTGGTTTTTATCTTTGTTGAAAGTTCATTTCTTAAACAGTCAGTATGAAGAAGAAAATATTATGTGTGTGGGGAGACCTACGTGACACCATAGCTTCTTTTGATCTTGAGTTTTGTTAATCTTCAGTTATTTAAGGGGAGGAAGATAGAAGCTAATGATGGCCCCTGAATGCCAGCAGCAAAGTATATCCAGAGTTAATGTGACTAATAACACCAAGATGCACAATAAATTCTATTCAAATTGATCTCTCTCTTCTCTGCTTACTTCTTTATTACATGTAATAACACAAAATGGTCAATATTTGTTTTTGACCTACAACAACAATTTTAGACCATTCAGTCTGATAGTTAAGTTCAGGAGTCAGCACCCATTTTCTGTAAAGTTATTTATAGTAAATCACATATATATATATAATATATATATATACTATATATATATTATATATATATACACACACACACACACTCTGTGGGTAGTCTCTGCAGAAACTATGAACTGCCATTGGACCTGGAAAGCCATGATATACATAAACGAATGAACATAGATGTATTATTGACATTGAAATTTGAATTTCCTACATTTTCACATGTCTCAAAATATTACTTTGATTCCCCCCACCCCCCACCCCCCGCCCACATACCTAAAAATGTAAAAACCATTCTTAGCTTAGGAGCCAGGTTTGGCCCATGAGACATAGTTTGCAGACCGTTGCGTAAGTCACAGTGGGGTGTCACTGCCTTTGGAATTTCTGGTACCAATAATGTTCTGTTCACTGACCTAAAACCAATTTCATTATCTCCCCCTTCAGCACTCCCCACCCCCAAGACTTGTTTCCCTTCCCCTCACTGTTCATAATCAGCTTACCTCATCTGCTCATTCTGCCAGTGGAAACCAGAGAACCTTCCTCTTTGTTCCCTTTTCCTCCGTGACCCTTGCCCAGTAGGTCTTCCTGGGAACGCTCTGTTGTTTCCCCTTCTCTGAAGGCCTCACTTTTTTCCTTCCACCCAGAGCCAGTGCTTGTTTCATGACCTCTTTGTCACCTAGACTGTTGTCGGAGACCCTGGCTGATCACTTTGCCTTTGTCATTTATCCTGTATAAACTGTCCTCCATTAAGCCACTATTGGTATTTTCCTAAATAGTTCAGATCATAAGGATCATTTGCTTAAACAATCTTAGATTCTTCCCATGGGTCATAAACTCGATAGGATAAAGTATGATAGAATTTCATGATCTAGTCCTTTTTTTAAAAAAATAATTTTTTTGTTTATATTTGTGAAAGAGAGAGAAAACACAAGTGGGGGAGGGGCAGAGAGACTGAGACAGAATCCGTAGCAGGCTCCAGGCTCTGAGCTGTCAGCACAAGTCAGACAAGGGGCTCGAACTCATGGGCCATGAGATCATAACCTGAGCCAAAGTAGGATGCTTAACTGACTGGACCACTCAGGCGACCCTTTAATGGTGTAGTTCTGATGTGGCTCCCTTACCAAGCCTACACTTAGGTCACACCCAGCCCCTCTTTATAAAGTTTACATCACTCTCTTTCCCAGGCTATTCCTCTGCCTGGAGAACCTTTCCTTGTCTGTTCTCTGATTTCCTCCTTCATTCCATGAGGCCGAGCTCAGATGCTCCCTCATCTGTGATACTTTCCCTACTCTTTTGTTGCAAAGTTGTCTCCTGTATGCTCCGGTCCCTGTGCCATGCACCTTGATTATGGCATCAATCTGAGCAAATTGTAGTTATTTGTAAGGAGATCTCTCAACTACAGATGACTGCAGGCTCCTTGAGTGTGGGAACCACATCCTAGTCTTCTTGGTTTATCTCTACCTGGTTCCATGGTAAATATTTTTAAAGAAATGATTTCAATCAGTATACTGTGTATCTAATAATTTTCTTGGCTTACTTATGAAATCCCAGAGATAAGGATGCCGGGTTGCAGAATCAAATGCCCATGGGGCCAGGCTGGTTACATAAATGTCACAGTGGACAGAGTGAGGTCTTTGTGAGCCAGGGAGCATATGTCATGTCCCTGATTGTTGTCACAAGACACTGGGACAGATACATAACCTGATGTACTGTTTTTCAAGAGAAATAGGAAAATAGAGATTTTAATGCAAATATCCCAGTTTTTCAATGTTGGCAACTAATTTACCTTTTAAAAAGAATTTTGTGGGATGGGGCACCTGGGTGGCCCAGTTGGTTAAGCGTCCGGTTCAGGTCATCATCTTACGGTTGTTAGATCGAGCCCTGCATTGGGCTCTGCACTAATAGTGCAGAGCTTGCTTCCGGCTCTCTTTATCCCTCTCTCTCTCTGCCCCTCTCCCACTTGAATCTTATCTCCCTCTCCCTCTCTCTCTCTCAAAATAAACATTAAAGAAGTATTTTGTGGGCAAAATTTTAAACTAGTAACCCCTCTGGGGGCTGAATGTGGCTCTTGAGACCTCATTTAGCAACGCTTGATTGGTCACATCCCTTCATTACCTGCCCAGAGACAGAGCCTGGGAACCAGAGGTGTAAGGACGCCTGATGGAGAAGACGTGCATGTATGTGCTCTTTTCCCACCTGTGTTTAAAAGGTGAACTCCATCATGCTGCCTCCTCTGTGTGCTCGTACTTAGTCACCTTCCACAAGGTGAGAGCCCAACACCCCAGAGAATCCCACTTCCTGTCGTCCTTTCTCCTCCCAGGTAACACCTGACTGTTAACTGAGGGGGCTGTGATGACTTCCTGCTCTCCCTCCTACCTGGAGGTGGCTGGGACTCTCTGGGACAAGCTGTTATTCTCGATGGATGTTTTGGCTCTTTTTGCTGACGGCTGTTATCAAAGGCTTAACTTCTGGTCAGAGCCATGGTCTTCCAGTATACCAAGAATGAGAGATTATTAACTACCTGGGAACTAGGAATTAAGTTGCCCTTACATTCCAGCCCACTTGCCTATCTGGGAGGTCAGTAGCCACTTTAGAGTCACATGAAACATTGCCTAGAAGGTTACCCAGAAAAGAGAATTTTAATAATCGATAGCTCTGTTCGGTCTTCCATAAATGATTCATTTCCCATCCCTCCCCTACAGCCTTTTGCTGTCTGCTTCTCAATTATATATGAATCAGCAATATCTCACTTCACCTGATGTCCTTTATAAATTACTTCTGCGTTCTTAGCCAGTGTAATTACTGCCTGCTTAGCAGTATTAACACTAGAGTAAACTTTTTAGCCTCAACTGTTCAGGCCTTTATTTCCTTTAAAGGCAAAGCAATAGGAGAGGGTCCTGGGTGGCTCAGTCAGTTGAGCGTCTGACTTTTCACTCAGCTCATGATCTCATGGTTCATGAGTTCGAGCCCTGCATTGGGCTCTCTGCTATCAGCACGGAGCTTGCTTCAGATTTCAAATAAAGATTTACCTCCCCTGCCACCTCCCCTGCTTAGGCAATCTCTCTCTCTCAAAAATAAAAACAAATATTAAAACAAAAAATCCCCACAAAGTAATAGAGACACCTGAGTAGCTCAGTTGACTTTTAATTTCAGCTCAGATCATGATCCCAGGGTTGTGGGATTGAGCCCTGCATTAGGCTCTGCACTGAGTGAGGAGTCTGCTTGAGTTATAGTCTCTCTCTCTGTCTCTCTCTCTCTCTCTGTCTCTCCCCCTCCATCCCTCCCTGTGCCCTTAACCTCTGCTTGTGTGTACTCTCTCTAAACAAAACAAAACAAGCCACGAAGCAACATAATAATAACCAAAAAACCAAGTCAAATTCTGTTTTCAGTCTTTTTCTTTGTGCATGCAACCTTAGCTCTTGTACTGAAATGGCATCTGTGGGCGGGTCTTGACGGGAACCTAGAAGCAGCACAGGCATGACCATGCGAGTGATCTCCTGTGTACAGAACCCTGTCACGTGTGGCTACAGTGTTTCAGTGATGTTGAGAAGAGGCCTTAAGAGCAGACAGCCTTGCTCAAGTTCCCTGTTGTGGAAAGTGCCATGCAATGCCACCTGAAGCCTCTGGATGCCTAGAGGTGGCCATGTGTCCTTGAGGCAGGTTAAGGGACACTAAAAGAAAGGGGAGGGAGGAGGAGAGTCTCCTCAAACTTGCATGGCTAGATAAAGCCCCCTAGGCCCAACAGAAGAAGCAGCTGACTTTGTATTTGATCTACTATTAATAAGTAATATCTACTGAGAGCTCGCTATGTGCCAGACACTGCTCAGTACTTTCGATGCTGGGGCATTTACTTTTCATGCTCTTCTATGATGAGAGGACTATTCTGCCCATTTTAGAGAGCAAAAGTAACTTGTCCAAGAACACACAGCTATGCCTAGTAATTAGTAGAGGCTGGGTGTTGCTATGTCTCTCTAACCATTGTCCCTCTTGTAGTTTCTCATGTGGTTATGGACAGGGAGGAGGTGGGTAATGAATGAGTTGACACATCAAGTGCTAGCATGGGATGAAATGCATGGAATCCTTCAAAGAAAATGTCAGCTGTGACTATCCTGTGTTGATTGTCTTTGTGCATCCTTCTGAAAATGGTTTCTTTGCTCTTTCTCTGAGCCTCTGTCCTTTGTGACAAGGGCTCACTACTTGAGTATACTTGAGAGTACTTACTTGTCTGGATTTAATAATAGGAATCTGCTCTCTGTATCCTGTTATCAGATAAGCGTCCTTGTGGTCAAGATTTTGAGCAGATGATAAGGCAGATAATTTGATAATTAAACGGCTGCAATTAAAACCAGGAGTTAACTGCTGAAAGTCTGTTGTTTTTAAAAACTTGTGACTAGAGGTTTTTTTTTTTAAACAAATTTTTAAATGTTTATTTTTGAGACTGTGCAAGCAGGAGAGGGGCAGGGAGAAGGGGACAGAAGATCCAAAGCAGGCTTTGCACTGACAGACTGTCACAGCAGCAAGCCTCGAACTCACAAACTGAGAAAGTATCACCTGAGCTCAAGTCGAACACTCAACCAACTGAGCCACCCAGGTGCCCCATGACTAGAGTACTTCAGAAGTAGAAAGAAGGAAAACCGGTTTCTTCTTCATTTTAAAAATTTTTTAATTTAAAAAAAAAGTTTATTTTTGAGAAAGAAGAGAGAGAGCATGTGCATGCATGAGTGGCTCCAGGCTCTGAGCTGTCAGCACAGAGCCCAATGAGGGGCTTGAACCCACGAACCATGAGATTATGACCTAAACCAAAGTCGGATGCTTAACCGACTGAGCCACCCCGATACCCTGGAAAACCGGTTTCCTAAGTGTGTGACAGTAGCACAGAGAATCATTTGTTCTTTTTAAACAGGTCCTATTTCTGTGGTCTCATGGTCATATTCATGCCTGGAACTCAGGTCATGGCTTCAAATTGTATCTGGTACACACACACAGGATTTTTGATTTCCAAGTCCTTAAAATTGCATGTTTAACTGTTTTTACCAGGGGAAGAAATCTTGGTGTTTGGGTTCAACTGAAGGTAGACAAAGTCATCAAATGAATTTTGTCGCAGGTCTTTCCCAGAGCAAATGTGTCTACTTAGAGATGAAAGAGCTGGGTGTAAACTCTTCATTTAGAAGAGACCGTAGCCAGTCTTTCTATAGATTCTCCAACAATTCTCCCACCTGAATTTTAATCCTAACTTCATATTTTTCCAATTCTTTATGGGTGACCAGAAATGCCACCTCCCAACACACAAATAACTTAGCAACTCTCAGAATTTAATTCATGATGTACTGCTCAGGAACTAAGGTTTGTAGAAGTTAAGTAAGTTGTCTGGACCTTTTGCTACCCACTGGCTGTGCCTTGCCTTTAAAAAGAAGAACAGCGGTGGCTAACTCACAGAGCTGACACATGTAAGATGCTAATATCAGTCCCTAGCACGTAGTTCATTCTCAACACATATAAGGTTATTATTACTCCGTGTTTTGGAAGTAACAGAGTTGATTTCTGTCTCATTCATTCACTCAGCAAACCTTTCTTGAGCACCTGCTATATGCTGTGTTCGCAGGGAGAGCGCCCATGTTCTTAATTACTATGGTTTATTGCCTTCAGTCCAATTCCAAGGAAGATGTTTTCCCTCTTTGTAGGACATTGGAAAACAACATCATTGAAATAGGACAGTTCATGGTCCACCAGCATTTGAAGTCTTCAGAATAAGCATTGTGTTTAGATAAAGAATGCATATCTTCCAGTCATTCCTCTTGAGCTCAGGATAGTGCTGAATTCCTGCTAGAGCAGAAAACAAGAAGTTAGTTTAACTACTGACCTGGCTGCTTTAGATTAAATAAAATTATTGAATCTGTTAACAGCGTGAGGCTCCTTAGCTTGGGAAGCAGTTTTTCCCAATTTACTTTTAGAGGAATTTAAGGTTTCACTTACATTTAGTAAACAATATTTAAGTCAATAGAAGCCAAGCTTTTTAAAGCCAAGGTAAATTAAAAAGAATCAGGTCTTTTTACTAAAGCTGTGTGGAGTAAGGAGTTTGAAATAATATAAAATATAGGACAAACGTAGTTTTAAAAAAAAAAATTTAATGTTTATTTTTGAGAGAGAGAAGGAGAGACAGCGTACAAGTGGGGGAGGGACAGAGAAAGAGGGAGACAAAGAATCCGAAACAGGCTCCAGGCTCCGAACTGCCAGCACAGAGCCCGATGCGGGGCTCGAACCCATGAACCTCAATATAGTGACCTGAGTCGAAATTGGATGCTTCTCCTACTGAGCCACCCAGTTGCCCTGAGAGTTGTGTTTTTTTGAAAAAGGCAGTGGCTTTAAATTAATTTGACTTTAACATCTGGAATAACAATCCAGATACCTGACCAAACAGGCTTCCTCTTGGTCAGATGATAGACCAGATAGGGTTGGGGTTGCTGTCTTCCCACCAGGTTGACATTTTTTACTTTTTGGTATCTTATTAGTGTCTTTCATAAGCTGTATTCAACATGAAATGGCAAAGTAAGGCCAGCAGTGATTGTTCTGTCACAGTTCTCTGGCTTTGATGAGTCATTGCAGTACAGCCCTCTGAACCAAGTGCCGATAAGAATAGACACACAAAAGGAAAATAAAACAACCGAGAGCTGAAGCAGAAATTGCTGGGAGCTCAGAAGTATGTTCACAGCTCTGCTGTATTCAGCTGCGTGACCTTGTGCATGTCAGAGTCTTCTCATGAATAAAATAAGGTTTCTAGGCTTTCTTGAAGTTTGGTCAAAGACTTTGGAGTTTAATATCCACTAAGAGAGGTAGGAGATAAAGCCCTTTCAAGATCACCGCGATTCGGGATTTATGTAATTATAGTAGCTTCGTTGACTGTTGGAAAACAGCAGTGGCAGATGAGTCAGCCTGGCATGTAGCTATTGGAGACCAGTTATGCTTTTTTTGTTACAAAAAGACTCGACTACAGCATAAGTTGAGGTGCCAACGGTCAAGGTGATGCCAAGTTCCGGAAATAGCAGCTAGGATATTGTACAGAGGACAGGATGGAGGGGATGTTTGTCATGAATTGATTTTCCTAGCCAAACCTCCGCTTCACTTTCCCTAGGGAAGACGCTCATGGGAGAGACAAGAAAAGTGTAACATCCCCATCTAGCAGATAGTCCACCCCACACATGTTGCTTGGGATGTCACTACCAGTGACTGAGAAGAGGCAGCTGTGGTATTTCCAACCTTCTTTCTCTGCCTGGTTTGGTTCTCCAAGGGGAGATGTGAGAGGACTCTAGACAAAGCATGCTTTTTTTTTTTTTTTAAGTTTATTTCTTTATTTTGAGAGGGAGAGAGAGAATTCCAAAAAGACTCTGCACTGTCAGCGTGAAGCCTGATGTGGGGCTTGAACTCACAAACTGTGAGATCATGATGTGAGCCAACACCAAGAGTCAAATGCTCAACCGACTAAGCCACCCAGGTACCCCTAGACAAAGCATGTTTTGTACTAGGCACGCCAGCTGCAAACCTCTGGAGTAAATGTGGACTCCTCTCAAGACGGGCAGATCTGAACATCCATCCTCATCCTCCCTCTGGGCCCTTTCTCCAATAGTTAGAGAAGTGGGAGCCTATGGGCCTGGTACAGAGCTCACCTAACCTGCTTATTCTGTGCCTCCCCACACGCTTCAGCTCTGCCCACCACAGGCTGGTGCAAGTCCCCAGGTATAATAGGAAGAGGTTGGGTTGAAGGGGACGGGGTCATGGTAGACCTCATTCTGCCTTCCAGCTGCAGCACGTCCTGGCTGTGAAATCTGGAGTAAGCTGCTTAGCTCACGTGGTGTGGCAATATTAATAGTCTACATGCAGGTAACCACTTTGTAACTTCAACCATTTGAAATTATATTTTAACTTAAACCATATGAAAATATCTCCTCCTTGAAGGAAAGAGAGTGAAGCTGGGCAGAAGACTAGGCCTTGATCTTTCCCCGACTCCATCCCTCCAGAGGCAAGAGTGTGTCATACACACAAGGCAGATTTGATGTCACAGATCCCCACCTCCTTACACAGGCCCCTAGGACACTGAATTTCAAACTCTGTAAGCAGCAGTCTACTTCTTAAAAACCTTACACAGAAGTGTAATACGTAAAATGAGTAAAAGTAGGCTTTTGTTTATAAAAACATGCTTAAGTTGAAATTTATAATAAACCCAGTAAGAATTATGGAACAGTTTTGATTAATACAGGAATTTGAAATAGAGGAGATAATAGATGGCTGGTGTGGTCTTTTTCCTATAACATAGGTAAGTAATTGCAAATGATGTGTCTTTAAAACAATTCTCCTTCCAATCAAGAGATATTGGTCAATTAGAAAAGAAAAGCCTTATGCTGAATATATAGACCACGAACATTTCTGTGTTCATGTGTAACACTGGAATGAACTTCTAAATTACTGTATTTTTTCAAAATGCTGTACTTTTAAATTTATTATTTATTAATTTATTCTTGAGAGACAGATCAAGAGTGGGGGAGGGGCAGAGAGAGAGAGATACAGAATCCGAACAGGTTCGGGGCTCTGAGCTGTCAGCACAGAGCCTGACACGGGGCTCAAACTCATGAACCATGAGATCATGGCCTGAGCTGAAGTTGGACACTAAACTGACTGAGCCACCCAGATGCCCCAAAGAATAAAGTAAATGTTAAAATATCTGAAACACATCTCAAGGTTTGGCAGAAGGCTTGAAACACTCCCTTAGATCCTGGGGCACTCAGGCCCCACATTTGTGGCCTGTTTCCTATTTGGTTGTGGTGTGTGTGCATTTTGGAGATCCATGCAGTTTTCAGTACTGAGGGCCATTTGGTATAAAAAGCGGTTAAGTTTGAATAAGGTCTGCAGCCTGGTTGACAATATTTCATCAGTGTCAATTGCTTGTTTTGATAGTACACTGTAAGTAAGTATGTGAAATAATATTGTCGGGGAAGGATGCATGAAACTCTCTGTACTGTTTTTGCAGTTGACTCTGAGTCTATAATTACTTCAGAATTTAAAAGGAAAAGAAAAAATGTTGGAAAAGGATATCTTCTACTTTGGAGGGAGTTGACAGAGTAGTGTACACATCACACTGACAGAGTAAATCTCCAACTGTCTTACCTTTAAAAAAAAAAAAAAAAAAAGGCGTCTTTTCTTTCCTTGTCACTGAATTCTGTATCCTCCCTGCACACCTACTCTTTCACCTACTGTGACACAGTGGAAGTTTTGAAAAGAAAACACAACCAATGGCAAATTAAAGAGAGCTCTGTTTTGGGAAATCTATTTTAGCTGCTAATTAATTACTTAACAAGAAAATGATGCTGAAACCCAAGAGTTCAATCTGCAGTCACCTGATACGGAAAAGGTATATGAATGATGTGACATGTTCTTCTTCTTTTTTAATATAATTAATTGTCAAATTGGCTAACATACAGTGTGTAAAGTGTGCTATTTGTTTTGGGAGTAGATTCCCATGGTTTATTGCTTACATACAACACCTAGTGCTCATCCCAACAAGTGCCCTCCTCAGTGCCCGTCACCCATGTTCCCCTCTCCCCTACCCCCCATCTACCCTCAGTTCTCTGTATTTAAGAGTCTCTTATGGTTTGCCTACCTCCTCTCTGTAACTATTTTTTCCCCTTCCCCTCTCCCATGGTCTTCTGTTAAGTTTCTCAAGATCCACATATGTGAAAATATATGATATCTCTGACTGATTTCACTCAGCAGAATACCTTCCAGTTCCATCCACGTTGCTGCAGATGGAAAGAGATCATTCTTTCTCATTGCCAAGTAGTATTCCATTGTACATATAAATGTGGCATGTTCTTCTAATGCATTCCTATGCTTAAAACATTTAGTAATTAGGCTGAACCATTATCAACATGCTATAGTATCATATAGTCACATGTCCAAATCAGAGGGCCTGAGGGCCCAGTGCAATGACACTTTGTGACAAGTATTATTCTACAGGAGAAAAAAAATGAAGGATTAAAGATAATTTTAAAAGAATAACCTTTGAGGGGTACCTGGGTGGCTCAGTCGGTTAAGTGCCCAACTTTGGCTCAGGTCATGATCTCAATGGTTCATTGTTTCAAGCCCCGCGTTGGACTCTGCACTGACAGCTCAGGGCCTGGATGCTGCTTCAGATTCTATGTTTTCCTCTCTCTCTCTGCCCCTCCCCCTGCTTGCACTCTGTCTTTCTCTCTCAAAAATAAACATTAAAAAAAAGTAAAAAAGAAAAAAAAAGAATAAACCATTGATCCATTCACTTCTCAGTCTGTAGAGTAAAAATGGGCATGGCAGTAGAGAAATGTGGTTATCTTGGATTTTACTGTGTGCTGTAAATTCCTGCACTGCTTTGTTCTCTGTAAGATTGATGGTGGGTTTTGCCCTTTATCACTTGGAGAAATGCAACAGAACTCCCCGAGCCTGCTTGTCTGTCTTCATTGTAATTGCCAAAAGAGTGATTGTCTCCTGTGCTTTGACTAAAATGGATTGGGGGCGGGGGGCGGGGGGGAGGAGTGAAGCTTACATCTGTCAGACAGCTGGGAAGGTGAGCTGGGCTCAAAACAATGGTTTAGTAAATGTTTTAGTGTGTGCGTAATTCCGTTTGTAGAAAAATTAGTGTACTTGGGCGCAGAACATACCAAGACCATAGGGTCCTGTGCACTAGGTAGGGCTTTAGTTTTGTGTCTGTTGTGGAGACCGCCTAGACTACCCATTGAGACTGAGCTCTGAGCTTTCCAGAAATCACTGTCTGACCACTCTCCTGGCTTCTTCTTCAGGGTCATCAATGCCGGGAAGAGCACACACAATGAAGACCAAGCCAGCTGTGAGGTACTCACTGTGAAGAAGAAAGCAGGGGCCATTACCTCAACCCCAAACAGGAACTCCGCTAAGAGACGGTCTTCCCTTCCCAATGGGGAGGGTCTGCAACTGAAGGAGAATGCGGTAAGACCACCCTCCTTCACCCCCAGTTCTCTGGTGAGAGGAACCTGCTCATTTTGTCCCTGCTGTGAGGCGCTTGAGCTGAATCCTGGTCTCTAATGGCAGAGAGAAAGGCAGTGTCCCCCAGTGTCCCCAAAGTTAGTGGACTGGCAGGTCTGTACTCCGGGTATCACACAGTCAAAGCTGAAGGTGACACACGTGTGAAGAGCTGGTGTTCATTAGGTTCTTAATGCTTAGAGTAAATAAAACACCCATATCATATATAGGCTTTGTTGCAAGAATTAGTGTCTATAATGTTCAGTGGTGGTAAAGGAGCCATTCCAAGGTTTCTGTGAAGGAGATGGGATGGAAGGATAGAAGGAACCCTAGGCATTGACTTACAGGCCTGCCACGGTTTGCCCCCTCTTCCCCTTGCCTCTCTGTTAGCACTGTCCAGTGGGAGCCTCTGCCTGGCTCTCTTCCAAATTAGTACTTGGCTTTTAATTGGCCCAAAGCCCTTGTATCCCATGGGGCAGCCCTGCAGACATGAATGCCCTATTGACAAACCACAAAGTGTTTCTCCTTTCTTCAGTTTCTAGAGAATAAAGCAGATATCCCCAGAAAACTCTTTCTTTCCTTTTTTTTTTTTTTTTTCTTTTTTTGAGGAGGTTCCATGTGGGGCTTGAACTCACGACCCTGAGATCAAGACCTGCACTGAGACCAAGAGTCGGATGCTTATGTCACTGAGCCACCCAGGCACCCCCTCAGAAAGTTGTGAAGAAACCCTCAGAAAAGTGTAGGGAGTAACCCGGACTCTGTCCACCAGCAGGTTCTTTAGCTTACAGAAAAGAAATTTTGAATGACATGATCCAAATGTGACTTTTTCTTCTAAAAGTCTTGAGGATATTTTTGTGTATACATTTTTATAAGATTGTAAAGGATCTAGGAATCTTTTCTCAGTGTCAGAAACAGCATCCTGTTGCATTTACCCTTACGGACTAAGACTACTCATTTATTTTGTCTGTACTAGTTCAACTTAGTTAGAAACACTGTGGCCTATGGAGACTCCTCAGTTGTACTTGTGTTCAGGGCTGAAGGAAGCACGTAATGGGCCAGAAGTGCCAGAGCCCAGGATTCAGATGGGCAGTAAGGAAGAATAGTGATTAAGGGCACAGGCTCTGGAGTGGTATGGTTCAGAGCAGTCCATCCTAGTCTATCACTTATTAAACCATTTAATTTTAGGATATCAGTGCTTTGAGGCTTCATTTTCTATAAAATGGAGCAATAATAGTACCACCAAGTATGGTAGGAAGAGACTGATTAGAAGTATGAAACCCAATTGTCCACGGAAATGTTGAGCCAGAGTCTTAATAAATCCTTGACAAATGCGAACAGTTACCCTACAGTCAGCCCCACTTCAGTGATTCTCTGTGGGTAACGTCCACTGAATTTGTACCTTTACCCCTTTGTAAATTGGAGATCATACAATCGCCCTTCATACCTATGTGATAGGATTTTTTTTGAGGACTGAGTTATTATGGAAAAGTGCTCAGAGAACGTGAGTTATTAATGATAGTGAGATATGAGTGCCAGTGACTTAATGTGGCTCTTTGTCCCCTGATAGTCTCCTCTGCCACTGAGATGTGAAGTGATTCTGTAAAAATTAACATGGAGGGAGGGGCGTGCCTGGGTGGCTCACGCGGTTAAGCATCCGACTTAGACTCAGGTCATGATCTCGGGGTTCGTGAGTCCAAGCCCCTCTTTGGGCCCTGTGCTGACAGCTCAGAGCCTGGACCCTGCTTCAGATTCTCTCTCTCTCTGCCCCTCCCCCGTCTCTCTCTTTCAAAAATGAATAAACTTTAAATAAACTAAAAAAAAAAAAAACTTTAAAAAATATTTTAAAAATATTAAAAAAAAAGTCAGCATTGACATTTGGTTCAAGACCAGTTGATGATGTCATTTTTCCTTGGTGCTCAGTTCCTCCTAGAAATGGAGCCGGGAGTAACTTTTTAACTTCGTTTGCTTGAGAACAGTCACGCCAGTGCATAAGCCCTTGAGGGTGGAGCCATAAACCTCCCCTGAGAGTCCTGAATCTCTGGGTTCCATGTTCTAGGAGGCAGCACAGAGGTGCCAAGCAGAGTGGCACATCCCATCCCTCCATTTCTTGCTTTAGCTATAGCAGCTTTACTTATAGCTGCTGTACGCATTAGGCTTTAGTATTTATTAGAGTTTCAAGCAAGAGATGTGCTGCCTTTTTTTTTTTTAATTGTGGGAAAATATACATAACATAAAATTTACCATTTTACCATTTTTTTAGCTGTTCAGTTTTGTGGCATTAAATACGTTCTTAGTATCACTACCATCTGTCTCCAGAGCTTTTTCTGAAATTGAAGCTCTGTACCCATTAAGGCCTAACCCCCATTTCTCTCCAACCCCCCACCCCTGGCAACTGCCATCCTGCTTTTTGTCCCTATACATTTGACTGCTCTAGGTATTTCATATAAGTGGAGTCATACAATATTTGTCACTTTTTGTCTGCTTTATTTCCCTTATGTTTTCAAGGTTCATCCATGTTGTAGAATGTGTCAGAATTTTATTTTTTTTAAGTTTATTCATTTATTTTGAGAGAGATGGGGGCGGGGGGGAGCCCATAAGTGGAGTAGGGCAGAGAGAGAGAATCCCAAGCAGGCCCCATACTGTCAGGTGGAGCCTGATTCGGGGCTTGAACTCAGGAGTCATGAGATGATGACCTGAGCCAAAATCAAGAGTGGAACGCTAAACCAACTGAACCACCCAGGTGCCACTCTTATTAAGTCTTAATAAAGAATAAAATTCTGAGGGTCGCCTGGGTGGCTTTGTCAGTTAACCATTCCACTCTTGATTTTGGCTCAGGTCATGATCTCATAGTTTGTGAGACTAAGCTCATGTCTGGCTCTGTGCTGACAGCGTAGAGCCTGCTTTGGATTCCCTCTGCCTTTCTCTCTCCCTGTCTCTCTCTTTCTCAAAATAAATAAACTTTATTTTAAAAAGACTGAATAATATTCCACTGTTTGTATACCATTAACACCATTTTGTTTATTAATTTGACCATCAGTGGGCACTTGCTTCTCTGTTTTGACTATTCTGAATAGTATCGCCATAAACAGGGGTCTACAGATAGCTGTCAGTCCCTGCTTTCAGTTCTTTTGCCTGTCTGCCCAGAGTGGAATTGCTGGATGATAGTGTAATTTGGCTTAATTTTTTGAGGAACCACCATACTGTTTTCCACAGCACTGCACCATTTTATATTTCCACCAGCAATGCACAAGGGTTCCAATTTCTCTATATCCTCGCCAATGCTTGTTGATTTCTGGTGTTTTATTTTAGCCATCCTAATGGGTGTGAAGTGGTATCTGATTGTGGTTTTGTATTTCCCTAATGATTATTGATGTTGAGCATCTTTGTGTGTGCTTATTGGCCAGATATATCTTCTTAAAAGAAACATCAAGGGTTCTTTATTCAGTATTTATTTATTCTATATGTGAGTCCTTTGCTCATGTTTAAATTAGGCTGTCAGCTATGTTGTTGTTGATAGCACTGCTTTTTAAAAGCTTGAAAAGCATGACTTGCTGGGTCACGTAAACTACTGAGCACTTGCTGCATACCGAGAACTAGATGCTGAGGATTTATCAGGGAATAAAATTGACTAAAATCCTTACCTGCAAGAAACTTAGACCCATTAAGGGAGACAAACGATTACAGTGTATCCCATGGCAGATAATAAATACTATGGAGAAAAGCACAGCAGAGGTTTAGGAATACAGGAAGTGAGGTGCGTGGATGGTTAAAGAAGGTGCCACTGAGAAGGTGATGTTTGGGCACAGACTGGAAAGTGTAGTTATTTGGAGGAAGAGCTTTCTGACATTCTAGACAAGTGCAAGGCCCCTGAGGCAGGAACCCGCCTAGTATTCTTGAGAATCACCAAGGAGGTGTGTGTGGCTAGAGCAGAGAGAATGAAAAGTCTGTATTGCAGGAGATGTCATAAAGGCCATGAGAGTGGGGTGAGGAGATTTGGTAGGACTTTGAAGGCCATTATCAGGACTTCAGTTTCTATTCTGAGTGAACAGTTTGCCAGCAGGGCACAGCAGATATACTGCTAAGAAGAAGCCATTTAGAAGACATCCCTTAACTCAAATACGGTGACACTTAGAAAAGATGTTGATAGTGTAGGGCACAGGACAATCCTCTGCAGGAGACAAGGTGCATCAGCCCCTTCCTCCCTGTGAGTCTGTTCCTTTACCCACCGAACATCCATTGAGCATTGAGTCGTCCTTGGGGATTAGGAGGTGAACTCAGTGCAGTTCCAGTCCTCCTAGAGCTTAGTTGAGGAGGGAGAAAGAGTCAGTAACCGGCAGCAGCACAATGGAGTGCATTTTTAGGAGAAAGATTTAAAAAATCCAGGTTGTAGGGAAGCCTAATTCAGATGGGTCACCAGTGGTTTGAGGAAAAATAGCGGAGAAGGAATGGGTCAGATGAAGGAATGCTTCCTGGAGAAAGTTACATCTGAGCTGTCGTTTAAAAACCTGAATAGGAATTAATCAAGCAAATAAAAGAAAGAGGAGGTTTTAACAGAGGGAACATGCGTATGCAAAGACAGGTTGATATAAGAGCACATGACACATGTCTTCTAGTGTTTTGAGGCACCTGTGATCACTTGGAAGGTGATCAGACAGAAACAACAAGCCGAGTTCATACACAAGAGCTGGAATTATAACCAAATGACATTAGACAAGGGTATCACGGAATCAAGACCATGAGAGCAGTGGGAAGGCTGACTTGGGAAGGTTCAGGAAGCAAACCTAGAGGCTGGGATGCCTAGGAGACTGGCTTATGCAGAAACATGAGAGAGAAATGATGAGAGCTTGAAATAAAGCTGTGACTAGAGCAAGGAGCAGGCTCCAAACAGATGAGGGTGAGACACACAGTAGAGGTGACCAGATGACCTACTGCATGGGACAGTGAGGAGGTGAAATACCAGGTTTCAGCCACTGGGTACTGGTCCTTGAAGGTGGACCACTGACTCAGGCACAGATTGGAAGGTGAGGGGTTGGGCAGAAATTGGGAGTTCTGAGTATTCTAACCTTCCAAGTAGAAGTGTTTTGTAGGAAGTTAGAAATAAGGGTTTGGAGCTCAGGAGCATGTCCTAGGGAGGCTTAGATTTTAGGAATTTCCAGCCTAAAGAAGTTTCAAGAAGACGGGAGTCCCACAGAGGGGAAGTAGCTCTGCCATGGGCACAGAGTGGTAAGATAGGGCCCAGAAAGATAAGGATGAAAAAATGGGCAAATACCATTAGAAGCAAGAAATGGGACAGTAGGATAGATGATGGCATCATTATTTCATGTGCAGACAGAGGATTGACAGTCACTGAAGGTTGACAAGAGGAAGACACATGGGCTTTCTGTAGCACATGATGCATGTGATTGATTTCTCCTTCCTTTCTTGACCTCTCACCTGCAGTCATTTCGTAAAGTCACAATAACTATTTCCAGAAGACTACTTTCATATCTAATATTACCTTCATCTTACTTGGAGATTGAAGAAAATCTAAAATATCCTGAAGTTTATATATGATGACATTTCTTATACTGAGGGCCAACTGGGCAGCTTGGGTAGCAATACAATGATTTTTTTCTTCCTACAGATACTACTGATTGGTATAACATTGATTGATTGATTGGTTGATTGAGTGTGTGCAAGCAAGCCAGGAAGGGGCAGAAGGAGAGAGAGAATCTTAAGCAGGCTCCACCTCATGACCATGAGATCATAATCTGAGCCAAAATCAAGAGTTGGATGCTTAACCAGCTGAGCCACCCACACACTCCTAATTGGTATAAAAATTTTAAAGCAACTTTAATCCATCCCTCATGCCAATTCATAGAAAATTATTTTATCCTATTAGTACAAGCGGTCTTTTAGCCAAAGAAGTCCAATTAATCCTCCTATTTTAAAACGAACTTTAAAAAAAGTTGGTGGAGGGGCGCCTGGGTGGCTTAGTCGGTTAAGCGTCCGACTTTCGCTTAGGTCATGATCTCGCGGTTCGTGGGTTCGAGCCCCGCATCGGGCTCTGTGCTGACTGCCAGCTCAGAGCCTGGAGCCTGTTTCAGTCTGTGTCTCCCTCTCTCTCTGACCCTCCCCTGCTCATGCTGTCTCTCTCTCTCTCTCCTAGAAATAAATAAAACATTAAAAAAATTAAAAAAAAAAGTTGGTGGATAAAATAACATACACTATGTTTTGCCTCTCCTGGCTTCCAAGGCATTTACTGGAGGAGTGTTGTTTCCTACAGAGCTTGCTGAGTTCTTGACAGCAGTACCTTACAGAAAACCACAAATTAATTTCAGATTCATCTACAAAGAGAGGAATACGTCAGGAGCTAAAGCAGCAATGTTCGAAAGAAGCCATAAAACTTAAAAGAGATACAAATAAAAGAATATCAAAGTGTTCTGCACTGCAGTATTTTAGCCTAAAGAAATGGAAGAGATATGGTTGAATTACTGTGTTCTCCCGTGCAGAACAGTAATCCATTTTTTAAAATTGAGAATTTAGTGATATAGTGAAGAGAACATTTTTTTAAGGAATAGGGAAGAGAAATTTTGAGGTCTCTGATGAAGTGGGTGTGAAGTAGAGAAGGATAATTTCTATGATGAGTTCAGGGTGGAATTTTCCTGTGCCTGGATCACATTGACTGGTTTACATGTGAGGAGCCATAATCCCGTGGGCAGGCAGGAAATAGGTAACTCTGTGGTGGTGTGCAAGCCTCTAGCATATCTGTGCCTCCGATTGTTTGGGGCCATGGGGTGGGTGGCAAGGACAGAAGAGAATCTAAAATGCTAGCATTTCCAAAAGATGCTCTCAAACGATTGTCTCTTAGGAAAGATGCTATAAGCTTGTTGAGGGCAACTCCTTATTCAGCAGCCTCCCACCTGCCTCCCACGGAAGGCATTGTAATTTACCAGATCCAGATTTCTAGGAATTGATCACCATTACTAGGCTTTCTTTGAGAGGTTTTAGGCAGTATTCATTTACCACATGTGTCCTCTGCAATTGAAAGCATAACGTTTCCAAATGCTTTTGCTTTTCAGTTCCCAAGTACCTGGTCATTCGAGGAATGAGGTAAAAAAGAAGAGAATACTAGGTGACTTCTCTGAGGAGGTAGAAGAAGTTCCTGAGGGCATCTTAGAGCCTTAGTATCAAGAGGCTCGTGTTCTTCTCTAAGTTCTGTAGGTGGAACATAGCTCATTGTGGCAACACCCAGGACGTTTACCCCCTACAACTGACGGCCTGTTTGGAACAGACTGTTTCTGGACGAAGACTAGACTGTGGATACATGCATTCCAAGTCTGTTTCCTTAGGAGCACCCCCTTCTGGTGTTTAATTTAGTCAAAACACATCAGAGTCTGTGATTTCAGTATCTGTTAGTTCAGTGTCCAGTTACCAGAACAGGAGATGGCTGCGTCCACACCGTGGCCAAGCTCACCAGCAGGGGAGAGGAAAGCTGACTCTCTTTCTCGGTGGAGGATAGGACATGACTGCGGGAATTCAAGGCAAGTAGGATCGGATCGGGGCGGGGAGAGGTAAAAGGGAAATGAGAAGGGGTTATTTCAACCCTCTGCACAAGATTTGCCGTTGTTTTCATTTGTTTTCTGTAAAAAGGACTCCGTCACGCCACAGAGCGTTAAATGAAGGTAGCTTGTGGTTCCAGTGACTGTCTTTCTGGAATATTTATCCATCGTTTGGCAGTCTGCTTTCTGGAGTGATGTCAACTATAAAAAACAAGAGGAGGAGCCTTGTATTTTTCTCATTGTATTTATTATGGTAAACTTTCCCTCTCTTAGTTAAGGTCCTCGTTTTGTGCAAGTCAAGAAAACGTAACCTTTCTCTTTATCTCCTTAGATTTTCTGAAGCAGGAGTGCCATGGTTTCTCTCAAAACTCTTATCTTTTGGTTCCAGGGACAAGAACTCTTGCCAGTGATTAACAAGGGTGACTTTACAACCAGGCTGATGTCAGTTAGAGTGACTTTACAGTTCTCTCCTTGGTGGCGTTGGTTTTCTGAAGACCAAGTCTGTCCAAGATGTCCGTAGTGGCCAGGAGTGCAAGTCCAAGTTGGCTCCACAACAGATTTCCTCCCCCTGTGGCACATCTTAAGGCTGAAGGAAAACAAATGGTGCTGAGAGGGAAATTTTTCACTGTTTCACTTGTAATTTGATTTCCCCACAGCTTTAGATGGGAAGAACACTGGCAAGAGTGGTATCCTCTTGAGAATGTTTCTTCTTCGTTTTTTTTTTTGTTTTTGTTTTTGTTTTTAATTCAATACTCAGCATTCATGTGCCGGATTTGATACTGATCTCAGTCCTTTGCCCAGTATTGATTCATTTAACCTGATAATATGTACCTATGTACTATCGTTGTCTTTATCTTACTGATGAGGAAATTGAGGCACAGCGATGTAAAGTGTAGAACTTGGAGTCAACTCAGGCAACCTGGCCTCTTGTGACAGGCTGCCTCTTTATCCATGAGCTATTTGACATGTGGCAGGGAAACCTCCTTGGAAAAGGCTGAAAATAAAGCAGGAATAACTCCTAATGGTGTGTACAATTTCAATATAGTTTGATGCTACATATCTTTTCATTTCTTTTATGATTTAGAAGTGATTTAGCACTCTGTCCCATCAGCTCAGCAACCGGATAATAGCTCTTACTCTGGTGAAGGACAGAATAGAAACAAAATGGTTTATCATCTTAACGTCCTTAAAGGCCACTTTTTCTTGCTAACTTCTAGAAAAGCCATTGTCTGCATGAAACCATGGCAAGAAGAAAAAGCCTTCTGAATAATAATGTGTGTCTAAGTTTGAATCCTACCGCTGCACTTACTCATGCAACTCATGCAAATGAGTTGACCTCTCCATGCCTTTGTTCTATCATCTGTATATGGGGAATATTAGCTCCTACCTTATCGGGTTGTTTGGACTAAATGATTAAAAATATGAAAAGTGCCATTGTGCCTCACATGTAGTAAGTGCTAAGTTAATATTATCTGTTGTTCTAAGTGGAGTTTGTAGCACATTTCAATATTATTTCACATTACTTATGCTTGTACTGTAACCTCATTTAGGGAGAGGTTTTTCATATATTAAATAATAATTTGAGATCATCCCTGAGCTAGTTTTTGAGTCTAGAATAAACCAAGCACAACCCAAACTGTCACAAACTATATGTCTTAGCTCTCAGAAATTAATATTTATTTAGTACTGTTTTTAAAATGGGACAGAATGAAATAAAATGGGACAGAAACATAGCAAGTGTTGGTGAGGATGTGAAGAAAAAAGAACTCCCGTGCACTGTTGGTTGGAATGCAAACTGGTGCAGCCACAGTGGAAAACAGTGTAGAGGTTCCTAAAAAATTAAAAATAGAATTCCCACATGATCCAATAACTCCACTCTTGGGTATTTGCCCAAAGAAAATGAGATCATGAATTTGAAAAATATATGCTCCTCTATGTTTATTGCAGTGTTGTTTACAATAGCCAGGATAGGAAAGCAGCCCAAGTCTCCATCCATAGATGAATGGATAAAGAAGAGGTGGTATATGTATATAAGCGAATACTGCTGAGCCATGAAAAAGAATGAGATCTTGACCCTTGCAACAGCATGGATGGACTTAGAGGGTATTATGCTAAGTGAAATAAGTCAGTCAGAGCAAGACAAATACCTATGATTTCACTCATATGTGGAATTCAAGAAACAAAATAAATGAACAAACAACAAAGAGACCAAAAAAAAAAAAGACTCAAGTACAGAGAATAAACTTGTGGTCCTACCAGAGGGGAGGTGGGTGGGGAGACTGGGTGAAATAGATAAAGAGGATTAAGAGTACACTTATCTTGGGGCGCCTGGGTGGCTTAGTCGGTTAAGCGTCCGACTTTCGCTTAGGTCATGATCTCGCGGTTCGTGGGTTCGAGCCCCGCGTCGGGCTCTGTGCTGACTGCCAGCTCAGAGCCTGGAGCCTGTTTCAGTCTGTGACTCCCTCTCTCTCTGACCCTCCCCTGCTCATGCTGTCTCTCTCTCTCTCTCCTAGAAATAAAAAAAAAAAAAAAAGAGTACACTTATCTTGATGAGCACCGAGTAATGTGTAGAATTGTTAAATCATTCTATTCTACGTCAGCAATAACTATAACACTGTATGTTAATTATATTTGAATAAATAATTTTTAATGAAATATTTTAAAAATAAAAATTTTATAAAGGGACTAAACTGCCATTCGAAAACAAAAACCAAACTTACTAAATGTATCCTACATCTAACTATCTCATAAAATGGAGGAATTGAAACAAAGAAATCTGCATTTCATGTAGTCGGATCCTTAGGAAGCAGCCCTCATTTCAGTATAAGAAATTCAGCACTCTTTCCTTATAGGGAACAAAAACATTCTTAATAATTTAGTTGAAACAAGGTATGGTAAAAACAAAGTACACTGCCAGGACATGATGCCAAGCACACAGCACTAGAGGGTGGGCCCCAGCAACAACTTTCACAAAGTTCCTCCTGTTTCCTGCATATATGCTTGGTCATTTGCTTTCTCTCTTTGCTGTGTTACCCTGAGGATCAGAACTGGAGATTTCAATAAAGCACTGTGGATGAAATGCCTAAATCACATCCTTTAGACTCTGAATTATCATCTTCGTTGTGATACCTTGAAAACCGGCCAGAAACTATGGATATCAAGCCGTATAGTGGCTGAGAGTAGGGAATAAGAAGAACATGGCAACTTTCTGGCTGCACAACGGGAGAGAGTAATCCTTCTTTGCAGGGAGAAAGGAGGGAGCCCAGAACATCCTGTGCTCATATGAAGCCTTTTGTAAAATCAGCCGTGGGACTTAACTCAAAGTGGGATTTCCACCTTTATGGTGCTCACTTCCTGTTCATGTGGCCCCCCCTTAGATTTTCTAAGTTACAGAACTGTTGGGTGTAGGGAAGGGAAGGCGCGTGTCAAATGACCAGAGTTACTTTTATCTTCAGGGAAGACAGCTAAGAGGGGACACCACTTGTCTCTGCTGAAAATTATTTCTAGAGTAGCATTCTCCAAACCACCAGTTTAAGACAGTGTTTTTTTTTTTTTTTTTTTTTTTNAAGACAGTGTTTTTGAGGGGCACCCGGGTTGCGCAATCTGTTAAGCATCTGACTTCAGCTCAGGTCATGATCTCACAGTTCATGATTTCGAGCCCTGGGTCAGGATCTCTGCTGACAGCTCAGAACTTGTTTGGGATTCTCTCTTCCTATCTGCCTCTCCCCTGCTTGTGTGTGTGCGTGCACTCTCTCTCTCTCTCTCAAAAATTAAAAAAAAAAAAATTATTTTAAAATGACAATTTCTTGAGTATGTACCCCCAACATATTTATTTAATGATATATAACTATACTACTATATATTCATACATATATTCAGTAATTATAAAAATATATTAAATATTTTTAAAAATAATTTAAAGGCAGTAAAGATGAAAAGGCAATATTTTAGGGGCACCTGGGTGGCTCAGTTGGTTGAGCATCCAACTTTGGCTCAGGTCATGATCTCACGGTTCGTGAGTTCGAGCCCTGTGTCGTGCTCTGTGCTGACAGCTCAGAGCCTGGAGCCTGTTTCAGATTCTGTGTCTCCTTCTTTCTCTGACCCTGCCCTGCTTGTCACGCTCTCTCTCTCTCTCTCTCAGAAAAAAATAAAACATTAAAAAAATTTTTTAAATAAAAGGCAATATTTTAAAATAACAACAGCTACCAGTCATAGGATTTTTATTATATGCCAGGCATCATTCTGTTTTTCCCACAGTAACTCATTTATTGTCTTGCTAAGAGCAAAGACTTCATGTTCCCATTAGCTAATACCGCAAGGCAGAATTCATCATTAACAATAACAAGTATAATTCTGTATTTCATCTGTCTCTCTGAGCATGTCAGAAACTTTTGATTAGAATGACTATTACTATTGTCAGATATGACTAGGTTGTCATGACTTGGAGTAAGATGTGCCAGCTGTGACATGTTCTTATTTGTCACCTTTTCCATCAATTTCTATGCAGAGGTTTAAAAAAAAACAACAACAAAACCTTTTGTCCACTTGGTGAGGGATGATTTAGTTAAAAACTTAATCATATAATGCACAAGGCCACTTAGTTGGGGGCACACGTATCAAGCATGAGTCACAATATGCCAGAGCCAGTGTGTGTGTGAGGGCACCACTGTTCCATGCTTGACGTGGAGCCATCTAACTTACCACGTGAGGGCGCCAGTGGCAGTCTCTTGGAGAAACTAGCAAAGCTTCGTTTCTTCTCCAGCTTTAGGAGAAAACACAGGAAAGAATTTATCATTTTCCTCTTACGTGCTGGCTGAGCATTTTTTAACTCCCCCAAGCTTTGCGTGCTGTGTCGTGGAGGGAGGGAGAGAAAGGGGCACACTCTTGGCACCCTGTGCAGGGAGTAAGAGTGGAGGGTATCTGGCGTCTTCACATGGGTACAAATGTGTCAAGCCTCATTCCTTGGTTTTCTTTATGTTTCCTGCCTCATATCTCAGCACTTCTCTCAGGCTCCTCAGGAAATGTCTGAGGTTTTATCTAGATTCTCCCCTTTTTTGTAAGCATACCAGAAGAGGGGCTTCTCCACAGCCTCCCAGATGACTCATGAAGGCTCTTTTGCCCATGGGCTCCCCAGAGTTGAGGTGCGTGTAACGTGGCTCCTTATTCGATAGGGCTAACATTTAGGCTACTTGTTTTTGACACCTTGATTAGCTGTGCTGTCATTACCCCTGATGCTGAATGGATGCAAGCTGCATATATCAGAAACGATGTCCGTAGCTGGCTTGGCAGCTGTATTTCTGTTTGGAGCCATCTTCGGTCTGTTGAAATGCCCAGGGGGCCCTTCCCACTTAGAACTTGTTAATTTAAGTTCTGGCCTTAGAGATGATCAAGAAAATGGGAAAAAGGAAATAGGCAAATATTATTAAAAATCTGTTCCTACAACTTTTGAAAAAGGAAGATGTAACCCTGGGCCTACTTCAGAGCAACGAGAAAGGGAAACTGTGAACTGTAATCTCCCAATTGGTCACCTTCTGAAATCTTCCTTTTATCTGGCTGCAGGTGTATTCCTGAAAAGGGGTGGGAATGTGTGTGTGTGTGTTGTAAATTGCATACAAGACTTTTTCTTAAAAATGTTTAAAGTTTATTTAAAAAAATTTTTTAATCTTTATTTTTGAAAGAGAGACAGAGCGTGAGCAGGGGAGGGGCAGAGAGAGAGAGGGAGACAGAATCCGAAGCAGGCATCAGGTTCTGAGCTGTCAACAGAGCCTCACACGGGGCGCAAACTCATGGATTGCAAGATATGACCTGAGCCGAAGTTGGACGTGTAACAGACTGAGCCACCCAGGTGCCTCTAAAGTTTATTTATTTTTGAAAGAGAGAGGGAGCATGAGCAGGGCAGGGGTAGAGAGAGAGGGAGACAGAGAATTCAAAGCAGCCTCTGCGCTATGAGCACGGAGATCGATGTAGGGCTCGAATTCATGAACTGTGAGATCATGACCAGAGCTAAAATTCAGAGTTGACTGCTTATCTGACTGAGCTACCCAGGTGCCCCAAAACTTTTTTATGCTCTTTTTTTTTCTTTATGGTGGGGGTGGTGTGTGTGCAGTAAGTCAGAGTGGAATTGGAAACAGTAATGCAGAGTTACTCTTTTGTAAGACGTAAATAATTGCTGCCAAGTTTAAGTGTGTGGTAAGTCAGAAAAGGGTTTGATACTGCTTTTCTTAAAGTCGAGTACATGTTTAAACTCCTGTTCATCTGGAGCAAAAGCAAGGTAGACATTTGTCTCAATATTAGTAATTTTGAAAGGTATTATGTCAAGAGCATGTTCCCTAAATTTGCAATGGTTGCTTTTTTCAGATGTAGAACCTTGATCCTGGACTGGTGCCCTGTGCCCCTTTTCTGATACTAGCAGAGATTAATGCAAGTCCCCTTGTCAGAAGCTTTGATAATTGGCTGATGGCCCAGGATGTGTATGCAATTACTAATAAGCAACAAAGTAAAATAGTACTGAAGTGCTAAATGCTACAGAGTAACAGGAGCCAGGGAGATGATGACATAAAGTTGTATGTACTAGGAAATTGGAAAGATGCCTTAACTTGGACTCTAAAGGACTGGGTTCATATTGTGGCATTACCACATAGCAGAACAGTTACTTAACTGTGTCCTGGTTAAATCATTGGTAAAATAGGACAATGAGGCCCATTTTATGGCAGTGTGGTAGAGATTAAACATGGTAGGTAATCATTAGGTGTGCGTAGAACTCAGACGTCTCATAGGGGAAGTAATTTAAGAAGAATAGAAGTACCAGAAGCTGATGAGCACCCCATGTGGCAGAGCTGAGAGTAAGGAGCTTGGTCCCTCTGTTTCAGGGACTCTTAGTGCTTGCTCCCTGCCTGCTCACTGTCCCCCCCCGCCTCCCAGGTCATCTAATAGTACCAGGCAGTTACTATTCTCATCTTGTTTGTTTGCTCTTATATATGCTGGACACTGCTATACATTTTATTATTTTAAAAATTATATGGGGGCACTTGGGTGGCTCAGTTAAGTGTCCAACTTCGACTTAGGTCATGATCTTATGGTTTGTGGGTTTGAGCCCTGTGTCAGGCTCTGTGTTGACTACTCAAAGCCTGGAGCCTGCTTTCGATGCTGTGTCTCCCTCTTTCACTGCCCCTCCCCCACTCCTGCTCTCCCTGTCTGTCTCTCTCTCTCAAAAATAAACATTAAAAAGATTATATGTACGATCAACCTTTGGTGTGTAGTTTTATGAATTTCAACATATGCATAGATTCAGATAAACATCACTGCAATCCAGGTACAAATTCCCATCACTACAGATCATTTCTTCATGTTATTTCTCTATAGTCCTACTCTTTCCCTCCTTGCATACCCTGTGACTGTCTGCACATTTAATACATATTATCCACTCTGTGGCACCATCCACTTCCTCTTTCTAGCACACTTGTGATTACCTGGTCTCATTCTAGACTGTTAGCTTCAGAAGTTTGGGAACTATGGTTTTCCTTCTTCTGTGCTACTTCCCCAGTGCTCAGCATAAGCCTGGTACCTGAAGAGGAGACTCCAAGACATATATTAAATGAATGAATCCTTACGGTGTCCTCCTTTCATCTTGTTTTTGAAATAAGGAAATCTGTGAGAGGAATTAAGAAATATGCCCAAGATCGTATAGTTGTAAGTTCCTGAACCCAGGTTTGTCTTGATTTAAAGCCTGTGCTTTTTTTGTGCTAAGACATATCACAGGAGATAGGATTTGTTTGTATTAACTCATTTGTAAGTGCATGTAAATTACCCAGCTTTTAAAATAATCCTGGTGGGGCACCTGGATGGCTCAGTCAGTTAAGCGTCTGACTTTGACTCAGGTCATGATGTCACGATTCATGAGTTCGAGCCCTGCATCGGGTCTGTGCTGACAGCTCAGAGACTGCAGTCTGCTTTGGATTCTGTGTTTCCCTCTCTCTCTCTCTCTCTCTCTCTCTCTCTCTCTCTCTCTCTCTCTTCCTTTCCCTTGCTCATGCTCTCTCAAAATGAAACAAACATTAAAAAAATTAAAAAACAATAACTTTCAAAATAAAAAAAAACCAGTCGTGGCACATTGGTATACTGACACCAGTGACAAAGTAACCTTTGGACTATTAGATAATGTAAAATCCGAAACCCTGTGCATGTACCATGTAAATTCAAAATGTTCTTCTCTGCGCTGATACCAAACTGGAGGGGTACTCCTTCCTTCTAAAGTGACTAACCAGGGGCGCCTGGGTGGTTCAGTTGTTTGAGTGTCTGACCTCAGCTCAGGTCATGATCTCACGGTTCGTGGGTTCAAGCCCCACGTCAGGCTCTGTGCTGAAAGCTAGCTCAGAGCCTAAAGCCTGCTTCAGATTCTGTATCTCTCTCTCTCTTTCTGACCCTCCCCTGCTCANGGTGAATTTGGCTGTGGGAGGGTGAGCATGTGTGGTGGTAATGGTGGGGTGGGTGCAGAGGATGTTGAAAGGAGCCATGGCCTTGCCTTCCCTTCCTCTTCTGGTACCTTTGCTTGAGAACACAGCTGTCCATGTTCCCACCAGCATGCCTAACTAGCAGGAAGGGATCGTACATCCTAGCAGGACACGGGAGGAAGTGTGTGGTTTGCAACAGTTCTACCCTCTAGGGAGTAGAATATGGTGTGTGTTTGTTTGTTTTAATCTTCCTTTGAGGAGAGAAATAAGGCTCCATAGCTTAGGAGAGAGTAACATGCACTTGTGTTCCAACCTGGTCCCATAGGGCCATCAGTCAGGTACGGCCAGAGAGGGCAGTGCAGTGTCCTTGGCACACCTGTGGGATCCTCAGGGCCTTAGGTCTAGGCTGCCCAGCACCACTGAGAAGGAGCAAGAGAGGACACTGGAGAGAGAGAAGCAACTAGATCAAGTGGGGGCCTTAAGCCATGTGAGCCTCTAGGAGACCCAGGGCAGTGGGGAGCCACTGAAGGTTCCATTCTGTCCAGCGATGAAACAGAGATGCATTTGCAGTTAAATTGAAGATGTTGAGACAGTTTAAAAGCATGGTGTTCACACTAGTGTGATCTTGCAGACCTTTCCTGTAGATTCTCCCCTGACTTTAATGTAGGCCCTCAATGCTGGTGTGACATTTAGGAGCGGTTCTTTCCTCAAGGTTCTCAGGTCTGATTTTCTGCATCAAACCAGACATTCCCACCTGATGGCATTGTTTTGAATCAAGAAGAGGGTGGGGGAGAAGGCGGTCCTTATATCCTTTTCAGAATAAATGCATGGCACATCCTATTTGATCATGCCACTTTCGAAAGTAGATCTGTATTTTCGGTTATAATCTTGATTCCATTTCAAACACGGCACAGCCCATTCCAGCCTCATACTGATCTTTGAAATGTCTTGTGAAGTCATTAATCTCCTCTCCAGGCCCATCGATTCCTCCTCTCTTTGCCCTCTGTGCCTCAGGACAGTTTTCTGTGAGCCTGTTTAATTCCGGTGCTTCTGTCCTGCAGTGCACTGTAGAATGCCATGGGGTTGGTGCTCCTGAAGCCCACTGTCACCTTGCTCTTCGGTACAGAGGCATTTCAGATTGAAGCTCCTTGGTCTTCCTGGACTCCAGAATCTCCCCCAAACCTGACCTAGCCCTCAAGGTTGGTCTGAATTAGGCCACTTGTCCACATGGACCACATAGAGTCCCCTTTTCATTTTCATTGCCTAACCATTGCTCCCCTTTTCCAGAATCTTCTTTCAGTTTATCACTGCTCAAGCAGGTGACCAGACAGACATGCACAATTTGATGGATGCTGCGGTAGAGGTGGGCTCAGGGTGCAGTGGGAGCTTCCAGGAGGAGGTGATACTTAAGATGAGGACTGAGAGATAGGTCGGAGGTCAGGCAAAGGATGGGGTGAGATTACTCCCTCTCCGGCACCCTCTCTCTTGATCCTTGTTGGTGGTCCTGATATAGGCAGGGTCCTGGAATCTCACAGGTGCACCAAGGAAAACCACTGTGGTTTGTGATGAGCTGCGAGTGCTGCGGCTTGGTGGGTGGGTCTGGAGTGACAGAATGGGAAGGCAGGGATCACATCAGATATGACACACGGGGGCTCATAGACTGGAGCTAGCCCCTGGAGGAGGGGTTAGGCTGGCCTAAGAAATAAGGCCAGATGTGTTTAAAACAAAAAAAAAATCACTCTGGTTACAGCTCAGGTTGCAAAGGATAGAAGCAGATCCGAGTGGTGGGTGTTGTTTGGGGGCAGCGTGTGCGTGGGGGCATTCAGCTTAGCTCGGGGGCTGATGGCTCGGAGTGTGGGGCCTGCTACCAGCTGCTTCCCTTCATAGGTGGGAACTACAAACAGTTACACTCTCTGTCCCTCCCCTTCCCTGCTCTATAAATTGGGAATGATAAGCACACCTCCTAGAGTGGCTACTCGTAGGATGGATTGTGGGAGGATTGAGTGAGCTAATATTTGTAAAGCATTTAGAATACTGCTAGCCATGTCAGGTTTGTTAAGAGATGGGAAGGGTGCTCTAGCCCTGTAACTCGGTGTTCTTGTGACTGTATGATCTCTGAGGCTTTCAGAGCTGTGGGGAGGGCCTCCTTTGTGGTTGTAGTTTCCCAAATAATGTATCACTTGCTTTAAGTTTCCTGCCAGAGAAAGACACTGAAGATTTTGAAATCTCTTGATGAACTTGGTTTTACTTCAAAGCCTTTCAAAAATGGTTTTTTAAATATGTTTATTTTGGGGGGCACCTGGGTAGCTCAGGTCATGATTTCACGGTTCCTGCTTTCGAGCCCTGCATCAGGTTCTGTGCTAACGGTGCAAAGCCTGGAGCCTATCTGTAATTCTGTGTCTCCCTCCCTCTCTCTGCCCTCCCTTCCTTGTTCACACTCTCTCTCATTATCAAAAATACACATTAAAAAAAATTTTTTTTTAATGCACGCGAGTATGAGCAGGGAAGGGGCAGAGAAAGAGAGAGAGGGACAGAGGATCTGAGGCAGGGTCTACACTGACAGCAGCCAGCCTGATGTGGGGCTCGAACTCCTGATCCGTGAGATCATGACCGGAGCCAAAGTTGTCTGCTTAACCAACTGAGCCACGCAGGTGCCTCTCAAAAATGGTTTTAAACAGATGAAGCCTTTTGTCTTTTGCAAAAACCTTGACGTTTATAACTGATAAATCCTGTGCTCCTCTGGTTGAATTAATAGTCAGAGGACTAATCATTTTAGCACCTACTGAACTTCCTCTTCCCTAAGATCCCACTTCAGAGCCCAGAAACAGTTTGGATGCTGCGGGTCTGGTCAGTTCAGGGAGATGTAACTGTCATCCAAGGTCACACGAACACCTAATGACAGGTGTAAGACTGGGATGAGGGTTTCCTCACTGTTTAGTGGCCCCGGCTCTGTTAGAGCAGGGGTTCTCAGTTCTGGCCCCTCTTTAGATTCCCCTGGGGAGCTTTATAAAAGCTCAGTGGTACGGCCCTGCCTTCAGAGATAGGGGGGTGGGGAGGTGGGGAGGGAGGGAGGTAGTCCCTGCATCAGGGGCTAGATTTATTCAGTCTTTAGTAAGAAACAAACTTTCTTTGTGAAAAAATTATGTCTTACAAGTTTTAGCTGTGAAAGTTATTAATTGCATGTTAACAATTAGCTACATCAGAGTTTCTAAAAGTCCTGCACAAAGGTGTTCTTGAAAGCAGGGTGTTGAGCTCTTGTGGGCCCTGCCTAAGAAGTGCCCCAAACCAGGGTTTCTCTTGACTGCTTAAAAATTGCCCAGATATTTTGTCAGCTGATTGTTGTTGCAATGCCTTCAGAGAACGCTTTGCCTTGGTGAAGGAAATGGCTGGATTACTTGTCAGAAAAATTTCACAGTTGCTTTTTAAAAAATGTAGTAATATTGGGGCGCCTGGGTGGCTCAGTTGATTAGGCGACCAACTTGCGCTCAGGTCATGATCTCATCATTCATGGGTTTGAGCTCTGCATTGGGCTCTGTGCTGACAGCTCAGAGCCTGGAGCCTGCTTCAGATTCTGTGTCTCCCTCTCTCTCTGGCCCTCCCCTGCTCACGCTGTCTCTCTCTCTCTCTCTCTCTCTTTCTCACTCACTCACTCATTCACTCACTCTCCCCCCTCTCCCTCTCCCTCTCTCAAAAATAGATATTAAAAACAGTAGCATTGTTATTTCATAGGGTTTGATCTTCTTTGATTCAAATCATGACTCTAGAAACATGATACTTGGGTGTAACAGAATCTGTACCCGCACACTGACACAATTGTTCCTATTTCATCCCTTGCTGGCTCCAGCCACAGCTTCCTCAAAGATAAGTTTGCTGAGTTTCCACTTGAACCAGGTGCAGAAGGACTGTGTGTGTGTCCTTTTCCCAGCCAGCCTCAAGACATTTGGGGAATTAGATATGATAAGCAAGAAATCCTTTTCTTTTACCACTTTTCCCTAGTTGTGAGGATGCAATATGACAATAGGTACTTTACTAATGCAGCAAATGACGAGAGCTAGTGGGAAGATTAATAACTGCTATCATTGCGAAGTAAGGACAAGCATAAACAATAATTCAGGATGTGTGGAATGACCGTGCATTATTTCTCTTGGTGACCAATCAAGGAACTGCTCACCCCACTGTGCCTTGTTGCCTTGCATTCATAATAAGAGGAAATGCTACATTTCAGAGGCTTGTGAAAATAGAGATTCATAGACTGACTCCATTCGAGCCACAGATGCCCTAAATTCAGAACATTTTCCAGGGGGTTCAGTTTTATTCCTGGTGGATAGCCACTTCTACCTACTTCTGATTCTGAGTGTGTGTGTGTGTGTGCGTGCGCGCGCGCGCGCACGCACGCCTTCCTTCCTTATCTCACACTCCTTCCTGCCGCCCATGCCCCAAGTCCCAGAATACTAGATAAACACGCACATCCTTTCATCTCCATGTCCCCAGCTCTTGTTACAGAAACTAGCAACAGTGGCTTCTCAAAATGTCACGAAGCCCACATGACAAGGAACCCAGAAGCGGGCTCTTGAGGGCCTGTGCACCATCCCAATGAGGCCCCAAGGGCTCGGGCTCCTTCAGACTTCCAGTCCCTCCACATTGAGCTACAGCTTTCAGCCATTTCTGCAGGAGGGTTACTCTACCTCCCGGCATTGCTTCTGTGACCCAGGCAAGAGGAAGGGGGGAAGGTCAGGCCACCTGCATCGTCCCTTTTATCAGGAAAACCATAGCTTTCCCAGAAGCCCCACCCAGGAGCCTTCTACTTGGAGTTAACTGGACAGCATGGCATCATGTGAGCACACAAAGCTGCAAGGGGGTCAGGGCTGGTGGGGAGCTGTAGCGGAATCTGTATTGAGGAAGAAGGGAGAGTAGACACCAGGTGAGCATATACCAGAGGCGGCCGCATGACCTCAGCCTCCTGGTATTTTCCTCAGCTGGCTGCCGTATCAGCTCTCACTCCATCCACATTCTTCTTAGCCTGTCTTCAGGGTCCAGCTTCTTCCCCCACTCCCCCAGTTCACATGGATCTATACTTCCCGACTGTTGGACTTTTGCGGCTAGCAGAGGCATTGGACTCTTCTAGGGAAGCTTCTCAAGTTGGTGAAGAACGGAAGTTCTTCCCCATGATCATACTGTTCTGGTAGCGATAGCAGTGACCCATCAGTGAGATGTATTACATAGCTGCTCACTTGGCGTAAGTTACCATTTAACCTTGCTAAATCCCCACTCCCTGTAAGATAGCCATCACCTGCCCTTTACTTTTTAGGCAACCATGGCCCAAGGGTGGTAAGTGACAGGGATGGAGTGACACAGCCAGTGACCCTGCTCTGCCTCCCACTCCCACTGATTGGCATTGAGGATGCCATGAAGACTCAGATCTTTGAATCCTGACGTCCTTGTTCTTTCTACTGCCCTCTGAGTGGGAGTGCTTATTCCTCTGTTGTATGGTGCTTGTAGTCATTCATTAGTTGTTACTGCCTGAATTTGAATGCCTTTTTAGGGTGTTCTTCACCTTCTGGCTGACATCTTCACTTTCACTCTTCTAATGCTCACAGCATAGCCTGAGTGATCTTTTAGAAACATAAATCAGGTGTGTCATCCCCAGCTCAGTCAATGGCTTTTTGTTACTCTTAGGCTACAGCCAAGATCCTTTGTGTGTTCTGGAAGGACTGAGTGGTCTGGCTGCCACGTCCTTCTCTGGCCTCATCTCTTCCCCCCTCCCCTTTCCTGCTTCACTTCTCTATTCAGCCGCATGGCCATGGTTCAGTCTCCTCTCGATTGTCATGCACCTTCCTACCACAGGAACTTGGCGCCTGCTGTTTCTACTGCCTGGTGGTCTCTCCTCTCCCCTTGTTATCTTATGAACTTCCAAACAGCTCTTAGCTTAGCACTCCTGTCCCCAGGAAGCCTCCTCCAAAGTGCCCCTCTGTAAGCTGGCCTCACAGCACTAAGAATCTCTCCTTGTAGCCCTGAGCAGAATTGTGATCTTTTAAAAAAAAAAAAGAATTTTTTTTTATGCTTTATTTATTTCTGAGAGAGAGCATGAGCAAGGGAGGGTTAGAGAGAGAGGGAGACACAGAACCTGAAGCAGGATCCAGGCTCTGAGCTAGCTGTCAGCACAGAGCCCGACACGGGGCTCAAACCCACGAACCGTGAGATCATGACCTGAGCTGAAGTCGGACGCTTAACCAACTGAGCTACCCAGGTGCCCCCAGCAGAATTGTGATCTTAACGTTTGTGTGATCATTTGATCAGTGTCTGTCTTCAGACCATTACGTTCAGACCATGTCTGATATCTCTTTCAGCCAATTTTTTTATCCCCAATATCCATTTTATGCCTGTCACATAGGGAACACTCGGTATTTATTGACTAAAAAACAACTATTTTATCTCCGCACATGGTACAGAATTGAATGAAAGCAAAATTTAAAGGGCACACATGGAGTAGTGGCATATGTCACCATAACTATAGAGTGTCTTCTAGCATTGTTCTAGGATAGACCAAAAGAATTTTATTGAATGACTTGAACTAGAAAAATGATTCAGTATTTATTGCTGTGCTACAGATAAGCTTAGTAGTCCAAAGTGGATATTATATGCACCCTACCTGTTTTATTACCTATGTACCTTAGCTATTTAATAAATTAATTTAAGCTCTTATCTTTCTATATGATTTTTTTAAAGTTTATTTTTGAGAGCGAGCATGAGTGGGGGAGGGAGAGAGAGAATACTAAGCAGACTCCATGCTGTCAGTGCAGAGCCCTATATGGGGCTTGAACCCAGGAGCTATGAGATCATGACCTGAGCCAAAATCAAGAGTCAGACACTTAACTGACTGATGTTATAGTTAAGATCTTAGGTACATATAATTCAAACATGCTTCTCAAAAACATTCATGTGAAATAGTTTAGAAATAACTCAGACAAAATCCATGGTAGATGAGGGGCCATGAGGACATGCAGCTTCAGGGTACGAAAAGGAAACAAAGATGCTGTGTACCAGCTGGGAAACTGAGGGAGACAGGAAATACGGAGATTTGAATTGGCTGCCTCTTAGACTGGGTGTCTAAGGAAAAAACATGTTCTAAAAATACAGGATGTAGAGCAAAGAAGATGGGGCAAAATTATCTGAGAGTGAAAAGGCTCTGAAGGGGAAAAATGGGTCTACTTCTTTCCCCTTGAACCTGGAAAAGGAGGTTAACTTTCTCCAGAGACCCCAGGCCATCCAGGCCAGGGTTGTTCTGGGGTCGTGGAAGACAAGTGAGGCTTGTGTGTTAAGGCTGGGCTCCTAAAGACTTAGGTCTGGCGTGGAGTTCTAGCTCAAACACCAGCGCATCCGACCGGAGTGGATCTTGCCCTAGAGTGCTGACAGAGCTCGCATGGGAGGCTGGGCTCCTCCCCTAGGCAGAGAGGCAGGGACCAGCTCACCCCTTGGGTGGGTAACAGCACTGACAAGTCTGGGACGCTTCTCTGAATCTCGTTGCCATGTTTCCACCGCCTGCCCCCTCAACCGTTGACCAAAGACAGATGACCAAGGGTATGCACCGTGCCTTGCTGCTCCAGTGTGACTCTGGGGCAGTGGCCATTGCGGTTCTCACTCCCTGTCGCCTCCCTCCCCCAGGAATCAGAAGGCGTCTCCTGTCACTACTGGTCGCTGTTTGATGGTCACGCAGGGTCTGGGGCTGCCGTGGTGGCCTCCCGCCTGCTGCAGCACCACATCACGGAGCAGCTGCAGGACATCGTGGAGATCCTCAAGAACTCGGCCGTCCTGCCGCCCACTTGCCTGGGCGAGGAGCCCGAGAACACACCCGCCAACAGCCGGACTCTGACCCGCGCAGCCTCGCTCCGTGGGGGCGTGGGGGCCCCGGGCTCCCCCAGCACCCCACCGACGCGCTTCTTTACCGAGAAGAAGATTCCGCATGAGTGCCTGGTCATCGGGGCTCTTGAAAGTGCATTCAAGGAAATGGTAGGTATCGTGGAGGGGTCCAGGGGGGTAGGGGTCTGGGGTGGAGGCCCTCACTTAAACCAAAACGTTCCTTAGAAGGTTCCCTAGGACAGGTCTCTGACCTGCCGTCCTGTTGTGCGACTCCCCTTGGGACTTCTCCGTTTGATACTCCATTCTCAGCAGAGGTTTGGCGGAAGGACAGGGTGCCTGGCATTGAGTGCTGGCAAAAATTAAAACGGTGAAAGGGAGGGATAGTGTATGAGCTAACGGGCTTTTAAAATGTACCTAGGATTGCATCTCTTTCTGCAGACTCTGTGATGCCAGCTGGTGGTACAGTTCCACTTAATTGAAATGTGAGCGTGGCTGCCATCTGTTTTACACGTGTAGGGATTACAGGTGTTTGGGGAAACAGCTTTTAATGAAGTGCTCAGAAGTACCTTTCCTGTATAAATCTGATCTGAGAACTGCTATTTTACCATGATTGGGCATGTGGTTCTTAATGCTTAAAAAAAATATATTGTACCTGCTGGAGGGGAATCGAGGCCACTCTCTGAGATTTACATTTTACTGGGGAGCATGGACTGTTTGTACATTTAAGTTGGGATGTCTCTGATTAAAGAATTCAGCCTCCTTCCCTCTCAGCCTCAGTCCTCAGAGCACATGCAGGGACAGTGTGCAGCTGCCCTCATAGTGTCCCCTGTTGTCCCTCTGCCTGGTGGGGGACCACACCTCTTTGCCACCCCCTTTCCCTCTCTGAGCTCACTTTCTTTTTTTTTTTTTTTTAATTTTTTATGTCTTTTATTTAGAGAGAGAGAGAGAGACAGAGACAGAATGTGAGCGGGGGAGGGGCAGAGAGAAAGGGAGACACAGAATATGAAGCAGGCTCCAGGCTCTGAGCTCTTAGCACAGAGCCCGATGCAGGGCTCGAACCCACAGACTGTGAGATCATGATCTGAGCCGAAGTCGGATGCTTAACCAATTGACTGAGCCACCCAGGCACCCCTGAGCTCACTTTCTCCTGAGGCAGTTATTGTGGTTCCAGAGATTTTTCTTTCCTGAGCAACAGCCTGCATGCAAGAAAAGAGCCAGGAATGTGCAAAGATGTTATAAAGATGGGAGTAGAGCAAGTGTGCTGTATTATCCTAAAACCTGGGGAGTAAAAAGTGATGACCAGCTGTTCAGTGAGCAGGAAGAGGTTAGGAGCACCCCTGTGGAATGGAGCGCGACCCAGCGCACAGTCCAAAATCAGACTGTGTGCTGAGGAGAGAACTGTAGATGATGTTGAACAGCGCCTCCCCGTCTGATTTGCTTAAGAGGCAAAATGCTTCGTATCTTCACACCTCACGTTTGCACCCTGTCCTCACTTTAACCCATCCCTTCTTTGGTCAGTGTGCGTCTCTCCTTGTCACGTAGGTATTTACCCTAGAATAGCCGGTGGTGTAAAAAGCATCTCTCTCTCAAGAGTGTCTGGTAGCCTCCAATCCCGAGAAAACCACCAGGAAGCTGGAAAAGATTATTTAGGGATAAAGGAATCAAGGTAGTAAAATTGACTCCTGCGCGGGCTCTGTATAAAATCTCCCTCACCAGCTGTCACAGGAGCTCTGATGGGAATGTGTTTCTAGACACTGATGTTCAGAATGCTAAATATTTCATTGAGGTAAAAACTGTGACAGTAGGCTATTCTCTTCATGGGAGAAAAAATCAGCTTACATGATAGAAGTGAAAAGCTAAAGAAACTTAGGGTTTTTCATTTCCTTCTGTAATTGCTTCTGCCACAGGGCATCTTTTACTTGGAACTGCTGTATTCTCAATTCTATCCACTAGAGGCCAATGTCACCTTGAGGTAGGCCTCCTCAGTGGTCTCCCGCTCTTTCTGCCCATTAATGCCTCAGGGGTACCAGCAACCACTATACTTGAAATGAGAGGCTCATTCAGAAAAGTACTTAGTCAAGGGCCTCATTCTTCTCTTTTAAATTTTTTCTGCTTTTAACTAACCAGTATATTACCTGTAGTTTTTACCTTGGAAACTTAGTTGCCGGCAAAAGGATCATTTCACCTTCCCAATTCATTCATTCAGTCAGTAAATGTTTGATCAGAACTAACTCTATGCAAAGCCTAGTTGGGAAAAGAGCACTGAACAGACTAGGCAAAGGCAAGTGTTAGATGAGTGAAATATGAGTGGGAAGGGCCTTGAATGGGGAAACGCAGGGTGACGTGGGAGCCTGATAAAGAGCTGAAGCGAAGGGGTTCCGTGGGTTTCCTTAGGGAAGTGATGCTGGGGATGGGGGTGAGGAGGAGTGATGCAGGTTGAACAACAGGAGGCTGGTTCTGTGGAAACTACATCAGAGAACCCCCACAGGCCCGAGGCAGCGAGCTGTTGTCGCGGGTAGGAATGAGGGATGTAAGATGAAGTGGAGAGGCGGTCTGAACCTACCTGTGGAGGACCTGGTGTGCCGTGTTATGAATTTTTGGCTTTAAGCCATATCTGTTTTTCAGTTCCTGACAACGTGCGACTTCCTCTTCACTCTTAAGTGTTTGCCAAACGGTTTCTCTAGTCTCTAGCATGCTGGAGGTCTACCTGGACTTTGCCCCATGTGGTTGGCCTATTAAATGAGAAGACTTGTCATTCCTTGGTTCGCAGGGTGCTTGGTAGAGTGGCCCTGCCTTCTGTTCTGCTAGGGACTGAGCCAGGTGATGCCTGTTGGCCCAGAATAATTATTAATATACTATCCCTTTTAGTCTCAGAGTGTCTCTGCCTGGATGATGGCTTGTGTTTACCCTAATTACAGAGAGATGCTCTTGTTTTTCTTTGCTTCATCAGGGACTCAAGGAAAATTTGACCCCAGTGTTATAGAAATGTGCCTGACTTCAACATTAAGTTACTTGGGGTGAACTTCACAACTCACAACACAGAAATCATACAGTGTACCTTCAATTGAATGGCCTGGAAGGCCATTGCCAACTCGTATCAAATACTTGTTCCTTAGTCCTTTTTTCAGTATTACATTTTTAATGTTTTATTTATTTGTTCATTTATTTTTTATTTGTGAGAGAGAGCCAGAGAGAGATGGAGACTGAGAGTCCCAAGCTGTCTCCAGGGCTCCATCTCACAAACCGTGAGATCATGACCTTAGCTGAACTCCAGAGTCAGGCTCTTAACTGACTGAGCCACCAGGTTCCCCTCGATATGGTATTTTTGAAAGTCAGTGTTTGGAGGCAAACTGGTTTTTTGAAGTGCCCAACATGCAGCCGATTTCCTTCTCTTGTTGGCCTGGCTTTCGTGGCTTCTCCTCTGGCCTGTGGAATGGGGCACATTAGGAGTTTCCCCGCCATCCCTAAATTTTCTCCTCGCAGTAGCCAGCCACTTTCTAGCTTTCCTGGTTCTCCGTATTCTTTAGTATTGCAGGTTCTGTGCTGTTCGGATCCTCTGTGATAGAAAAAGTCAGTATTTAAAAAAAATTTTTTTTAATGTTTTATTTTTGAGAGAGAGAGCGAGCAAGCAGGGGAGGGTCAGAGAAAGGATGACACAGAATCTGAAGACAGGCTCCAGGCTCTGAGCTATCAGCACAGAGCCCGATGCGGGGCTCGAACCCATGAACCGCGAGATCATGACCTGAGCCGAAGTCGGACACTCAACCAACTGAGCCACCCAGGTGCCCCAAAAAGTCAGTATTAAATAAGATTCCGTTCTTTCAGCTTTGTGGCTCTCTTACTTTCCCTCACACTTTTCATCCCTAAAAATCTCAGCCTCACATTTGCCTTACTACGACATCTTTGCAGCTACCCTTCCTGAGACTCAGAAGTAGCTTGCAGTATCTTTAAAGGCAAAGCTTGCCATTCACGTGGGGTTTTGCTTTATTTACAGCAGCATGGCAACATAGAATCAAAGGCCTTCGGTCTTTCTCTCTCTCTCCAATGTCCTTCTCAATCACTGGTATTTATTGAGCTTCTATTTTATAGCTAGCATTCTTTTAGACACCAGGGGAGGCTGGAAATAAAAGGTTAGATTATAGGTGTGGCGGCATTTGTAGTCACACATTATATGCATCTAGAGATATATAATATCTCATTTATTTTGATGCTCTAAGTAACATTAAATGGGGTGGTGACATGTTGATACCTATCTGAAGGAGAGGGTGAGGTGAAAGATTTAGAAACCCCAAGTCAGAATAAATAGTACTTCTTTCCAGGAAAAATAGGCCCTCGTCACAAAATGTAGACTCCTGGAAGTGAAGAAAACGCTCTGAACAAGTGGAGACGATAACAGTTTCATCAAATACTGTAAGCTTCTTTGAGGGCACTACTTTTCCTTTCCTCTTTGATCCTCCGGTTGCCCGACGCAGCGTGCGGCTTGTGGTGAGGGTGACCTCTGACCCCTGGCCTCTAATACTTACTGCGCTTGCCTGCTGAGGCACGTTTGCCCTTTGGCCCCCTTATTGTATCTCATTGTGGATTTTCCTTTACACTGAGAAGGCTGTGTAGTCCGTTCTTCCTGTGTCCACTATGGAAAATGAACCATAAAGGACCAGAATCTCAGGAACTTTCTGACTGACTTCAATTCTGCTTCCCCACAGTGCTTTGTCATGATGCCTACTTGAGTAGCTGAGATATGCCACTGATTATGTGTAGGCTGTAGCTGGGCCCAGGATGAAGCATGTGGATAAGATAAGGACTTGTAGATCTTGGAGTCCGTCTTCTTGCTTCCACAGCCTCCCCACACAGGGCTGCATAGCCAGCATTTCAGACTCATGAGGGAAATCACTTCCATTGTTGGTGGAGTTGAGGGAGACCGCTGCTCTCTAAGGAATCATAACCAAGTCAGCAGTGATGAGCCTTTTAGCCTGCCAGCTATAGGATTTGTGTTCTGGACAAAGGCAGGAGGAATTTAAGAAATTCTGCCCTATTTCCTTTTCAGTGCTGATATAGATTCATCACCATAGCGAAGAATACTTTAGAAGTTTGGTTGTTAGGAAGGAAGAAAATGGCAATGTTTTCAGTTATAGAACTACCATACATTCTCCTGTCACTGAGCTCATGATTGGGAATAGCACTCAGCTTGGATTTACTTGTAAAAACCATAATTTCACTATGGTGAAAAAAAGGATAAATGGAAAGCTTATTTATGGTTTGTAAATCCTAGTCTTTTCAAATATTAGCATATTCGTGGTAAGTTATGGACCTGCATGTCATTCTGTGTTTAATAAGCTAGAGTTTTGTTTTGTCTTTGTTTTGGTAGAACAGGAAGTTCCTCCTAGAAGGAATGAGTATGTGATTCCATGGACAGCCAGCAGGTGGCAATATGAGGCAGTACTGGTTTTTTCTTTCCTCATTGCCTGGCTGACAGATTGGCTTGTTCCCAGAATAAACCAAAATCAGACCCAGATACAGAAACCATGCAGAATCATATTATTTGTGACTGACACTATTAGCAATGTGCTCAGAGCCGCGTTTTAACCCATCTATGGGGAGCTGCCAAGTTCTATTGAAACTACCCAACACTCACTCCCTTCTGTTGTTTCATATTGCTGTCCTTTTGCAACCTGAAATTAGTAAGAAACAAAGAATGATCCTGGAGTTGCATCATCCCTGGGACTTTCAAACCAAATTACAACCATCCTGAGCAATATATTTTCTTGCTTGCAGTTCTTTCCTGCTGAATTAGTCTCATTCCACACATCTCTCTTATTTCCCTTCATTGCCCATACCCTCCCTTGAAACAAAAAGGAGCAAAATAAAATCCCAAGTGTTTAAAAATTGGATCCGTTCTTATGATTTAGAGATAAACCTGGCTTAAATATACTATTTACAGACATAACACAGGATAGATCAGCCCTACTAAACAGAAGATGGTCTTGAGTGGTATGCAGGACCCTTGAGGGAGCAAGTAAAACAGTTATCTTGTTAATTGAATATTTTGAGTGTGTAAATTGGTCCTTTTAGATTATACTTGAAAAGAAATGACAGTATATGCATGTGTTTTGCTGGCAAGTTATTCTAGAGCTATGTCTTCAGTCTTGTTGACAGCTAAAATGGGGAAATAGTCTAGATTGATTGGTCCTTGTTTAGGACAAAGCAATGAGCAGTAATTCCCATGATTTCATTGATTTTTTTTTTTTTTTTGGAAAAAATACCCAAACGTGAGGGCTTACAAAATAATAATAACTCTACATTTTAATGTGTTTTTAATGTAGAGTTTGGGAAGCTTAAGCTAATTGGAAAAGTTGAGGATTTGAAGAAAATGGGTAGTTAATTCAGCAGTAAATATCCTTATTGACTTCATTTATCGTGTTTGATCTGGTAGTAAAAATCATGCAGATGGTCGTTTAATGTTCCTTTCAGTGCTAATATTTTGTGAAACATCTTTTAAAGAGGAGTAGGTGGTGTAGGAAAAAATAAATGTGCTATTTTGGCTTCTAGGGAGGGGAGGGGAAGAAATTATTTTTAGAATATGTTCTAGTTACACCCAGTTTTAGAAGAAATAGAAGAGTGTATTTTAATGTCAGCGAATCCTTCAGGAGGATGGAGTGTGTGGAAACACATTTTCATATCCTAGTCACTGTGACCCCAGAGAGCACACGCATAATTAACGTGTGTGTGCACGCGAGGGCATCTGCATGTGCACACACGCACATGTATATCACGACACAAATGGCAGGGGGTGATGGAAGGGTGAACATATTAGCAGAGTTTCCTGGACAAAACATAGCTAGACTTTAGTCCACTGTTTATGTGACAGTGTTGCCAAATTTAGCATTCCTTATCCTGGGGGAACTACAGAGGGCTGAAATACAGGAAAAGATGAAAGAAAGAATGAAATCAATTAGAACAAAATACTGAATCACACTATTAACGTAACAGCAGGGGATTAATTGGGGAAGCTAACTGGAGCGTCTTCCTCCAGATGAAAGGCAAATAGTTGGAATTCTGTTAGAGCAGAAAATCATGGTGTTGTGCATACACTTCTTGTCTTGATTATTTTTAAGAAATAATTTCTTGATCTGAATTTCTTGTGATGTTAACTGTGGGACAGAACGCATCTGCAATGCAGAATGAACTTGTTTGTCTGAGTCCCAGAGGAGATTTTTGCCACGGTGCTGCTTTCACTTGGACTGTGTACCACGGCATTTTCTTTTGGATTGCATGAGTGATTTAAGTCTTTCAGGCGTTATTCACACTCCACTCCATGTATAGCATGCAAGCCGTTGGGTACTCAAGGGATTTTTTTTTTAATAAAAATTGTCTTTCATTCAGACGTCAGGTTTTCAAACAAATGTTGATTCTGGATATGAAAACCTACTTTCTGTTAGCCCCACTAGATCCTTACAGTATATTAAAAACAGTAGTATAGTCATGTTGAATGTGGACTTGATACACCAGTTGATATATTTGATGAAATATCTATCTATCATATCATCAACTTTATTTTCCTTATTTAAATGCAAAAGAAAGGGAATACATGCATCTGCAAACTGCTTTGTGAATAGGGTTGTTGCTTCTGTTTTTATGCATTGTTGGGAGGTTAAGCAGACAAAACTTTTGACAGCTGGTTGTTTTCTTTCCCTTTCACTTCCTTGTGACAGTCTATTTGGCTGATATTCCTGCGCCTTCTCCTCACCCTCAGGGCTCCAGCCACTCCTGGGTAGCTTCTGAGAACCATTCAGTCCTTCTTGTCAATCCACTGCATCTGCATTGAAGCTTGGGTTCCTGCTTAACCATCATCTCAGTGAGCATTTATTTGCATCGTAAGCTTTTTCCTTTGTCAATTACAGGGAACACATTTCTCATGTCAAGGCAGGGTACGGTGGTGAAGAGGTAATTTGGACACCTAGGCATTTTTTAAGGTATTTCTTCATTTGCCCACTCAATAGACATTTCTTAAACTATCTTTTTACTTGGCCTGGCGTAGGTGTTCAGGGTCTCGCAGTGAGCAAGAGAGGTCTCTGCTGCCAGTCATGGAGCTTCTGGGTCTGGGAAGGATCTAGATGGCCAGCTAAGCCCCTCACACATGGCATCTGATTTAATCCTCACAATAGTTCTTTCAGAAACTAATTTGTATAGAATTTGAGTAAATTTTTAAAATCCAGTCATTGAAGGTGGTCCTCACGCTGGACTCTTCAAGCTTTCAGTGTTGTTGTCTGCTCACTCCTGTATTAGAATTTTCTTCCCTTTTAAACTACCATGCCCCACATATACACACTCTCACTCCCTCCCCATAGTTCCTCAGCCTTCCTCTTCCCTTCCCCCTTACCCAGTTGATTCTCAGATTTAGTTTTTGTTAGTTTCTCCCACATTCTGATTTTGTACTTTTCATCTACTTACTTTTTCCCAGTATGCTGATTTTCATCTGTGTCTTTGGCTCAGGCTCTTGCCCTGTTTCCAGTTTTTCACTGGTGATTTATCTGACCTTGTATTAACCACCTCTGTCCTCTGGAGCCAAGCCTTTGCTGACAAATGCCAGATTACTGAATTATCTCCCTCTTTTGCAGAAGGCTGGTTGAAGCAGCAGAGTTGTGACTGGGTTTCTAAGAATCACAAATTCCTTCTCCCTCCTTCTGCCTCAACCATAGGTTACCATGAGATTGTTTGGCATTATTTTAGTCAGCATTCAGTTTATTTTCCTAATTTCACTCATGTTTTTCGGGGGTCATAGAACCCATGCTTCTGTCACTAACCCAGAATTTCACAGAGACATGTGTCTTGGATGATGCCTATCTGTCAAGAGAAGTCTTGGTCTGTTATGAATTTTCTCGGTGAGGGGGGAGGGGCTTATAGAGGGCAGGTAATAATAGGCTTTGGAGGAGGAGAATAAGATTGAAATCCAAACTTCAAACAGGTAAATATGCACAAGTCACCCCCACCCCCGCCCGTCTGCCTCCCAACATGAAGGTTAGTAATATGGTTGTGAGGATTAGCTGAGACTCTGTACAGTGATTTGTGCCCTGCCTGACCTAGAAGATGTGCTCCATGAATATTGGCTCTTGCTATGAATGTGTGTCACACACACATTTGTTGTGAATCTGTGGCTTAGGACGATGGAGTCAGATCAGGGTTTGTAAGCGTCTCTCTTTGATGAGTAAGACAGAGGGTTGGCTCCTGCCTGCTTTGAAGAGAGAACATAGTTCCTCAAGTCACTTCTCTTATCTGGCTGTAAAAAGAAACTATTTATTGGAGATTTTGGGGTTAAAAACATTGCTCAGGTCCAAGTAGTTGGCATTATCAGCCTGTCCATTCATTGTATTTCTCACATGGTAGGTCAGGCAGCCCATACAAAGACTAAATTCTCTACAAGCTGGCGTATTTATTATTGAATACACTTGGTTTTCTTTTTCTTGTTTTTTTGTTCTGATTAGATCTGTTTGCCAACCCTTGTTTCCTGTCTCTGGTCTGCAGATGGGCTAGTAGACGACAGTTTTATGCTGGTGACCTCCATGATTAAATGTTCTTCAGGTGGGAGAAAAGCACTAAAGATTTTCTTGTCCCATCTTTGAAGCACATTCTGACTCCAAGGGCTCTGTCAAGGGAATGAAGTTAAGAACGTCTTTGATACGAGTTCTTACGCAATCCAGCACTAACTTTGTTTTCTTCTCCAGGACCTACAAATAGAACGAGAGAGGAGTTCGTATAATATATCTGGTGGCTGTACAGCCCTCATTGTGGTTTGCCTCTTGGGGAAGCTGTATGTGGCGAATGCTGGCGATAGCAGGTGAGCAGATTCTCCGTCCAGTGCTTCCCGATCTCTCATGCCTTTGATACTTTTAATCTGTTTTAAAATAGTGATTGGAAATACCATAACTCTGCTTTAGATTAGATACTGAGAAAGAGGGTCCTTCTCCATCTGAATAAAATGCATTTAAGACGAATCATCAGGCTGGTAGTAAGAGGTTCAGGCTGTCTCATGCCCGCCCCAAGTAGCAGATCATGTATAGACCTGTGATTGATCTGTATACCTGGGGTTAATACCTGTGGCTAACCTAAGCAGGTAGTGTACAAATGTTTTTTGACTTCAGAACCTGATTTGCAATAAAAGCCTAGCAGAGGCATAAAAACAGGAGAGTGCAAGGAGGAGAGGGCTTTAAAGGAAGAGAGTGTTTGCAAGGGACCGGGGAGGACTCTATACCTGTTTCCAGTTATGCTCAGTGACTTTGCTTGGTCCCCTCCCAGAATCCCATGCGTTTCTCCCTTTGTGCACAAGTCCTTAGAGGCTATAGTCTCGTCTTTTCTCGGCTCAGCTGAAAGGAATTTTGGACAAGAGATTATGATTAACCCCTAATCTATCCAGTATTATCAGGAATAAGATACATTTGGGTTTTATTTTAAATAACTAATGTGTCCTTACTTTAAACGCAGGGAATTTTAAACTTATAGACTTTGTGGAAAGTGTTCTAATTTGTATTACATACATGTCTGCCCCCCTTTGGTAACCACATATGTTGGCTCTTTGCTAAAGATTGACTCTTTGTTTTAAAAGCAATCAAAGTTCTAGACTGTGCACAAGATGTCCTTAAAGGATGAGTGATTCCCCTGTGCAGTCTATGGTCCCTCAGTCCCCTCTCTCTGGGTCATGTGCCTCTTTGAGCATCCCTGCCTGCCCTTGGCCCTGCTCCAGGTCTGTCCCCACTCCCTGCCCTTCCCTGTTAACCTCCAGTGGTGGTGGAAGATTGACTCAGGCTTGCAGCAGGGGAGGAATTTACCTTACTTTGCCTTCTATTCACAAAGCAGGACAGCCTGAGGGAGTCTTCATTCCCTCCAGTTCAGCATCCTTTCCTAGTCTTCCCACAGAAGATCCCAGAAAGTAAAGGAGAGTGCACTGCCAAGGCAGCAGTATTTGGTTTGACAATTGATGGTTTTAGAAGGTCTGTTTATTTTTAATGTGTATGTAGATTTCTATTAAACTCTGTAAGCTACCTCTTTTTCAACATGGCATTTTGCTGGGGAAATGGAAGTGTCTGTAAGATGCCATGTTGATCCCATGGCTTCTGTTCCTCAGTGTCTTGTCAGAATCCTGGCAGGAGACAGACGCCTACTCAGGTGGGTCAGCTGAATGAAGCAGTAAAAGGAACCCCATTGGAGGGGGCATTGGGTCTCAGGAAGACTTTTACCACCTGAGGCCTGCAAGACCCAGGGAGGACTTGCCACAGCAGAGCCCAGGAGAGTGGGGTCACAGGTGAGGGCCCATGGGCAGGAGCTGCAGGAGAAAAGGGAAGAAATACTTGGACCTCTTTCTCTTGCATCCTCCCATCTCTTGCCAGGGCTTCCCCATGGATGAGCCTAGCTGGGAGCCAGATGACAGGTAGCCGGGAGAGTGCTGGTCACAGAGGTCAGCCAGCCGGGCACACACGCAGACAGCACATCCGGGGTGGGGGTGGGGGGGCAGGTGGAACCAGCACCTCTGCTCTCTCCCCCTCCTTCTCCCCGCCAGGGCTTGAGCTTCCTGCAGCTAGGAATCTTCCATCTCCAGGGGCCTTTTAAGACACACTGAGGAGCTGGCCTCTGGGCCTGTTTTTTTTTTTTTTTTAAATGTTTTATTTATTTCTGAGAGAGAGAGAGAGAGAGAGAGAAACAGCATGAGCAGGGGAGGGTCAGAGAGAGAGGGAGACACAGACTGAAACAGGCTCCAGGCTCCGAGCTGGCAGTCAGCACAGAGCCCGACACGGGGCTCGAACCCACGGACCGTGAGATCATGACCTAAGCGAAAGTCAGACGCTTAACCGACTAAGCCACCCAGGCACCCCTCTGGGCCTGTTTTCCTATTCCTGATCTTGCGTTTGTTTGGAGACAAAGGCGCAGATAAGAAGGAGATACCCTTCGGTTCTGAGTGAGACTGAATCGGCCATTCTTCCGCTGCACTCCTATCCACCCTTGGCTTTATGTCCACTTCCATGCCCTTTGAAATGCGTTTGTTTTTCTAGCCCTTCCATGACGAGGGAGGTGACAGTGTCTTGCTCCCTGGAGAGGGGCCCACACCTCATCCCAGGAAGCACCGCTCACCAGATGATTCCCACACTCGGAAGAGAACCCAAACTTCTGGGCCCAGAGTATCTTCATGTTGGATTATCCTTTTCATAGATGCACCTTCTCCCTGGTGCCTTCTCCTCATTTTTGAATCTAGTTTTCTTCAAAGCTCCCAGTGCTTTAATAGAGCCACTTACCCAGCCAGGCCTCCATCCTCCTTCCCGGAAGCTCCAGTGCCCTGGCCAGGACCTGCCAGTCTCAAATATTCATCTTCGGGACTCTTGTCCCCAACCCCCCGCCACCCTCGTCCCTTGTTTTTAAAGTGCCAATTTCTAGGCCAGATCTTGAACTCCTCATCTGTAAAAATAGTGGTGGTGGACCAAATAATCCCTAAAGTTTCTGGCCTTCCATATACATTATCCCAAGAGGAGTGACACTTTTGGAAGGTAAAGTGATGCTAAACATGTTGATCTTTTGGTAATTTGTATCCTTCTTAGAGTCAGTTTTTGAACTCTCAGTATAACACAGATTCCGATGTTTTTAACATAAAAACATGCATAAAAGTATGATATTTTACATATCCCCAGTAGTTTGAAAAGCCTAACGGATACTTTTATTCTCATTAAAACTAGAAAGCATGTGCACGTGCGCGCACACACACACAAATTACCCTATGATAAAATAGATCTTTAAAAATCTAATAAGTTTAATTACATGTGTAGTGTTTAGGCCTCAGTATCCAGGTATGAATTTGGGGTTTTATGACTGATTGGTTGCTGTTCAGGTATGGGTCATACGTCATATAGAAACCTAGGAGTAATAGGAATTGTTACTTGAATTCACCATCTAAAGGATAACTTATAGGGCATGTATTCATTAGGGTGCTATTTTCAGCTCTTGTATGAACAACAGATATTCAGTATCTTCTTCTGTAGGATCATTGCCTACTTTATGTACCAATAGTATATTACAGGTATTTGAATTTACAAAAATAGTCCATTATTCCCAAGAAACAACAATTAAGTGAACTTTGATCAGACTTACATAAATGTAGGTCCATTATTACTTATAGGCAAGTAGTCATGAATCTGACGGCTGAATTTAAACAGATGATTAGCGGTGACAGAGGTCTCTAGTAACCGGGCCCTGATTAAGTATGATTTCTTCTTCGTTATTGCCAGACTTTGGCTGCTATATGTTTACTTTAAATCTTGACAGTTTTGAGAGTGAAAGCGTATCTTTGTCATAGGTTCACTACCCCATAATTATTCACACTCAGGGAAGGAGAAGCGTTGCACTGGTTTGATTTGGAAGCCACTGGTGGTCAGGAACTATTTTCTGAGCTGCCTAGTGAACTGTGAACTGTTTGATTCCCCATCAGGCACATGTATGTTGGGGGTTGTATGAGGAGGAGCTGCCTCATGTTGTTGGTGGCTTAGTGGTTTTTGAGTCACTGATTTACTCCTCTCGGTGTAGAATGGTTCACAGTGATGCCAGGTGACTGGTGTAGAGTTTGGGACAGATTTGCCTTTCTTTCCTCAGCAACTGGTGCACAGCGTAGAACAGACCTACCCTTCTCTCCTCCCCCGAGGTAACTAGCCTTAGAGGAACATACAGTAAGTACCTGATGCATGACACTTGGTTTATTTTTCCTGGGCAAAGACAGCCTCCTGAACACCTACAGGATCATAAGAGACTAGGAAAGAAGCAGAAGGTGGGTGGGTTTCTTCTAGCAAGAAAGAACTGGTGACAGGCAAATGTCATGCAAAGCAATATGCAAACTATCACCCATTGTGTTTGAGTCATTGGCTCCTTAGGGCTCTGACGGATTCTTCAGTTTGAGAAGATGCTTTGACTCCATTTTAGAAGATGATTGTATTTTATTTGTATGGAGGCAAAGCCGTTGTCACTTATTTCTAACAATGTCTAAACGTTTGGCACCTGAGACTAGGTCAACTCCTTCAGATGAAAGAACACCACTGAAGCCTAGTTAACTTGATGATTCCACTCTTGCCAGATTTATGTAACAGGACAAGAAGACCTCTAATAAGTGCTAGGCACATGTTAAATACCATAACATAGAGAATTATATTCAGTTCTCTCAGCAATTTAGTGACAAGTAGGCATTCATTGTTAATGTCCAATAAGTATAATGAAGCACAGCAAGGCGACTTGTCAGAGGTCCCACAGCTGCTAAGAAGCAGGGCTTCCCTCCAACTCAAGGCTGGAAGTTAGACTGATACATACATACATACATATGTACATATAATATATATATATATGTACATATATACATATAGGCCCCACACCCAGCATGGAGCTTAATGTGGGGCTTGAACTCATGACCTTGAGATCAAGATCTGAGCTGAGAACAAGAGTTCGAAGCTTAACGGACTGAGCCATCCAAGTGCCCCCAGGGTGCCATGTTCTTAATGCCTGTACCTTGGGATTTCCCATCCGTGCTAAGACTTACAGGGTTTTTTGTTGTTTTTTTTTTTCACATTTCCACAAGTCTAAATTCAAGAGTTTCTAATTAACTTTTTTCTTTCCTATTTGTATGTAAAATGGTGACCTACTTTATAATCAGTGGCATCTTGGAATTCACCTAAAATGGTTTCTGGAGTATAGTTGAAGGGGTGCCTGCACTTAAAATCTATTTTAAATGCATGGCAGTAGTGAGGCACCTAAGCATTGGGTAGTCAGTTTCATTCATTTATGATACAAGGAATGATATTTTCTCAAAACTAGGGCTGCCACCCCAGTTGGAAAGGTCTCTGAGTTCTATGAGACCATTGTAAATTCTTTGTTTTCATTTTGATAATTATCTGTTGAAAATAACATAAGTGTTTTCTGGATTGCCCGCCAGACTGTCTTATAAATAATAACTGCCATGAATTCAGACCCCCCATTTTGTCTTGCTCATGGTCGTCCTAGAGAAAGGTCAGGAAGGTCAAATGTGCTCATGATGTAGTTCTGTCTGTAGGAGTGTACAGGCATGCCACTAATTGCCCTTAAAATGAATTCAGGAAGTCCAGCCAGGATAGTTTTCATTGATTTCTTTTTCCCTCATTTCTAATTGTCCAGAATTACCCTCCATCTAACTTAGAGTTTCCTTACTCATTCAGAATATGGAAAGGTGAATTGCTCTGGAAAGTCTGAATTTTCTTGAGGCTAGGAGTTAGGTATTAAACAAGACTGAAACATTTCTAAATTCAAAACCAATTACATTTCTGTGGTGCTTTGTCTCTCCGCCTTCTCCCTGTTCCTAGAGGTAAGACAGTGAACCACTATGATTTAATTTCCTGCAACCCAAGGGAATGTGAAGAACTATTCACTCCTGTTGATATTAATGGACATAAATGCCCAGTACAGAAGCTTCCTGAAACTGCTTATTCATGAGTGGTTCATCTCTACATACCTGCCAGTGAGCTGCTTCTTTGATAATGGCCTTCCTCTGAGTCCAGAAGTACATTTGATCTTTTTCCATTGACTACATTAAGTTCACCACATCTCTCACTGTGTTTCACAGGTAACTGAAAAATAGTATCAAGAGAAATGAAAAGTAACTACCTTTCTCAACTGTGAAAGAACTGCTGTTTCTACCTTTTTTCTGCATGGTTCCCTGTCTTTTCAGTATTTGTATAATCCCTTAGCAATACCCATAACCTGTAGAAGGGGATAACAGAAAGAAAATATTACTATGAAATACTCACAAATACATACAGAGACATAGAGACTATGATGGCTCAAAACTGTCCATACTTTTCCTGTCAAGCCACTCCCTGTCTATGCAGAGGGCACATAAGAGGTCCTTCTCTCTCTGGACTTCCTCCCTGCCTCCTCCCTTTGTTTTGAATCTGACCCTGATGCCCTTTGCCCTAAATCGGTGGTTCTCAAAATGTGGTGCCCAAACCAGCAATAGTATCTAAGACCTCGTTAGAAAAGTAAATTCTGTAATTCTACCCTAGACCAACTAAATCAGAGACCTGGGTTATAGGGCTTAGCAATCGGTGTTTTAGCAAGTCCTCCAGGTTATGCTGAAACACATAAGAATCCCTGCTCTGAAGTTTACCCCTGGTGTCTGAGAGCCAGAAAGGAGCCACCGTGTCCTTAGGGCTTAAAAATTCTAGCTCTTCCTGGCCTGGGGCCAAAGTGCTCCACTCTGAAGGCTGTCCAAACATCCAGCCATTCTGGCTGCAGCCACACACCACATGCTGGGGGTCCTCTGTGGTGATGTTCCCCCTTAGGCTCCCTGATGCTGCTGCCTGAGGTGGAGGGCCCCAACTGCACCTGTCAGCTCGCTGCAAATTCCTTTTGCTGATCTCATACTCTGAAGCACAAGTCCTTCTCTTTGAAAAGTAAGAGAGGAAGGATTTGTCCTATGGTTTAGCTCCTTATCTCAGACTTCCACTGACTGCTGGGTCGTTCAGAAGCCCCCCACCCACCCTAGAGCAGGCTAGGATGCCTGTCTCTGAAATGGGTCGGGCATGCCCCTGTGTGGACTTTAGGTCTTTTCTGGTTGGGCCCCTGGGAGAGTGACTTGTGGCTGTGGTTCCCCCATCCCACCCAAATCATGCTTTGAACAACTTTACTCCCATGGAGGGGCTGGGCCGGGAAGGCTCGTGGCATTTGTAGAAATGGAACAATTGTACTTACAAATACTGGTGTGAAATGGCTTTGTTCAAGATAGTAACTTTATCCATCCCTAGCTGCTGAGATAGGATGAAACGGGATCAGTGTCACAAGGGAATTTTCCAGTACAGAATCCCAAAGTTTTATCTTTGGGCCATGTTAGCCTTCACCATGATTTTTGGGATTTAGTTATCTAATTTGTTGATCATGTGAAATCAGGTAAGGTGAGCTAGCAAGATACAAAAAGACCTTTAGTACCTGGGAAGGTCGGCTAAACCTCACCAGGTGAAGTTTAACAATAGTGAAGGTAAAGTGTAATACCTGTTGAAAGAGGGGAGAAAAGCAAGCAGGATATAAGACATGAAGCTTATCAGTGGCTCACATTTTTAAAAAATGTATTTAAGTGGATAGTAAATTCAGTCTGGTCAGTATGATGTAGACACCAGAACTTAATGTAATCTTAGACTGAAGCATTTGAAGTATAAGGCAAATAATACATAATGGGTTTTTTGTTGGCTTATTTGGTCTCAAGCACTCTTTCCAGTTTCTAGGGCTTTACATGAATAACCTGATCAATCCTCACACCAGCTCTTTTGGGGAAGAACTATTATTAATCTTGTTTTACACATGAAGTCTCTCCCTCTCTCGGTGACACAATTCAACATGTGCATGAATGAACAGGAATATTCCAGAGGCCAGAGTGGTGAAGAGGTTTAGAACCGTGTCTGAAGGGATAGAAAAAACGCAGACGAAGTAAAGTTTGTTAGTCACATGGAAAGGTAATTTGTATTGATGTTAGAGATCTTTGGATATTTGTCAGATATGGGGGAGAGTGGAAAGGGTTGTTCTCTGTCGGGGACAGAGGCAATAGCCACAGGAGGAAAGTGCAGTGGTTAGAACATGGGCTCACCCTGCCCAAGGTGAATCCTGGCTTGGCCACTTTGAGTTATATGCAAACTTGGGCCAATCTCATGTGTCCAATGGCTCAGTTTTGCCACCTGTAAATGGAGATGATGGTAGCACCCACTTTCCAGGGAGAACTAGATGAGCAGATGTAAAGAAAATGCTCAGCACCAGGCCAGGTCCACAGTAACTACTCAGTAACGGTTAATTGCTTTATTGCCATTGCACTCGACACACACACAGCTGAACAGATGCAGGGAGCTGCTGTGGAAAATACTGGGTTCTCTCTTTAAAAAATTTTTTTTAATGTTTATTTATTTTTTAGAGAGAGACAGAGCATGAGCAGGGGAGGGGCAGAGAGAGAGGGAGACAATCTGAAGCAGCCTCCTGGCTCGGAGCTATCAGCGCAGAGCCTGACACAGGGCTTGAACTCCAGGACCACGAAATCATGACCTGAGCCAAAGTCAGCTGCTTAACTGACTAGCCACCCAGGTGCCCCAATACTGGGTTTTCTCTTAAGGAAAATATTTGTGCATCAGCTGTATAACCACCTAGCAAGAATGTTGTACTAAGAAATTTTATTTTTAAGGGTCCCCATTAAGCACTATGTTTCAATAAATTTTGGGGGATCTTTAAAACATTGTGATGTTCCCCATTTTTCCTTTTTATAAGAGATTAATGATCTCATGATTTGTATAAGGACAGGTACAAATGTTTCCTGCTGTGCAAAGGTATATCAGGTAGGCTAATTATGGAAACAATGGACCCTCAGATTCACTAGTCTAGAGAAGCAGTGGCTTTGTCTCTTGCAGACATGTGGGGACCTGGCACGAAGGAGGCTCTGTTCTCTTTAACACTTGGCTTCCACAGTCTCTGGGAGTACACCTCCGTCCAGTCAGCTGGAAAAGGACAGGAGCATGGAATGGGGGTGGGGAGTGGCAGTCAAGGGAGGTGTTTATCGCCGTGGCTCAGCAGGGACACCTATCGCGTCTACATGCTTTCCACTGTCTGGAATTCAGGCGGATGCCCATCCTGAGAAAACAAGCCTACTGGGAAATGTAAGTTGTTTTCCCTGGACCAAGGGAATTGAATATGATGAACATTTGGCAGTTTCAGCCACCCCTGGGCATTGAGAAGGGAATTCATGTTAGGTTCAATTAGTGATCATGTCTTTGTTTGTTTCTGATACATTTTTTCCCATTGAGCTGATGAAGCTACAACTTGGATGTCATCAGCCTTTAAGCCCAAACAGCGGTGATCTCTTTTGTTACTTTAATTTTGTCACTGTTAGTTTTTGATGAGATGCCTTAGGTTCACCTTAAATTGTCAGATAGCATAGAACTAGCTGTCTCCCTGTGATCGACTTTCATCTTGGAGAATATATTTGAATAATGAAAGAGCCTGCAAGTAAACATCATACCGAATACATTTGTCTTTAGAAAGTTCATCACAGAAAGCAATACTCATTTCATGCTAAGGAAGCAAGATGACATTAACCAGGTGTTAGGGTATGACTATACTGATGTTTTGGAAATTTCTGTTCTTTTGAGTTATTTTGAACTTTTCATCATTATGTTATAGAGATTTTTTTTAATTTTTTAAAAGTTTACTTATTTATTTTGAGAGAAAGGAAGCAGGGAAGGAGCAGAGAGAGAGGGAGAGAAATAATCCCAAGCAGGTTCCAGCTGTCAGTGCAGAACTTGATGGGCATCTTGAACCCCCAAACCATGAGATCATGACCTGAGCTGAAGTTGGACATTTAACCAGTTGAGCCACCCAGGTGCCCAGGTTGTAGAGATTTTTAAATGCATACCAGTTCGGATCAATAGTTCCACGAAAGAGGCCATTATTATTTTAATATCACATAGATGAGTAAACCACATCTTAGAGCCTAGATGTTGCCCAACGTCATACTGTACATTGTGCAGCTAGAATTCAAACTCAGGCCTGTGAGTCCCAAGTGCACGTACTTAACCACTACCAGATTCTGGGTCCTGAGTCGTCACCCCTCCCACCACCAGATAGCTACACAGGCCCTTTAGTTGTGGGTAGGTCTCCCTTGGCCACTCTCTGAAAACCTTGTTTTAGATTTCTATCTAATTTAATTTAATTTCATATTATCTTTTTTTTTTTTTTAATAATCCACATAAATCTTGGGTTATTAAGACAAATGAATACTGAGTCAAACATCAGGGCCACCAGTGTGAGGTATGAAGCTGACTTGAATCAAAACCATACCAAGTCATGACCTGAGAAGAAACCGCCCTCCTCCCTCAGGAGGAAGTAGGGCCAGCTGCTACTTTACATCTGTGATACACTGAAACCCGTATGAGGTGTTCTGGAAAACCACTTCCCTTTGGGAAGGTACCGGAAGGATGAGTCAAAGGGACCATGGAGGGGTGGAGAGGATAGGGGGTAGAAACATGAAACTGATCCCAGACAGTTTTATTGGCTCCGCCAACTGAGAGGCAGGCTGCAGCAGGAGCGGGAGTGGCCATGATGGTGGCGGCAGGTGTGTGGTACTCGTGATAGTGGTGGTTGTACCAGTAATGATAGTGGTCATAGTGGCATGAGAAGGTACTGCGGTGGGGGGACAGTATTTAGAACAAAGAGGTAAAAGAGAGTCTACTCCTGGGGCATCTAGGTGTCTCAATTAAGCATCCGACTCTTGATTTTGGCTCAGGTCATGATCTCATGGTCATGAGATCAAGCCCTACATGGGGCTCTTCATTGAATATCGAGCCTGCTTGGGATTCTTTCTCTCCCTCTCTCTGCCCCTCCCCCCTTCAAATTAAATAAACATTTTTTAAAAATGTTTTTTAAAAAGAGTTTCCTCCTCATGTGAAGGGTAGGATGTAATACTAAGGGAAAGGTGTCACCCATTGCCCAGGCCCATAGGCAGCCACTAACCTCTGAGCTGCTAGTTCAAATTTAGAAAGGAGTTAAGCTTTGCAAAGTGTTCATCCTTAATATTCAGTGGTAGACAAAGTGCTAGGATCAGTAAATTAGAGCCTCTGAGGGCCTGAAGGTCAGCACTGGACCGTTTGGAAGCTACCAGGAGCCCAGGTCATGGCTTCCTGGGAGGCTCAGATCTGGGGAAATCTGTGTGGTCCAGCTTCCCAGGGGATTGAGCCCCATCAGAACTGGTATAAGTGGCATTTGAAAAGCTTCTTTGGGGGCATCTGGGTGGCTCAGTCAGCTAAGCGTCTGACTTCGGCTCAGGTCATGATCTCACAGTTCATGGGTTCGAGCCCCGTGGCAGGCTCTGTGCTGACAGCTAGCTCAGAGCCTGGAGCCTGTTTCAGATTTTGTATCTCCCTCTCTCTCTTACCCTCCCCTAGCCCACACTGTCTCTCTCAGAAAAAAAAGAAAGAAACAAAAAAAGAAAAAAAAAAAAGAAAAGAAATGCTTCTTTGGGCTTGAGGTTTGAGGCATCTTACCTGTCTTTTGTCATCTAAGCCGAGAAGACAGTGGAGGAAAATGGATCCGGGCCTCAAGAGTGCAGGGAGCTGAGCTGGCCAGGTCGGCTTCTGACTGGATATTCCTTAGTGGTCACCAAATTTCAGAGCTGTGGACAACATCTCTGAGATCCATTAACTGGATCTTTTTATCTCCACTTGTTTCCAAAGAAGGGAATGGAGGCTCAGAGAGTGATGTTAATTTGGGACCATTTCACAGTTGGGATCGAGTTTGGAGTTTACCTCCTGGTTTCTAGGCTCCCACCCCAGTGTTCTTTCTGCTGCCATCTCATTGAGGCAACCAAGGGCAGCACCAGGCATCTGCACTCTGGAAACCTTCATTTCTTCATTGCTTCAGGGTTCTGCATTTATGCTCTTTTATCTTAGGAATGTTGAAATTATCAGCCAAGGAAAAAATAAAATATTCTTCATAACGCCCTAGGGTAGATGGTGGCTCAGCAAAAGGTTAGCGGACAGGGATAGTAGGGCAGAAAGATTGTTGGATGCTAGAAACAGCCGATCCTACTGAGTGCATGCTAAGCAAAATCTTGCAAAGGGAAGAAAAGGAAGGGAATGAGGGTTCTAGTTTCAGCTCTGCTACTAGCTATTAGTGGGAACTGGAGAAAGGCAATTTCTCTGGGCTTCATTTTCTTTATCGGTTAAAAAAAGGGGGGGGGGTGTTGAGTTAGACCAATGGTTCCTAGAGTGGTTCCCTAAGAATCAGCTCAAGTGCTTTCAAAGGAAAAAGACTTCCAGCCTCACCTTGACATTTAACTCATGTGGCTGGTACATAGTAGGCACTCTGCATATGTTAGCTATTGTGTGTATTAACAGAAAGTCAGAGATGCTAAGTATTGGTTAGAAGTGCAGGAATTCAAGCCAGGAGGCCTGGGTTTGAATTCCAGCTCCGTCATCTATTGTGTGACCTTGAGCAAGCGATTGAACCATTCCATATGCCAGATCCCTCATCTGTAAAATAGGAATTGTAACAGTCCCTGTATCACAGAGACATTGCAAGGATTAAATGAATTAATTACATTTAAAAAAAAATCCTTGAATGCCCACTGAGGCAGGCAGTACTCTGGAAACTTGATACTTAGTTAATAATGGAAAAAATCCCACTGTCCTTCTGGAGCTTGCATTTTAGGGAGAGGAGACTGACAGTCAAAAAAATAAAGAAGCGAAACACACAGTGCATGTAAAAGCATTATCGCGTGCCGATTGGGTGTGTTTGAAATATTCAGACAAGTGTCTTTCTGCCATATGGAGCATCTAATAAATGTTAGTTATTAATATTGATTATCAATATATTATGATTACTGCTGTTACTACTAACACTATGAATAGAGTTTGCCGCTTTAGTAGGTCTTAGATTATCGTAAAAATATGCAACGTAAAATAAATTTTATATTACAGTACAGATGGCTTGACTATGAAAGAGCTGTATTACCTCTGGGACTGATGTAAAGGCACGTGTTGGGAACTTTTCGGAGAGCATTCCTGTTTTGGGACTCTCGTGTGAAGTACAGCCCATCTTACCTAATACTGCCACCAGATGTTAGCTCTGGACTCTAGAAGTACGTTCTTACCAGACTGGATATGGACAACATGCAGAATTCAAGTTAGCACATTCTATAACACCACTGGGGGTGGTGGTGGGGCCATATTGTTTACAGTCATCCTTGAGGTTCATTGAAGGCATGCTAGGCAGCCTCTAATATTCTTTCCAGCTCTCAAGTTTTGTGATTTTTTTTTTAACCTAGTGTATTGGCAAGCAAGGGTTGTCTCTAAGTAACACAGAAAAAGTCATCCTCCACCCCCACCCCCCAGCAAAACCCTTCAAAAAGCCTCCAGGCTCTCAGGCATTCAACAAACAAACAAGGTTTTTGTTTTGTTTTGTTTTGTTTCTTCCTTGCAAGACATAGCTGTGAAGTCAAGGTCATGCTTCCCAGGGAGCTAAGTAGCACAAGAAGCCCTCAATCATGCTGCTGGGCCCAGAGCCTGCCTGACCCTTTGCATTGGGCTGTGCTTGACCACCCAGCTCTTGGATCCTTGCTTTTCTTTCCCCGGGGCATGCCAGGCAGTCAAGAGCCTTTGGCATTTGCTTAGTGGGAACTCATGCCCTGCCATGGGCCTTCAGACCTGCCTGCAAAAACTGGATTCATGTCATTAATTTTCACACTGATTTATCATTCATCTTTCTATTGCGCCCCCACCCCCCCCACGGTTTGGTTCTTTCCTATGTCAAAGTTTATGTCTAGTTCCCTCCCCACCCCCACACCCTCAGTCATGTTCTTTGTAGCTCTGAGCTGGCAAGAGCCATAACTGCCCCTGGTATTCCAAGGACACAGGGTTGTTCTTCCAAGCAGGCAGCTCCAATTCTCAATTGGCTAGACTCAATTCACTTTTCAGACCCTTCATTTAAACAAAGTCGTGTAGCAGAGTCTCAGCATGTAGAATAGGTAAGAGTGCTTGGCGGTAGGACAGGTTAGAGACCAGTTAGAACGCAGATTCTGCAGACGGTCTAGCTAGGTTCTGGTCCCGGCTCTGCCACTTACCCAGAGTGCTGTGTGACCTTACAGTAACCAACCTCTCTGTGCCTTTGTTTGTTGATCAGTGAAATGGGGATTATAAGATACCTTATCTATAATAAGGTTGGTAGGAGGATTGTAAGTGTGTAACATGGTATTACATAAGTTCCTGTTATAGAGTAATTGTTCAGTACATTTTTTATTAATATAATGGCAATAATTATTATCCCCCATCTCAGGCCCTTATGGTTTTTGATGAAGTTTTAATTTTTGTTTTATCTTTTCAAGTTTCATTTAACTTGAGAGAGTGTGTGCGTGTGCATGTGCACGCACATGCATGGGTGGGGGAGGGGCAAAGAGAATCCCAAGCAGGCTCCACACTGTCAGTTGAGAGCCAGACACAGAGCTCAAACTCACAAACCATGAGATCATGACCCGAGCTGGAATCAAGAGTCCGTCCCTTAACCGATCCAGACCCAAGTGCCCCTCTGTGAAGTTATTAAAAACCACTATATAGTACTGTGTTTTCAGCACCCATATTTTCATATAGTACTTTTGCCTATAGAAGGCACTGAATAAATGTCAAATAAAAAGACTTAACCAACCATTCTTCATGCTGTGTTCCAGAAGGGATACTTAAGTGATTCAGATTATGTGCAGTCTCTCAAACAGGTTTGTTCAGGCCCTATGACTGGTGTTGGTGACTCCACAGCTATTCCTTTTGCCCTCTGCTTGAGGAGTGGGTGCTGCCTCACGGGACATTGTGTTAGGCCTTGTCTGCATGTCATGGCTGCTGTGATTCAGCTGCATAAGAGGCTAACGTAGTAATCCCCATAGAAACACCCGCGCGCGCGCATACACACACACACACACACACAGTTTAGCTTTTCTTGAGCTCGGGCTCTTGTAGAAAACCTTGTTCCCAAATAGCATAGGTTTGAAGGCCAGAGCCTTTTGGGAGTGATGAAGCCACACCAGGAAGAGCTAGACAGTAACAAGTATGTAATTATGTGATGCCAAGGCATTAATTAATATTATTTTACTGTATTGCCAGCAGGCGGTCTTCTGGTTGACCCAACATTCCTATAAGAACTTTGAGGTCTACCACACTGGGAATGTCCAGTGGTGCTTGAAGGAGAAATAGCACTCATGGGTTTCCCAGCATATCTGTGCGTAATGATGATGCCTTCCTTGCAGGCACATGGCCGGGTTAGCCTTCTGACTTTGCTCACACATTGGTGTTCCTCTTCGCCCATATCCCCGAGTTGAACCTGCTCTCCAGGCCCGTGCCTTGGCACATAGGGTATGGGCACATAAGCACGTGTGATGAGCTGTACAAAGTATGTCCCAGCACAGGCCTCAACGAAATCAGACAGTGGGCTTAGAGAGCCAGACAAACCCCAGCGATCTTTTCTGTTAGCATTTGGCATTTCACAGAAGGTTACACACTGCTGTATTAGGCTTGAGGGATATACTGATTACCTCCACCAGCGTTCTTGGTCCTGGCTGCTCCCAAAACACAGACTCTACCTAAGCCTTCAACCCCTCACTGTCTTCATTCATTCCCTCTGCCTACACACATGCTCACCGCTCCCTCATCCTACACACACTTCCCCTCTCTGCTCTGCTCTCCTCTCACCAGTTCCTTTTCCTTAAGACCTTCCCAGGATAGCTGTTGCTGGCTCAGCTTCTCCTCTTCCCATGGCCTTGGCTCTGGCCCCACCACTTTAGTCACCTTACCCTGCTTATGGCGGAGCTAGCTAGCTGCTCTCTAAACACTTTTCCTCTTTCTCCTGGGCATGAGGCACTACGCTGCCAGCCTTCTCTGCACTTAGGCATGGCTGCATGGTGAAGTTTTTGCAGAGGGGTTGTGCACAGAAGTGATGTATGCCACTTCTCAGATCTGACCCATAAAAGCCTCCTATATGCTGTAATGGTTTAGTTGTGTCTTCCAAAAAGGTATCTTCAGGTCCTAGCCCTCGAATTTGTGAATGTGACCTCATTTGAAAATAGGGTCTTTGCAGATGTGATTAAGATGGAAGTTAAGATGAGGTAGTCCTGGACTAGGGCAGCCCTAACTCCAATGACTAGTCTTCTTACAAGGCCAGGTGAAGGCAGAGAGACCCAGGGAAGATGACATGTGAAGGTAGAGGCCAAGTTTAAGGTTAAGCGACACTAATCAAGAACGCCAAGGCTTGCCAGGACCCACTGGAAGCTGGAAGAGTCAGTGAAGGATTCTCCCCAGAGCCTTCAGAGGGAGCAGGACCCTGCGGATTCTTGGTTTCAGACTTTCGCCTCTAGAATTGTAAGAGAGTGGATTTCTGTTGTTGGAGGCCTCTAAGCTTGTGGTAATTTATTCCCCTCTAAGGAAGCTCTTGAGCACACCATCCTCTCATTGTCCCTGTTCTGTGATGAGAGGTTGATCACCAGGGCTGCCCTGGGAAGTGCGTGCTGAAGCAGCCAGAACTCCCAGCCACCTAATTCCCTAGGACTCCCTCCGCCAACCTCCTAATTTGCTAAGTGGACTTGATGTTTCATATGTGACATAAACGTATCGTGCTAAGCCACTGGGATTTGTAAGGCTTATCTGTTATAGCAGCTAGTAATACCTTAACTAAAACACCTCCTTACAGAAGGGACTGAAGGCAGCTGCCATAAATGCATAATCTGTCCCTTCTGGAAGCCATCTCTTTGGTGGCTTCCAGGATTTTACTCTATGTCTCCTGCCCCTTAAATGCCCCCCACCCTAGGGTGTCCTCTTCTGCCAGCAGCTCCACATCCCACCCTCAGCTGCCTCATGCACCTTCATCTAGCACTTGTGTCCAGATGCTGCCCAAACTGGACTCCTCTCCCCCATCTCATGACCGCCTCCCTCCGGTCACCTCTGCATCCCACCTCGCTGCAGAATGCCAGGGCTCTTCCTTGCAGGCACATGGGCCAGCCTTCTGACTTTGCTCACACATTGGTGTTCCTCTTCGCCCATATCCCCGAGTCGAACCTGCTCTCCAGACCCGTGCCTTGGCACATAGGGTAATTGCTGTCCAGGTATTCGTCAGACAGCATAACCAGGACCATGCTGCCTTTCAGGGTTTTGAGAGGTCCTGTTGTGAGAAACGGTACATAGGGAGGATTTCTAGTTCTAACAACCCTCTAGAAATTCCCAGGTCTATCCCTGGATTAGGGCTGGTCCTCACCCTTGTGACTCCCTGCCCTGGTTTTCTGACCCGCTGTCTTAATACCATGCACCTCCCTTCGAGAAGGCTGCAAGACACAGCTCTGGGTGAAATGGGTTGCTGCATTTACTGCATTTACTACAGTTTACAGACCTGTTTGCTTCATCACAGAGTCCTCTTTCTTAAGTACCACAGAGGGCTTTCCTGTGCATTTTAGGGAAAGGAATGGGATGGATTTTTTATTTTGGACCCTGAGATGAGTAAGCTGATGGGGCCGGTTTGGGTGCTGCTGTTAGGAAGCGTTTGGGACAACACATGCTAAGCACCTCTGATCTTCCCTATTGTTATTTTCCACATATATTTATTTTTTATTTTATCTAGTGTCTATTTGTGTAATCTCCCTTTAAATTGTTTCTGGAACAAGGTAGGGTCTAAGTAAATAAGCTGTACTACAAACGTGTTCATGATGAATATGCCCCAAATTAAAGGAATTTTCACAATGTCTTTCTTTGGGTCCCCGATTTCATTTTTGGTGCCACTACAGTGCCCAGTGACTTAAACTCAAAACCTGGGTTATGGTGACCACGCGTTCTCTTTCCCGTCTCCCTCCTGTGTATTAGCAAACCCTGTCAGTAGACCACAGTGTCTCTGGTAGAATTTCTAGGAGCCTCATGAGGCTTAGGGGGATCGCTGCTTCTCTGGTACCCAGCCAGTCAGTCCCTAGGACCCCTGATACGCTGGTGGCCATGCTGCTTCCCTGTTTAAAGCCCTTCAGTGACTTTTAATCTGCGGAAACGAGTCCAGATTCTAGACTTCTTTGTCAGCCTGCCTTTACCTTTGTCTCCTGTCACTTATCCTCATATCACAAGCCTTGGCAATGCCAGACCATGTACTTATGCCCCCCAAAACTAGACTGGCCTCTTCCCCTTGTTTTTAAAACATGCTACTGCCTCCCTCCTTGTCCAGTGTCCCCTGGGATGTCTTCTAGAAGACTCAAGTTAGGTATCACTGCTTCCTTGGTGTCTTTCCTGTGTCCCCTGTCCTTTCCCAGGCAGAGACCTGTTTCCTGGTGACTTTTTGTGTGCCAGAGACCCAGGCACCCCCCTTCTCTGTGCTGCTGTTTTCCTGCTGCAGCCTAATTGAGCATCTCTTCCTCCCTCTACTAATAGGCTAGAGCTCATTTGTGGCAGGAATCAAATCTCAGCTTTGTATCCCCTCAAAGCTCTTCCAGAAGCAGGCTTAGCTCTGCTTAGGCTCTCCAAAAAATTGCTTATACATAGCATTGTTGTTTGAAAAGGCCATGACAGCATCGATGCCACTGTGGACTTTAAAATGTTCTTTAAAGGAGTCTAGGCAAGCAGGTGCACCGGGTCTAGGGATGACACTACATGGTGGGTGCACAGGGACCTGGAATGTGAAGGAGATGGTTAGTTGTGGGGAAATGGTCCCTGGTGCATGGAGACACCTGATAAACACAGCCTCAGCCCCTCTGCCCCGGCTCCCCATCCAGCCTAACCCGAGTTCTGTCAATTCTGATTCCAGATTACCTCGTGAATACATTGTTTCTCGTGATCTCCATTACCCAACCTGAGTAAGGACATATCTCACTCTTAAACTTCATGACAGGGTTGTTTCCCTCTTTCAGTTCTGTCCGACACCGATTCACTTTCCTTGCACAACAAGCGTGATCTATTTTATAGAAGATACATTCTTTGCTCCGCGCCCATCTGGTCATCTTCACTGTCCCAGGGTCCAACTCCTCCTCTGTGCCCAGTGCACACCCCCCCCCCCCCCCCCCCGCCCCTGCTCTCCATGTGGCTCCCCATTGCCAGTCCTTCAGCCTCATTGTGTACCCCCTACCCCCCAGCCTTTTCCTCTGCTGTTCCCCACCAACCTCCTGCACAGACCACTGCCCTTCCCAGGCTGTAAGCTCTGGGCAGCAGACTGTACTCTCAGGTTCCCTGTTCCCTGTGCTTGGCACAGGGGAGGCACTCTGGGAGAATTTGTTGAAAGAAAGAAAACAAGGGGGAGGAAGAAGTCTTAGAAGTTGTAATTTGATCAGTGAAACTGAGGTGTTACTGGGGCTCCCGTTATGCTCAAGGTCACATGGGTTTTATTTCAGTCCATTTTTTATGGCTTAAAATTTCAAGCACCTTTAGAGGCTGAGCCTTCTGTGTGTTGAGGGTGTTTTTGGTCAGTACAGCTATTATCTAAAGGTGAGGCAGATTTGCTTCATGTTGGTGGTTCAGCTCTGTCAACCGTTTGCAGCCATGGTCTCTTCTCACTAATTTAGGGCATGCCTAGATTTCCGGTGCATGGTTTCCCCTCTTGACAATGTAGGACGTAAGCCAGGGGACTTGGCTGTCCCCAGATGGTACCTCTCAACATCCTGGCTGCAGAGTAAGTGATCTCTCTGGGTGTACACTCTGTCTTGTCTTCTGGGTCACTCCCGCTTGTTCTCATTTCACTATTTTTGTCCCTGGTAATGGTCTGGAGGGAAATTCACCAGAGTTCAACATTTTAAATATTAACTGGATTTTACAAAGGAGAGAAGAGGGAGGGTGGTCATCACTGGCATGCGGAAGAAACCCAGTGCAGGCAAAGAAAAGGTGGTGGCTGATTTAAGGCAGGACTTCAGGCCTGGAAAGAATCCTGGCATTTGTTACAGGGTAGTAGAAGGCATCAGTGAGTGTCCCTAAATGTTCAGAAAAAAACAGGAGTTTAGGTGGGAAGTAATGGTCCCCCGTAAGGAGGGGGAAGCATAGCATAGGGTGGAACCCTGAGGTGAAAGGTAAGACGGGTTTCAGTCTGGCTAAGCCCCTAATCTCCCTAGATCTTGGTCTCTTCATCCCCAAAATGAAACAATCAAACTAATAAGATTTTTAAGCTCAAAAAAAAAATTTTTTTTTTAAGTTTATTTATTTGTTTTGAGAGAGAGCAAGCAAGCAAGTGGAGGGGAGGGTGGGCTCAGAGAAAAAGAGAGAATCCCAAACAGGCTCCACACTGACAGTGTGGAACCCAATGCAGGGCTCAAACCCATGAACAGCGAGATCAAGACCTGATCTGAACCCTGATGCTTAACCAACTGAGCCACCCAGACACCCCTGATCTCAAAAATTTCTGTGAAGAAACATCATCTACTGCATCTCTGTGTTACCCACCTCTAGTAAATGTTTGATGATCTGCAATAAGTATTAGCATCGCATTAGTGATTTCAACTTTCTATTTGACGTGTTCTTTCTAATTATCCCCTAAGAGCAGCTGTGGAGGCAATGAGCTGGGGGCTCACAGAGGTTGTAGCAGTTGATGTTGTACTTTCACCTTCTTTGTCAAGGAGTGAACAGTTAGACTGCTTTAGCTTCTGAAGAGCAGACCACTGCTTGTGAAGTGGATGGTCTGAAATCTTGTCTCACATGGGGGTGCTTACCCCATGTGGATTCAGTGATCAGTCCGTGGTGGGTAGTCGAGTGTTCATTGCCATGGTACCCCATGCAGTGATGCTTAGAAGTTTTGTATACTAGAGTCCAACAGTCTCAACCTGGGACTCCATGCTTGTGACTCCAGATCATTTGGCCATTTTATTACCATTTACAGGACAAACGATTTTTTTTTTTTTTTTAGTCATTCTGGGAAGTGGTCTGGCCACCACAACCTTTCATGGAAAAGAGAAACTCATTTCACTGCCAGATAGTTTCTGACTGTGTGAAACCTCTCGTGGGTCAGACACCCTTTTTTTTTCCTGCACTGTTTAAAAAAATTTTTTTTATGTTTATTTTTGAAAGAGACAGAGGGTAAACAGGGGAGGAGCAGACAGAGGGAGACACAGAATATGAAGCAGACTTCAGGCTCCAAGCTGTCAGCACAGAACCCGATGCTGGACTCGAACTCACTAACTGCAGGATTGTGACCTGAGGTGATGTTGGATTCTTAACTGACTGAGCCACCCAGGCGTCCCATCCACAGTTTAAAGGTATAAATAAAATGTAGCCAGCAAGGGAAGAAAGATTGCAGTTGTGAGCACAGATAAGTTTGAAGCCTTGGCAAAGCCATGTCCCGCTGCTGAAGTGGAGCAAACATTGATGCAGTCAAAAGCTGTGCTTGGGGTTAACTGTCCCAGTGAATTCTCCCACATTTATTCCCTGATGAACATGCATCGTAGATCATCCTTAAATTCCTTACTCCTCAGAAACTGGTGAAAACAATTTTAACTACAAATAAACACATCAGCCATATAGATACAGAAACGCCACACATGCAGAGACCTCCCTTTGGTGAGAACACTGTAGGCACAGATGAAATCACACTCAGATAGTCTTCATCTGTGAGGTTCATGTGAACCCTGATGCCACCAGACCTCAAGGCAAAAATAGATGCTCTTCAAAGACTTTGTAGCTTCCAAGAGTTATTCATGTGGAAACCAAATGAAGACGTTGATTTTCATGAAAGAGCTCCCATGACTGCAACGGACGACTCTAAGTGATCCCAGCCAAACATGGGAAAGTATGAATGTTTTCATCTGTGACTGAAGGAATGTGATTGTAATTAGGGTATATAACTTTAGGAGCCCAGGCCAGCATTAAGCACTCAGCTTCATGCACCACAGTTTGCCTCTTGAATAGCAAACTCATGTTTCGAATGATAACAAACAGCTTTATTAATGCTCTCTCTGATTGCTTCTGAACCTCACTCTTAACTTGCCCCAGGCTAAGGCTGTGAAGGTTTGCTTGGGGAAAGCTTCCATCTGTGTTTCTCCTTTAAGAGGTAATTGTGAATGGGACCAGCCAATGGGACTAGGGTGATTGTGCTCCAAGAGCCTCTTGTTCTGTGGCATGTGGGACTTGCGACTGACGCCAGACATTCAAAATGTAAAGCTGAATAGGGCCATAGAAATGGGATGCGGAAACATGGGATTTGATGGATTGTGTTTCTCCCTGAGTGTTTTATAGAGTGGTGTTGTCATAGGAAGTGGCTCTCCAACAGGGTTATTATAAGAACAAGCTTACAACTTGAACCTTGCCCTGAGAACATTTGAAAATGGTGTATCTCTGATGACACATTTCTGGTGGATTTACTCAAGTGTGTTTTTCTTCCAGTGAATTTACCTCTTCCTCAGCTGCTGCTGAGCTGGCAACACTGAAGAGTATTTACGGAGAAATAGAGGACAAGTAGAGGGGGATGAGAGTAATTTGTACAACTGATTTTCACAGAAGCTGACTGACAGAGCTAGGGAAGAGATGATGGCACATGAAAAGTTAAACAGCTATGGAATCCTCTCTTCCAGGAGCCGCAGCAATGAGAGGGAGAGAGAAACCAGGACTTCCTAACCATGAACCAGGTGGACCCAGTTAAACTAACTGGAGAGGTGGCTGGGATGTCAGTAAAGGTTTAACTAAAGCCAGAGAGGATTTCCAAGGGGTCGAGTCAAAGAAGAAAAATCTCCTCTTCCAGACTTCACAAGGCGCACTGGATGCTGTGATTGGTCCAGCTGGAAAATGAGGTCGGGGAGAGGGTGGGCAACCAGAAAAAGCACTCCCAATCGCGAGGCCCAGAAGAGAGACCAATGGCCCAATGGCACCCAACGGGCATGGTTTGGTTCTTTTGTGTACATAGGCAACTGAGTCATTCCAACCATGTGAGATGTGTCAGCCATGACACCTACTATCCCCACTCTCCCTTGCACTCTCAGATTCAGTTATGAATCTGAATTATCAGAGCATGGATGGTAGGGTGAAGGCAAAGAGGAAGATGATCACCAACAAAATAAGGAGTGTAATTTTCAACAGAGAAACTATTTCCCGTTTTCACTGGGATCAGTGGTATCCAAAGGAAGTTGTTCAACTGTACTAGTCCATAGTATAAATATTTCCTGTACATTCTTGTGTTGGAAATGGGAAAGGCATCCATACGCTTCCATGGAAGCCAAGTGCCTACGTTTCTCCTTTGGACACCACTGTCCAACTTTCGCTTAGGTCATGATCTCGCGGTTCGTGGGTTCGAGCCCTGCGTCCGGCTCTGTGCTGACTGCCAGCTCAGAGCCTGGAGCCTATTTAGAGTCTGTATCTCCCTCTCCCTCTGACCCTCCCCTGCTCACACTGTCTCTCTCTTTCTCTCTTAAAAATAAATAAAAAATACAATTCTTAAAAAAAAAACGAAAAGGAAAGGCATGTTCCTACTGCGCAGGGATGATCATTTACTCTTGTACTTTGTTGGTCCTTCAGATATTAAAAGCCACCTGTTGTAATCCTCCACAAACCTTGTTCAGAATGAACATCCCTGGTTTTCTTCACACATTCTTTGGCAAGCTTGTTTGAGCCCCTCATCATCCAGGTCTCTGCCCCTCACCCTGTTTTGTGATTTTTCCCTTTTCACACATGGCACTACTCAGAGCTGAATTGATCCGTGCATTGTAGAGCTGCTAGCTATGCTCTGTGAAGACCGCATCCTTAAGTTCACTCTGACTTTCCTTATCCCCCAGTCATAATGACTGTCTAACAGACTCAAACTCATTACATTTTGTGGCCATTTCAACCATTTTTCACTTGCTTACTTTTACTTAGATTAGTTCCTATTCTTCATTGTCCATCAAAAGATCATGAAAGATTGTGTTGGTTTCTGAAGTCCAAATTGACACTCTGCCTGCAGTATTTCTTTTACTTGGACTGAAAAGGGGATGGGGGGCGGGTTGGGAGTGACATGATTTATTCTCTGTCAGCATCTGGGCAGATAAGCGTCCGACTTTCGCTTAGGTCATGATCTGGTCCCAAGCCAGGGACCAGGGCTTTCCTTTATTAGCCCTCACATGCCTTTTCTTTATTGGCCTGCTCTAGAATCTTACTCCAGATTGATACCAAGCGCCTCCTCCTCAGCTGATGAATCCATCATCTCATTGAAACTAGGATCTGACTATGTTTGTTTGCCTGTCTTTAATCTTCAAGCACATGTCTTCTCTTCAGTTCCTCCCAGATCCCTAACAGAACTGTGTCAGCTTCATTTCTGAGGACTTGAGGTCCCCAAGATGTAAATCTGTTGAAGCCAGAGGACTTGATCTCATTTATTATGGCAGAGACCTCTTCTGAAATGCTTTCCTCTATCTCAGACTTTAGTTTTTTTGTGGTTTTCTGTCTGTTTGTTTGTTTGTTTGTCTTACTCAAAGCTATTTTCCGCTTCTCAGTCTAACGGATAAAATAACAATAACATAGTATGTCTTTTTGTTTTGTTATCTGTCAGCATCCCATCTTTGCTCTCAGGCAGCCAGTTAGTCTCTTCCTCAGTCACTTCCATTTGTCAAATAAAACTAAAGCAGGCCAGTTCTGTTGTCTTCACCATGTTACATAAGTGTAAATCTATTTTGGGCTTTAGTTTTGTGAACACTTTTGATAGGCTGGTGGTACTGTTCACCCTTGGCCTTCCCATCAGAAGTAATGGGATCTTAACTCCATACCGAAGTGCTGAGTGTTTGCAAAAGGACAAAAACACAAAGTCCAAAATATGTTTCTTCACCTGTAAATGTCAGAGAGATTTCCTGTCTCTGAAATGAGAGCCATTAGGGAAGTTGGACAGGGGTGACACCATTCTGCAGAGGCTGAGTTAAAACTCAATCTGGTTTTTGTAGAAGGTCTAGGGAGGAAGAAGAAGCTGTGTGGCCATGACCTCAAAACTCTTAATTCTCAGGTCCTATTCTGGACTTACCAATCCCAAAAAAGATGAATAAAGAAATCTTTGCACAGGGGAGCACATTTTATAAGTAACAAATCTTGGCCTTCGATCGCACTGCATTTCCTTCCTGAGCCATGCTAGAACATGTCGAAGTCTTCTTTGGTTAAGCTGGAGTCAGGTGCAGGGCTTAGGACCAGAACAGCCTACCTCTTTCTTCCTAACCCTGGTGATGAGGGAAAGTCATTCCAGAGAGGCAGCAAATAAAGAAATAAAATGAGAACCAGAACAAGAAAGCCCTCAAACTTCGAGTCAGAACCAGTTGAAGTCAGAGCAGCTGGAACATACCCCAACTTCTCTCACTTGGCAAGCTATTTAGAGAAGAGCCAGAATGGAGAAAGGCAAAGAGTGGGGAGGAAGAAAGAGCTTACCTTTCTTCAAGGCAGCCTCTATCCTAGTCTCTACCCCATTTACTCCTACAGGACTGTGAATGAAGTGCATCTCAGAAAAGAAAATGGAGTCCGTGAGAGAGAGAGAGAGAGAGATGCATGGTGTGGCTTTTTCCCCAGAGAGAGCAGCTCCTTACTTTTACCTGACAAGGCTTCTGTGAGTAAGATGTGAAGCTACCAGTAGTGAAGCCTCCTGTGTCCCTAGGCTGCAGCTCAGTCAAGTGCATCTGTCCCTGAATCTAACCCGCACCTATAGAGAAGTGAGGAGAGGTTAAGAGCTTCCTCCCCTAGACACTTTTGGGATTATTGTACAGATATCTATTCTTAGAAAACAACAATCCATATTAGTATACAAAAGGCTCAGAAAAGTCCCTGTGGCAAAAAAAAAAAAAAAAAAAAAGGTTTTCCTTGCCCTCATGGATCTTCATTCAATAGGTACCAGGCCTCTGAGTTTGGCTCAGCGGTCCCCTCTTACCAGAGCATCGAGTAAAGCCAGGGAGAACAGATTCCCCTNTTGGAGCTTTTTTTTTTTTTTTTTTTTTTTTTGTGGTGGTTTTCTATTGTCACTCAGAAGAATATTCTGTGGAGAACACTGTAGAGGGCAACTTCAGTTCATTGACTTACTCTGTGAAGAGTTCACCAGGAAAATGAAGGAATAGACCCAGCTTTCTATGTTCTCAGTTCATATTTATACCCACCTTTTCTGTATACATTTCCTGGAACACTTGTTTCAGTTCCCTGGTTTTGACTACCATGTAACTATTCCCAAGTCTGTTTTTCTAGCGCTGACCTCATTCTTGAGCAGCACACCCACATTTCCAGCTGTGTGTCACCCCCCACCCCCAGCCTCCTACCTGGGCATCAGGCACATGGCCCAAATTCAACATGCAGAATCAAAATGTAGTATTGTCTTCACCAGATTGACTTCTCTCCTTTCTCCCTGCCATTAATAACATTATCACCCTCCAGTGACCAAGTTGGGAATATCAGTGGATGCCCAGACCTTTCATTTCCTTTACCTGGGAGAATATATTTAAAAATTATGTGCATATAATAAACACAGATCAAATAAAAATTACAATGTATTTTATCTCTAAGACTTCTTTGTATTCCCATGGACATAGTCCAGACTCTTGTTCTTCACTTGGACAATTGCAGTAGCCTCTGGTAAATTATAGGTTAAGAATTTTTGTAAGAAGAGGGAATTTGGCAGAGGAACCTTTTATATATCTTAGTCAAGATAAAATTGTCAATGACACATATGCTTAGAAAAATATTTAGCATATTATGACATTAATACTAATGAAGAGGGTGGAGTTTTAAAGCTAGAGATCAAGAGAAACAGGAATGCACCAATACTACATGGTCAATCTCTCTTCTATGGAATTTTGGAGTTATGAGCACATGACTGGAAATGACAATGGGAAATCATACCATTTTATCATTAAAGCCTAAGTGAGGCCACTGAGTACAGTTTATTTTTTCATTTATATAGTTCCTTAGGGTCACAATTGTGGACAGTTATTGTACAAAATAACAAACTGTTTTAGTTTGACTTTGGGGTATGTGAGTTTCCTTTAATGATTCAATCAGCATCATTATTAAACTCATCTAATCTGAAGAAAGTCGTACTGTCCCATTTTTCACATGGGAAAAATCAAGTCTCAGAGTGGCTGATTTTCCTAGCATTGCTAGTTCATAGCTTGAACTAGGCTTTGGACTCCCAGTCCTGATTGCTTTCCACTACACTTCTGCTGGCACCCAAAACCCACCTGATGGTTCTGTTCAGTGAATGAGAACTGGGCTTCCCAAGGCTTTGTTGTGTGAGGAACCGACATGGGGTAACTATGAGCAGGTAGAATCAGAGAGGCCTTACAGGGAAGGCATCTAGCCTCTGTCCTATCCATGGGCCACAAGTAAGCCCACCTGCCCTGTGAGGTGAAATCATGCAGCTTATTTTGAACAGGGGCCATGGCCACGAGGATGCCCTGTTCACTTGCACTGTGTAGGTTGCAAGACCCTCTTACACAGTCTAGAGTGAATTGTTCGTGGATCTGACATTGCCCTCACGGAGCAGATGTAGTTGTTGATTTCTAGCACCATAAAGAAGAAGAGTGAAGGAAGCCTCCAGACTCTTGGCAGACAAATGTAGACGAAGCCCCCTCATGCCCTTTTGATTCCATGGATGGTAACCCATAAGCTTCGATCAGTCCATAATGTGAAGATCTGAAAACTCTTTTCCCATTGCAACCATAGAATCTTACTGATTTGATCTAAATAGAATTTCCTCTTGTTTGCTTTAGTCTGAACATGAAGAACTGGTCACCCATCATTCTTTAAATAAAACCATTTCGAATTGTGTGAAGGAGTGTATGATCAGATCATTCCTCATTCTTTCCTTCAGACTACAATGCCACAGTTGCTTTAATTTCCTTCCACCCCCTGAACTGTTTTTATTTCTCTTCCTGGGATTCTGTTCCGTGGCTCCACTGCATTGCCTTTTTAAAGTGAAGAGGTTGGAATTGGACACGACCCTAACCTGGTGTAGTAAAGAGATGGCTTCCCAGACTCCCCGTGTCCTACCTGCCTTAGCACACAAACAGTGAGCTATTGTAGTCATCATTTATTTTTTAAAAAGAAGGGGAAGGGATCCATCTTACTCCAAAAATGACTACAGTAGAGAAAAAAATACATGCATTTGGTGGCCTCTCCCAGTCTGGCTACTTGTTACAGGGAGAAAAATGTGCTCGCACTGGAGCTCGAGAAGTGTTCACATTTGTGCTGGGGGCCTGTGCATTGCTGTGGATTATAGGTATTGACCCTGCACTTGAGAAGAACAGAATATATGTTCTATTTTGTATATAAATACATGTCCTCTAAGGTAAATGGAAAATGAACCATTAAGTGCTGAGTGTGTGCACTGAAATCCAAGCATACAGCCAAACCTTTCTAGCAGAGTACTTTAAAACTGTGTAAAATGAGAAATGACTGTGGGATTTTCAGAAATAAATTTAGTTTTAACTCTGCGGTACTTGAAGAGAAGGTTTAGAAACCCACCATTGGCAACAATGTAAAATGCCGCAGCCACCTTGGGGAACCAAGTGGCAGTTCCTCAAAAAATTAAATCTGGAGTTACCATGTGACTCAGCAGTTCCACTCCCAGGAAGATAGCCAAGAGAATTAAACACATAATCACACAAAAACTTGTAAATGAGTGTTCATAGCAGTGTTGGTCACAGTAATCAAGGAGGAGAAACAGCTCAAATATCCCATTAACTGATGAATGGATAAACAGTGTATCTATTCAGTGGAATATTCATTTAGCCATAAGAAGAAGTAAAGTACTGATGCATGCTACAACAAGGATAAACCTTGAAAACATTGTATTAAGTGAAAGAAACCAGGAGCAAAAGGCTGTATATTACATGATCTCATTTATATGATATCATAGGCAATTGATGTCATAATAAGCAAATCCACAGAAAGAAAGTAGTTTAGTGATTGCCAGGGCCTGAGAATATGTGGGGGAGTGGGGTGTGACTCCTAATGGGTAGCGGTAGGGTGAGGTTTTTTTTCTGATGTGATGAAAATGTTCCAGAAGCAGGTAGTAGTGATGGTTGAACGACCTTGTGGATGTACTAAAAACCACTGAATGGCACATTTTAAAAGGATGATTTTTATGGAATGTGGATCATAGGTTGTGTTTGTCTTTTTTTAAGGAGAACAAAGAACTCCACTGTTAATTTATAGATGGACCCCCTTGTCATTTCTTTTTTAGAAATGATAAGCACCTCAAAGAGTTTTAATGACTATGAGGCTTTTACTTTGTCTGGAAAATGTGGTACCGGTATATTGGGTTTCATGAAGGTTGCTGGTAAAGCAAGATGTTTGTAGAAAGTGGCAGGATTATGACATTGAGAAGTTATTCTGAGTGGTACAAACACAGACCGGGCTGGTTGTGAGAAAAACAAGGAACATCTGATTCAGCGACTGCTCTACGAATGGTCCCTTATTTTTTTGCTGCTACTTAAAGATCAGAATTTTTTTTTTCTCCCAGCCGTTTTTTGGTGAATATTTTTGCTGAAAAATTTAACTGCGTACTTGAGGCTCTGTTAAATGAATCATTGTGTTTGCAAACTTTTTTCTTTAGTATCCATTCTGAAAATGGAATGACTAGAAACACACCCAAACTAATTCCAGGCTCGTGGGATTACTTTTTCCCTTCAGCTATTTTCTGACACCTCTAATTAGCATCGACAGCCTGGCTGTCCTCTGATGGCGGTAACCCCAGCTTATTCCGTCAGCTGCCCTGCTTTCTTTTCCATCGACACATTTCTAATACTTTTGAAGGAGACAGACACTTCTGCTGCATCTGAACAGAACTCCCAAGGTCTGATGCTTCTTGACAAAATGGATGCCTCCTCCCTGTACTTGGGAATTGATATACACTGTCAGAAAGGGTTTTCCAAATGGTTACTCTTTGTCACCTTGTATCAGATTTTCTCCTCCATTCTGGAAATGTGCAGTTTAATGTTGCGTTTCGAATCACTTTCAACTGAAAAAGTGTGTAATGGAATCAGGGCATCCTATGAATACTCTTAACGGTGTCGAAGATGCCTTTTGTTTGCAGCCCTGAACTCCATGGGGAAGGGTGACAACAATGAAATGACATTGGGGGGCTTGCTCGATAACGGGCTCCCTGTCCTTTATGATTTAAGAGCTGCACTGAGGGTGACTTTTCCCACCCTGGCACTTCTGTTGTTGGTTTATATTTATTCGAATCTAAATTGTGGCAATGGCCCCCTCCCGAGAAGAGAAGCAGTAACTGGAGCAGTTGGCCCCTCTCTCTCCCCCACCTACCTCAGGCTTATTTTCAGAATCGTTTAAATTTAGACTTGAAAGGTGCCTGAGAAATGAACTGGGCTGCTCCCTTCTTTTTCGAGGCAAGGACACGGAGGCCCAGAGCAAAAGACAAGCTCGAGGCGAGGCTGTCACCCACAGATGCTCATCCCCAGACCGGTTCTGCTTCTGCCTCTGATAGTGCCTGTGTCCGTGCCCCTCTCCCATGCCACGGGCTTTCTGAGCTGGAAGTGGGTTCAGCAATTAGTCATTGCTCCTCAGTATTTGTCATTTAGTGCTTTGGCTTTCACATTATCCCCTCCTGGGTCAACTGTCAGAACTTAACAACCACCTACAAAGGGTAGATGGTGCAGGACCTTCCTCCTGTGTATTTGTGTGTCATACATGTACACGTGTTTAATGGGTTCCATGCTGCACAGCTGGCCGACCTCTTAACAAGAAAAGACTGGAATGAAGCTCTGTGCCATCAGCGCTCTTTCAGATGTGAGCTTCCATTCGTTTTCTTTGCTGGCCCACGATTCCCATGCCTCAGAGAGAAGAAATCAAGGGGTGGTGAAATGAAGTGATTCGTTTCAATTCTGACTTCAGGAGTAAGCTTGATCCCTAACTTTTGTTTTGCTTGGAAGACTTTTCACATCTCTTATTCCAAGGAAACCAGGCTGCTGGGCACCACTGCCTGCTTTTTTAAGTGCAGCAGCCTGGCAATTTTGTGTTTCTTTCCCATTTCTGCTCTGGAGGGTGTACCAGTGTTAAACTTAGAGATGTGTGTGTGTACCTGTGGGCGTGCTTACATGTGGGTGTGTGCGTATATACCTACATACACAGAAAGTCTATATTGATACATAAAAGTGTGTATCCATTTTTTTTTTCTTACTCTTTGTGCCACTTGGATAAGGCCTTCTGCTGAGGGTGAAAATTCTATACCATGTCTAATAGGGGACCTATTTGCAAAATCATTTAACTGTTAATTTGGGGATTTTCTTTTAGGGCCACAGGTTTTACCTTGAAGGGAGAGGGTGCAGTAGGGCTGAGAGGTAATCTGCTCTGGCTTGTGCCTGGCCGAGCACAGGCTTTTAGGTCTCCCGAGGGTCACAGAAAGGGAGTCCTACAAAAGTTTTCCTGCATTTGCCCTGTGATTCTCCAAACGTCATCATCTTCTTAAAACACTGTATATAATAAAGGCATTTTGGGGCTTACCCAGTTCTTATAACACAGTGTAGCCACTGGCTTCTCAGTTCGTGGCTCCTGACATGGCTACAGGATGTTTCTGCGGTCATGCCTGAGCTCTGATGACCTCTGACATGTGATTGGGCCACCGGGTCCAATCTAGGGTGTGGGGCACACAGGGTTCACGAACACTGGCAGTGGAACAAAAATGAATCTGTATTTAGTAGGACTTCAGGACTTCTGTGAATATGTAGCCAAATCTGGGCAAATAGATTTCTCTTTAAACTTTACCAAAGGAACATACATTTCCTCCAGCAACCAAATAACAGAGAATTGAAGAAAAATTAACGCTCCTACTTGCATGCCTTTCTCGCTATTCAATGAAACGTACTTTTACCCTGTCAAGCAGCCAGGTGTCAAGGTGGTCCAGTTAGGGCAATGAGCCAGACTGAAGGTAGCAGTCAACCTTCATTCACTTACTGTGGTCCCACAGCCAAGAGGCGAAGGAAAAGACAAGTGCCAGCTCCTCAGTGTTCCATTTTCCTCACCGAAGGGCAGTTGGGCAAGCGAGGGTCAGTTGACATGAGGCACGGACAGGAGGGAATGTTCTCACTGCTGAGGAGCTGTGGACGAAAGGCCTCTGCCTTTTAAGCCTGGGATTGGTGGTGTGGGGGATGGAGAAGGGAAAGGATTCTGAGTGGAAAAGTACCGAGTCAGAATGGAGAAAGGAGAAAAGTACAAAAGTGCCGGAGCCAGGACTCCTCCCATGGGGCTGCTTGGGCTGCCGCCAATGTAGATTTGCTCTTGTAAATGCGGCGGGGGTGGGAGGTGGGGGGGGTGGAGCCCTTACCTGCTGCTCCCACAGACACTGTAGTGCCCTGGGTGTGCACAGGTCTGGTGCTGGAGCACAGCTCTCCTGCAGGGGAGCTTGGGGGCCCCTGCCTGCTACCACCTTCATCATCGCCTGCACTGGAGCCTATAGGAGCACACCGGGTTTGGGCCGGGGATCAGAATCCTCATATATGTGGTGTCTGTGTATAGGTTTTGATTTTACAAAAATGGGATTATTCCACCTAGTACTCTGCAACTTGCTTTTCTCACCTAACAATACATCATGGATACCTCCAGGTCACAAAACATACTTTTTTTTTTTTTTTAATGACTGTGCAATATCTTACTGATTATAAATGAATCCATTATTTCCCCTTTTGATAGACTATTTCCAGTCTTTGCCACAAATAATGTCAAGTGTGAATTTTTGTCCATGTATCCTATGGACAGAATCTTCTGTTTTTGTAGAACATAGTCTCCAAAGTAGGATGATCGAGCCTTTGACTACGTCATTATAATAGATTTAGAAGGTATAGCAGTTTACGTTCCCATTAATTATGAGAATGGCTTTTTCTTCTTGGCGCTGTGAGAACTACTACACATTCCTCATTTTCTTTTCCAACAAACATTTGCCAATCTGATGAGCAAAAGTTATATGCGACCTTTAATTTGCGTTTCCCTGGACTAGTGAGATTGAGCATCTTTTCACGTGTTTATTGAACATTTGCATTTTCCCTTCTGTCAACTGCTTAATCATATCTTTTACCCCCTTTGCATATTTGTCAAATGCCCCTGGAGAGTGTCAATCCTGCCTGAAGGTGGGATTTCATGGGAGTGGGTGTGATCCCTGTAAGAAAAGTTGTAAAATTCAGTGGATATTTGAAATGAGCATCTCATGTGACCCCTTATTTTTCTCTTGATCAATTAACAATTTGACTAACTTGGGGGAGAAAAGGTAGGTCTTTTTGACTCCAGACTGACATTAGAAGACAGAAGTAGCAAGGTTTTCAAGAAATTGCTCACTGAACTCAAAATTCTCATCAGTTAGCAATAAATCACTTTTATTTTCTCATGTGGCAAGTGTTTGCGGAGGGTGAGAGGATATTTAAAAAGCTGTTAATGTCTCCACTTACCTCCTCTTCTCCCATGCTTGCAGGTGTCTCCAAAGAACACATTAGACCTCACCAATCACCATGTTACAAGTAATGCTCTATCTATGATACTGGACAAGAAATTAAAGCATGTAAATTTAAGTTTCAATCTCTTTGAATGAAAGGCTAACTTTAACTTTGGGGAATATGCTTAGAACCCCCTCTCCCCTGACCCTATGGTAAGGGGATACCAGGTAGGAAGTGGTTGCCAGTTGGTTAAATTACCCCAGCCCCTAGGAGCTTCCTCACTTAATCTCTGACCAATCTCTGAATAAGTAAATGGAATGCCATTTAAAATCTGACCATAGTCTTATCTACAGGTCCAGATCTGAGGGCCCAGTAGAAAGGCCAGGGCAAATGCCTAATTCTCTGTGATTCTTACTATTGCCACAACTTTCTCCTGTTTGTTGTAAATAATTTTCCTTAGGAAAAACAGATCATAATATACTGAAGTAGAAGATACAAAGTATACAAGGATCCTATGATGACAGAATGTAGCTTTAAAGCATTTCTCTAGTTTATTGGTTGTTTAATGCAAGATTTGTCAGCCTTCACACGCACTCTGTTCCCTTTGAAACCCATTCCCTCTTAGTACCCTACTCCAGATTGGAGGCCAGCACTCTGACACATTGATCCCAAAATCAGAGGGATGAAAGACAGAAAGATCAAAAGGAAGCCAGGAAGCATAGGAAGAGGCATCATAGTTTAGGGACTGGAAAGTCTGACTGCCAAACATGCTGTCATCTTTAATCCATGGGTGTCTCATAAAGGAAGAACTTGGTAGTTCAAACAGAAATGAAGAATGCTCTGTACATAGATGGATTTGGATATAAAAATCTATTTAAGAAAGTAATTAGCTAGGGTTCACCCAGCAGTGAACATTGGAATTGAATGCTGATCCTCACTGTGTGTGAATTTGAAATTTTAAAAATAGAATAAACATAGGGGTGGCTGCTGCCTTTGCTGTGTTCTCTCTCCCTGCTCACTAGGGCCAGGGGTCCTGCCTAGTTTTACTTAGTCTTTCAAGTCACTCTTTTTTAGTGGTGACCCAGCCAGAATGACATCATTTTACGTCCATTGTCTCTTTGTAAAAACCAGTGAGAAGGCATATGGATTCTTGAGGGTCAAGACTGTACTGTATACAATTACACAATTATAGATAATGTTGTTACTAAGAAAAGTTTTGAGGCCTTTGCTCTGGATACATCTTTCATCCACCCAAGTGTAACTCACTCTTATTTATTTATTTATTTATTTATTTATTTATTTATTTATTTATTTATATTGAGAGAGAGAGCATGCACAAGTGAGCACGAGTAGGGGAGGGCCAGAGAGGGGGAGAGAGAGAGAGTCCCAAGCAGAACCCCCACTGTCCACACAGAGCCTGATATGGGGCTCAGCCTCACAAACCATGAGATGATGCCCTGAGCTGAAATCAAGAGTCAGACGCTTAACTGACTGAGCCACCAGGTGCTCCCTTTTACTCACTACCTTTTACTTCCCTCCCCGATACCCAGTTTTTCTAGTCTCAGCCTGGAAGCTGGAATTCAGGGACCACGTAGGAAAAGGGAAGAGCAAGAGTTAAGACTAGCTTTAAGAAAATTTTGAAATAGAAGGTTGCCTTTGGAATTTATTACCTAATGACTTTCTCTCTCATCCAGATTAGGCCCTAACCTAGACCTTCCTTTCAAGCTCTCCAAGTCTCTCCATCCTCTATCAAAACCCTTACTCCCTTATTCTGGAAGTTTGATTTGTAAATGATGGATAGCACCTTTCTCGGGAGGGGGGATTGCATTTTACAAGTGACTCTAGATTTATAAGATGGAACTTTTAATTTGTCCTATTTTTGGTGTCATAATAAAAAACGTGATACAAATATTACATCTTCTTCCCAGTCAACTCCCCTAAAATTTTCCATCTTCTCATAGTTTCCACTGGTTTTTATTTTAGACCCAGTAATTCTCTAAAGCCCCCATTATTTTTGTTGTCATCCTCTCCCTTACCTGCCCTCCCAGTCTCTATGACAGCAACAACTGGGAACAGCTGGTGAGGGGTTGAGGGAGAGCTGCAGCCATTTATAGGGATAGCTTCAGTGTTAGAGACTACCTTTTTTTTTCTAGTTTTTTTTTTATGTTTATTTTTGAGAGAGAGTGCAAACAGTGAAGGGCCAGAGAGAGGAGGGGACAGAGCATTGGTAGTGGGCTCTGTGCTGACAGCAGAGAGCCCAATGTGGGGCCTGAACTCATGAACCATGAGATCATGACCTGAGCCAAAGTCAGATGCTTAACCACCTGAGCCTCCCAGGCACCCCTGGAGACTACCTTTATGGTAGGAGGGAGGGGTGCCTGGGTCTTCTTGGCACAAAGGATGCAGCTGACCCTAGAGTCATTGATGCAGCTTCCCAGAGTTGAGCTCATCGAAGGCACTTTCCATGCTTGTGGCTCTTCACAGAGAAGTGTGTTCGGTCTCCAAGTCTCTGGCTTCCTGGTACTTGGAGCTGTTGGGTTCATATAGAATGTAATTCCCAAGCCACTTCAACCAACTGATAGTTAGAAAGTGGCTGTCAGGAACTACTTTGGAACAAGAAGGTCTAGGAACAGGAAGCTCCATCTGGAAGAGGCCTAGGAAAGGTTGTTCTGTGGTTATCTCTGCTATAGCCCCTCCTGTAGATCACTCCTTTGGGGATCTCTGTTCCCTCAAACTCTTGTGTCAGCAGTAGATCTTGGGCCAATTTTTGGAAGTGTGTGAATTTCCTAAGCTTCAAGATGAGATGAGAGTGTTTTTTCCTGGACCCAGGATACTACCTAGAAACTCAGGAGTCTAAGTCAGGCGGTCTCAGATTTTAATACACCTATGAATCACAATGAAGATTCTGATACAGTAAGTCTGGGGTGGAACCTGGAAGTCCGCATTTCTAATAAGCTCCCAGGTGAGGCCAGCGCTACTGGCCCACAGACACTGAGTGAAACAAGGATCTGGAGCTGTACTGTGTACTACATGAAACACTTGCCACTTTGTGACTACCTAAACTAAAAGATAAATTAATTAAAATTACGGAAAATTAAACATTCAGTTTCTCAGCTGCACTAACCATGATTTAGATGCTCATGGCCCCGATGTGGCTAGTGGCTGCCATGTTGGACTGCACAGATTAAAATATTTCCATTAACACAGAAAGTTCTGTTGGAGAGCACTAGTCTAGAGTAAGCCTCAATTTACATCATTCATTTCATCCACTCATTTCCTGAGCGCATCTATTATGTGCCAAGTAGGAAGGTTGGTGCTGTGCATTAAGGCACGGTTCCAGCTAGCAGAAGAAGTAAACATAACCGTATATTTCCTTTGGTGAGGGACCCAGAGTTGGTAACAATGAACATTGCCACGCAGGTTGTTCGAAAAAGTGCCCCTTGAGTATTTCATGGGTCTTCTAAACCAAGCTGTGGAATTAGCATAAAATTAAGGTACTTACAAGATTGCCTACTAACAGTGCATATTTTTTAACTGTTTTAGGGCCATAATCATCAGAAATGGAGAAATCATCCCCATGTCTTCAGAATTTACCCCCGAGACTGAGCGCCAGCGACTTCAGTACCTGGTAAGAGTCATGTTGGTTTGGCGGGGTGCTGTGGCATCAGGGATGGTGTCGGCGCTATTTTAGAGGAACATGATGCTATTGACATGGGAGCAGGCCCACAGCAGTCAAACGACATATGGTATTAACTCCCCCGCACACACCTTCTGGATCACACATCCTGGTAACGTGTGTGACGACACACTCCACCTCCGTAAATTTATTATTGTGGCTGTTTCTCTCCCATCTGTAACCAATTGAAGACATGATGTGCTCTGTTTCTTTTAATAGTTTGGTATGTACAGTATGAAATGGGGTGTTGAATAACACAGATACCTTTCTTCCTTGGCCTGCTACTCACTTTAACTCAAAATAGAGACTCAGTGCTGAGGAGGATGGCGGCCCCGGCTCCTGCCAAGCCCCCACCACTTCACGCACAGATAGGAAGTCTCAAGGGCCCTTTGGAAAAGCATGCAGGGGTCTGAAAATCTGTTTCTATCCTGAAAATGAGTTTCCAGTTTAAATCACCCTCTTTGGAATGAAATTATGAGTGGGCTAGAGGAGGGCATTAGGGTTTTTCAGATTTTGAGCATTTTTGCCTCACCTAGAGATTTGAGTTGTCTCAGAATCAGAGAACAGACTTAATTCTCTGTCCTCAAGTTCCAGGGCCAAGGTATTTGGCTTAGAATCTCAATTGAGCGGCAGTGGAAATCACGCTGGCTTACTTTGGATATTTTGGGGGGCTGAGCGTGAATAGTACTTCTATAGATGAAATATTGTCTTGCTAACTGGCTTTCTTTCTAGACAAAAAAAAAGACACTAGACAACATAGCTAGTGATCCTCTGCTCTTAGAAAAAAACTTAATCAGGCTACTCAAAAAGGACTTTGCTCATGGCTCTAAATTTCGGTGTGTGTGAACAGTCAGGATTTGATTATTGGTTGATTTAGAAAGTGGCTGAGCACTTTCCCCTCAATTCCCTTGTCTGTTTGGTTTGTTTTACTCAACAGCTAAGCTGTGTTGCTCTGGTACAGAATAACAGCAGGAATCCAAGCCCAATGTAAAAATATTTCTTCACTCTTTCACCAACTGTTATTCTCTAACCTTTCTGTTGTCTTTTTCAAGTGGATAAACTTGTCACCACGCCTAGGAATCCCAGCCTTGAGAGCTGTCATTTTCTTTGGCAGTCTAGGCAGGGGGAAGGGATCCTACAGCACATCCTGGCTGGCTTGGTGACTTTGTGCAAGTCTCTGAACCTTTCCAGACCTCGGTTTGTCACTTTACAGTAGGGAGCCAAGCAGGCGGGTCACCAAGGACCCTCAGGCTGCGAGGGTCATCCTTCTGGGTAGAGTTCATAGCAGCTGGCCGCCTCAACACCTATCTGGCTTTCTCCAGTCCATCTGCCACCAAGCCACCCAAGTAATCTGATCATGGAGTATATCACTTCACTGCCTAAAATCCTTTGGCTCCTCATAGTGTACAGGATGCAGGCCACATGTGACAGAGCCAAAATCATGGTCCCTGTCCACCTCTCATGCATCATTTCTCTATTGCCTCTACCAATGCCACCGTGCATTTTAGGCTGCTAGCAGAGACCTACTTTCCATATTTGAGACACACCTTGATCTCCCCAACCTCCATGCCTTTGGAAATATGCTCTGCCTGGATGGTCCTTCCCCTGTCCTCTGTCAGGAAAATTGCTTCCGATCCTTTGAGGTTCCAACATAAATGTCATTTCCTCTACAAAGTGTCCCCTAACTCTCCCGGGAGGGGGTCAGTCCCCAGTGCTTGCACAGCCCTGTAGGAGCCTCTAACATGGCTCTCAGCATATGGTATTGTATTGCTGGTTGTGATCTCTCTTTCCCCTTCCAGACTGAGTCCTGCAGGGCAGGCTTCTCAGTCGCTTCATGTTGCCAGTTCCTAGCACAGAGGAGATACTGAAGCAGCATTTGTTGGCTCAATAAAAGAAAGAACAAAAATTTGTATTGATGTCTGGATCATTACCACACAGTACTTGCCCCTCCACCTTCCCTTGAAGCCTTTTACAGCCCTTTGCCTTATACCCTACCTTCATCACCTCCTTACCATTTCCTGTTTTCCCACTAAAGGCAATGAGAAATAGCAGGTTAACTTTTTAAAATTTTGAAATAGTTTCACATTTTCATGTTGCAAGAATGGCATAGAGAGCTCAAAACATTAGCTTTTAAGGAGAGATGGGAATACTGACATTTACCAGATTCCTAAATACTGGTGGTCTATTTTCCGATGTTTGGAATGAGACGTGTGTTGTTTCTGATCTCAGCTGTATCGTGAAACTGTGTCTGTGACTCCTAGAGTCCCTACTTCATCACCAGTAACAGGCTTAGGAAGTCTCAGAAGGCAGGTGGAAGGATTATATGAAAACTATATGCAGAATTCTTTAGTGGCACATGGTACTCATTTGGTTATTGTTTGATGAATCAGTCTTGCTTCTTCAAATCCTACTGGCCTGTGAACACAGGGATTTATTTTCTTATTTTTAATTTAAGAATCACTGCTAATGTTCCAAAGATTAACATGTATTTTTGTGTTACTCTTGAACAATCAGTGTGGACACTCTTAGCCAATAGAGCTGAGCCAAACAGCTGAATTTCCAAAAGGTGGAAACACTGTCTCCATTCTTTTTAATCCTTACTCCTAAATCACATGCATTTCTCTGGTTTATAACTGTTCTCTCTAGACAACAGGAGTGTAAATGACCAGAACATAAAATATCCTAGTTGTCCAACTTCCTATACTGCCAGGAGTCTAAAAATGTATGCTTTGAAATGAATAAATCCAGTAATAATAGTCACATGATCTGTGATGCAGATCTTTGTGGTAAAGTTTTTGAGAGAATTAAGGGATTGAAAGTATAAAATAACCTTGTGGTGAAGCCTTTGTGGTAAAGTATTTGAGAGAAATAGGAGGTGTGTAGCATAAAAGCTTAAAAATAGTATCAGTTATGAGAGGAAAAGAGTGTGTGATGGCTTCTTTCAGCCCAGCCTAGGCATGAGCTGTGTGATCCCAAGCCCCTCACGTGATGTCTCTGAATCTCTCCTAAGTGAAATGGGTAGGATACCTCCCTTGAGATCTTCACTGCAGGTTCTAAAATCAGAATGAAAGTGATCCTACAGTAATATAAAATACAGTGTATACCTTATAATTTTATGTGCATTTAATCCTACCAGTTCTTTTTTTTTTTTTTTTTTTGGAACATCAGTTCCCTAGAACTAATTAAGAAACACTTCTGTGCAGTGGGGTTGGGGTACCTTTTACATGATCTAAACGAGTTAGAACACCACTGGAAAGTTGACAATATATTCCTTACTCTGAGGTCAAATTAAAATTTCTTTTTATGATGTGTGAAGAAACATTTATGACTGAATCATAAAAACTTCTAAGTTCCTAGAGACTTGTTTGGAGCACGATTCTGCAGTCCCAAGGCTATTTGACTTGTAGAAACGGTTCGTGATATTCTTAGAGGCAGGGAAGATTCAGAGCCTGTTGGACATGAACTGTTTTAATTCACCTCGAAGGGGAAGGTTCTTGGGATGCACAGTCTGCACGTTTGGGGCTGATACGATGATGACTGTGGCAGGCATATTAATTTTGTTTGGTCTTGTATCCTGACCTCAGAGGGCCCTTCACGCGGCTTTCGGGTCATGTGAACTTTGTTGTGTAGATTCTTGGGCAGGGTGATTAATCAAGCAGGCTTGAGGGTTTGACATGTTCACACGGAATGTGGCAGGTGCGCGATGAAGGGGTCAGGGGCCATCCACTTCTGTCCCGGCAGCCAGCAAATCTTGCTGGTCCTAGAGTCACCAATAAGCCTTGCGCTTCTGTCGCTGTGCTTTTTCTTTTTTCTTTTTAGTGTTTCCAGGGTGATTGAAACAAAACAGTTAAGGAGGTACACCAAGCTAAACAGAAGGTTTGGATGGAATGGAAGCTCAGGCGGGAGGGAAAGCAGTCTGGTTGTGGACATGTCTCAGCAGAATTGACCTCCCTGATGCCGTGGCCTCCAGAAAACCACCCCACCTCTGCTTCAGGTGACAGCCAGAAAGGAATCGCCCCCAGGGGGAGCTCCATAGCCCCGAGGTGTGAGAGCTATGGCTTCCCCTCGATTCTGCCTACACATAGTTATAAACTCCGATTTGATTACATTAAGATGTGCTGGTATCATTAGACCTTCGAATAATGTCCTTGTGTCCTTGTGGATAATCCAAGTCTGCATGTGTTTTTCATCAAGGGCAATGTACAGAAGAGATGAAAGTAGGTTTCAAATACACATCTGATACATACAAGTGCAACATTATCTGAGGCAATTTCTTGTGGTGTCCTTGGAGCTAACCCCAACCTTCTGTGCCAAGTCTGATTCTGTTTGTCTGCCTTTTCCCTGATGTTGGGTTTGGAAGGGTTTCAAGGTGGACCATGTCATGCCTCGTGGCTTTTTGGGCTTTCTCATGCTCAAGCTTTATCTCCCAAGAAGTATATTCGTTAACCCTGAACCTGCTTTTTAAGACTGGATACTTTAATTTGGGGACGGGG